>NC_057795.1:273626088-273942703 GCF_018294505.1 Triticum aestivum | reverse complement strand
GCCGGCGACCTCGCCCTCTGCCGCCTCCGCCGCCCCGGCGACGCGCCGCGCCTCCAGCGCCGCCCCGGCCTTCGCCGGTGCCGGATCCGGCGAGGGGCCGGCTGGATCTGTCCGCCCCGACCTCCCCGGCCCTCCTCCGGCATCCCCGTCCTCCTCTCTGGTGAGCCCATCCAGCGAACCTCGTCTTCCGCGCCATCCCAATTCGGATCCAGATTTGATTTGAGGTTGCCCCGAAATTCCCAAGTCCTTGAGATTTTGCATTATCATGCCATGTTCATTGCATCATAACTTGCTGTATACAGCTCCGTTTCGATCGTGAGGATGCGTTCGTCTACGTGTGGTTCGTCTTCGTGGCTTCATCTTCTTCATGGACTCGTTCTTCTTCCTTGCGGGATTTCAGGCAAGATGACCGCTACCCTGGATCTCACTACTATCATTGCTATGCTAGTTGCTTCATTCTATCGCTTTGCTGCGCTACCTATCTTTTGCTCTTCAAGCCTCCCAATTTGCCATGTCAGCCTCTAACCTTTTGCACCCTTCCTAGCAAACCATTGCTTGGCTATGTTACCACTTTGCTCAGCCCCTCTTATAGCATTGTTATTTGCAGGTGAAGTTGAAGATTGCTCCATGGTGGATAGGATTATGTTGGGATATCACAATATCTCTTATATTATTAATGCATCTATATACTTGGTAAAGGGTGGAAGGCTCGGCCTTATGCCTGGTGTTTTGTTCCACTCTTGCCGCCCTAGTTTCCGTCATATCGGTATTATGTTCCCGGATTTTGAGTTCCTTACGCGGTCGGGTGATTTATGGGACCCCCTTGACAGCTCGCTTTGAATAAAACTCCTCCAGCAAGGCCCAACCTTGGTTTTACCATTTGCCTCACCACCACCTACTTTTCCCTTGGGAGTAATTAAACCAAGGGTCATCTTTATTTTAGCCCCCCCGGGCCAATGCTTGTCTAAGTGTTGGTCCAAACCGAGCGACGTCCGGTGTCGTGGCGGTTCCTGTGGGGGCACGAGCACCTATGGGGCCGGGGGCCCTGTCAGGACCCCGATCCTAAGTCACACCGATCTAGCATGTAACACATCATATCACCTTGCGGCCTCACGCACGGTATTCCCACGGGTGCCACCTTACCTGGCCCGGGACCGTTTGTGCCTTTTGGCTCACGTATATGATAGTGTCGCTAGCATCCATATGACAAAGAACCCGGGCTGACATGGCTAGTCGTGAACCTGAAGTGGCACTAACTTACAGGGACAGGCATCCATGACCCAGCATCGAACGTGTCGGTCATCAGCGAGTGAATCCAGGCTGTAGCACTGGGCTAGCAGGACTCCGGTGAACCGGGCTGTAGCGGGCTAACAGGACTCCGGTATTCATCGCGTGACATTTCCCCGAAGGGACAGACACAGGAACGAAGAAGGACACATGCCGGCCAGCCTAAGTGTTCCGGAGCAGTAGCAAGCTACCATGGCTCAGTGGAAACACTAGGAGACATTTCCCGGTAAGAGAGGCTACTAAGGATAAACAACTAGATAGTCAGATCCCACACATACCAAGCATTACAATAACATACACACAATATGCTCGATTTGTGCAAATACAACATGGCATCACAAAATGACTCTACGACTCAAGTAGTTTATTCAGTAGGCTCCGAGGAGCGAGATATTACAAACATGGGGCTCATGACCCAACAATCAGAGCATACAAGTCAAAGCACAAGCGGAAGCTATCATGTCTGAGTACAGACATCTATAAATGAAAAAGGCTGAGAAGCCTGACTATCTACCAGATCCCGCCGAGGGCACAAGATCGTAGCTGAGGTAACAAGCTAAACGTCGAAGTCCACGTGGAACTACTAGTGAGACTGAAGTCTCTCTGCAAAAACATAAAATAGGCAAACGTGAGTACAAATGTACCCAGCAAGACTTACATCAGATCTATCTACATATGCATCATTATCAACAAGGGGGGTGGTGGAGTTTAACTGCAGCAAGCCAGCTTTGACTCGGTGGCTATCCGGAACTACGACTGCAAGTAACTCTTTTGAGGTGGCGCACACGAGTCCACATATTCACCAACCAATACACCACTATGGATCCGCTCCCGTCTCCCTACAAGAACGCCATCCATAGCACTCACACTTATCTTGCGTATTTTAGAGTATCCACTTTCACTTGTCTATGAACTGTACAAGGGGTCCAAGTTTCCATATCCGAGGAATCCGGCTATTCGAATAGATAATGATAACCCTGCAGGGGTGTACTTCTTCACACACGCTCTCGCCACTTACCGCCCTGTACACGTCATGTACCTCGGCAACCTTCAAGCGGAAGCCGGGCGAGGGAGTCGGCCACGACCTGACTAACCGAACAAGTCTCTCGTCCAGGTTTATCGCCTATTCGGGTTCCATCCGCAAGGAGATCCGGCCGGGGTGTCGCTCACGGCCCCAAACGATGTGAGCAGGGTTCCCAAGCCCACCATCCGGGTGCCACTTGGTACACCGTGCCACTGTGCCTAGTCTGTCCCAAGCCCACCTGTACCGGGTGCCACTTGGTAGACTACTAACACTACCTACAAACACCAGAAACTAGTTGCAACTCCTGGACAGAGATCATGTTGATTAACAAGTCGAGAGGGGTCGAGTTACCGGAACCCAATGTGTGGTAGTAACTGGTCATGGATCACAAACACAGAACTCAGTTCCTGAGGACGGCTGCAATGAGACAACCCACCATGTACTCCTACATGGCCTCTCACCGCTACCTTTACCAAATCGTGTTCACACACACTTAGCTCTCAACGGTAGGACATGTTCACACGCCTCTGATTCATCCCCGATGAATCAGACCTGACTCAACTCTAAGCAGTAGCAGGCATGACAAACAAGCATGAATGAGTAGGCACATCAGGGCTCAAACAACTCCTACTCATGCTAGTGGGTTTCATCTAATTACTGTGGAATGACAGGTCATGCAGAGGATAAAGGGGTTCAGCTACCGCAGCAAGTAACAGATGAATCGATGTTGTCCTAATGCAGTAAAAGAGAGCAGGAGCGAGAGAGTGGGATTTTATCGGAATGAACAAGGGGGGTTTTGCTTGCCTGGCACTTCTGAAGATAATATAGCTCTTCATCGGTGTCATCGATCACATCGTCGGTACACGTCTATTGAGAGGGGACAATTACCGGCAAATACAGAAAAAAAACACGATCAATGCAATGCACAAGATGATGCATGCTATGACATGGCAATATGAATGTGTTTTGGGCTAATGCACCTAAAACCAGATTAAATGAAGTTGGTTTGAATCCAAGATTCAAATTCAAACTCCATATGTGGTTATTTAAATGTCATTCACTTCATTTGCCCTAAACAGTAGTGATAAGTTGTTCTAACATGCATGAAAATGGTACAGATGGATTCCTTGAATTTTTCTGATAATTTTTCATATATAAATTATTTAATTTGGAGTTGCGGTTGAATTTCTATGATTTTTAGAAGTTTTAGGCATTTTCTGAAATTTCAGAATTAAATTAAATCCAGAAAATGATTTAATTGCGTCAGCGTGATGCCAGCATGACGTCAGCGAGTCAACGACCAGGTCCAGGTCAAATCTGACATACGGGGTCCACACGTCAGCGACACAGGGGCTAATCCCGCGTTGACTCGGGCTTTGACCCGCTACGGGGCCCGCTGTCAGTGTCTGTTAGGGTGCTAATGGCAACGCCACGTCAGATACGCCGGCGGTTGGACGACGGCGACGATCAGAGCGGCGGTGGCTCGCCGGAGTTGCGCCAGAGACGACGGATCGACGCACCAGGGGCACCAGAGGATAGCCCGTGCCCGCGCGCATCTAGGGGAACCAACGGGAGGTGCGGGGGTGGACGGAGTTCGCCGGAGGCGAGGTTGTGGCAGCGGCCGGAGTTCGGCGCCGATGGAAACGACGACACCGTGCACGGGAGGAGCTACGGTTAGCATCTACGTGTTCTACCAAAGCTCACGAACCCAACGGAGGCTCGCACGGGACCAAATGGCCACCGGAGCCTCGTCGGCGATGAGCTTGTGCGGCGGCGTACTATCGGGGAAGAGAGGCGCGGCGGCTACGACATGCTAGAGAGAAAACGGAGAGGGGGAGGATGATCAGGAGCTCACGTGGAGTGCAGTGGTGGCCTCGGCGTGTTCGGGGAAGCTCGGACGGCGACGAATCGACGGCGACCATCGGCGGCGGTCGAGGACGAAAACGATGGCGTGGAGGCGAAGCAGAGCTTCCCGAGGGGCTTGGCTCGGTGGGGAGGAAGAGGGGGTCGGGGCGGAGCTCGAGGGCGTGTCGGAGAGGCTTTGGAATGGCTGCGGCCGTGGTAGCGGCGTCGGCGGCGACGAGCTCCGCTCGGTCGCGGGAGGGAGAGGGAGCAGAGGGGGATAGGGATGGAGGGAGAGACGCGGAAGAGTGAGGGAGGGTCGAGGGAGCCGCGTGGCGTCTCCAGGGAGTAGTGGAGGCAAGCAGGGAGGCAGGAGGTGGCCTGGGCGTGTGCCCGCGTGCTCCGGCCACGCGCCTGCGCCTACTGGCGCGAGGAGGAAGGCGACAGGGGGGGGAAGTGGTGGGCTGGGCCGCTGCTGGCTGCACAGTGTTGGGCTGCGGGTAAGCTGAGGTAAGTTCTCTCTCTCTCCTTTATTTTTTTTATTTTTGTTCTGTTTGTTTTATTTAATTTATTTTGCCACTGTTTTGAATTTAAAATAATTCAAACAATGCCAAAAACTCCTCTGAATATTTTATATTGCTAGATGGACTTTTCCAAAAGCTTATAAAATATTTCAGGGGTATTTGAAATTATATTCTAATTATATGAATATAATTCAAATTCAAATAGCTAATGAATTAAATCCAAAGTCCCAAAAATAATTCCTTAAAAATGTTCAATATTTTGGTTGGGACCAGAACCCTTACCAGAAATTATCAAACATTTAAGGAGAGCATTTTGGAGCAATGAATGAGATTTCTAGGGTTTTTGCCCCTCTTTTATTTAAGTTTTTGAGGCTTCCAAAATTCCTCAGTTCAAATTTCAGAATTTAAACATGATGCACACATGAAGCTAGCCTAGAGCATTACCAGAAGCTAGGGATGTGACAACTCACCCCCACTAAACAAAAATCTCGTCCCGAGATTCAAGTGTAGGGTAAGACGATGGGGAACGCAAACTAGCACAATCTTCACGATCCAGGTTGCACTTCAAATGAACGTTGATTCGTTCACCATCATTGTCTCGAAGTCTTTCTCTGAGAACTCCAGCTAACATGACAACGAGAGGAAAGGAAAAACCCTAAAGGAATCGTTCCTCTCGAGGGTCGAACAACTCAGGATTAACTCTCGGAATGAGACATAGCAACATCTCTTGAGCTGAGAGACGAAGCACACACCCATAGGAATGGAGTGAAGCAGATGACAAGGTTTCACTAGGTAGACAACAATGCCACACCTAAGAGGGTGGTGAACGGTTGTCAACGTAGCGAGGAGTTGAGTTGCCATGATACCACAACGAGACACCTTCGGAACCGTGACTCGTAGACATCTCCCCTTAAGTGGCAAAAAGAATTACCTTTGATTCAGAGATCATTGAAACTCTTTATACCAGCTTAAGGCAAATCATAATCGATCATTTAGAGGGGTTCGGTAGAATGGCATACTCAAACTTGGATGATGTGGATTACCTTGTTGAGGACAACGTAATGGATGAATTTGCTTATCACCAGAAATGGAAGAGACCCATGGTAGAATGGCACATTGGCGGTGCAAGCTAGAAACAAAATGCAAATGCTGGGAATGATTCTGGTAACTGGGGAACAACCCAACAACAGAGAGTGAATTCACTGTTTGAAAAGATCATAGCATTGCCGAGGAAACTGAGAGCAAACCCAGTTAGTGCCGATGATAACACCTAGCGCTTGTGCATGCTCTCAAGAACTTGAGCATTTCCATATTCATCAAGGTTTTACCAACATCCGTGTCAAGGATCCTGGCAACACAACATACCACCATGATGAACAACGATGGACGATGCAGATGCATAGGAAGATAACATCAACTCAGATTTCACCCTAGCGAGGCCAAGGAAACAAAATCTGGATGATCAACCGAGAGACATTTAGCACTCCGCTTCTAATGTTCTCCTTGATGTGCTAGTGTAATCCAATCATAGATATGGTTTGATAACTAGAACATCAAGTAAAGGTCGGACTTCGGGAGCAATAGAATCCATAAGGAACAGTTACGGAGGTAAATCCTACGAAATCCTTATGGGGAGGTGGCCAACTTCCTCAAACAAAATACTACAATAATAGGTCTTCCGGCTGGGTGTGTTGGCCATGACATCCACTTTACCGGTTATCGAGGGACCGATATTATAGTTTTTGGGAAATATTCCAACCATCATATCTGCCTGAGACTCAGATCTGGTTGGTGTCAGGATATTCCAGACTCATCGAGTCTAGGAAGAAAAACGAAAGTTTGCAACACAAATCGACGAGATGACGTTGCGAGATTCTCAGGGAATGAACTACGATAGTAAGCTCCAAAGCATGAGCTGGTTCTGCTACAAACATGTGAACACGTTGTCCCAGACAAGCATGACCACGTGGTAGTCTTACAATAAAACACTACCGAGTTCTGGTTGGGAACCATCACCGTGGATAACGAAGTCCTTGCATAAGTCATATGATTAGCTCTTATGAAGGAACTTCTTCTCCTTGAACAAATCAATCAGTGGCTTGGTGTGCTCGGGACACATATGGAATGAAGGTTGCAAGTCTCCAGACCACAGAATACTTCGCACGTGTGCATGACTGATTTGGGATGATTCCAAGGAAACAAAACAATCTTCCTCGAATTCATGGCGGCAACTTGCATCATATGCACATGAATTAGGGAAAGTCACTACTTTCATCCAAACATATGCTTCATGAACGAAACACGAAGAAATGCTTACACAAGTTTCCAACACTAGGTTGATGTTCAACATGATTCATGGGGGGAGACAAAATGCTACTGATGGGCTCAACAGCAACTCATCGGAATTTCCATATCACTGGACTTCCACCATCATGTGAACACGGTGATAGCATTGGTCAGACCAAAGATGTAATGGTGTATGCTCGAGGGATCAACCACGAGTAGGACAACATTACGAGCATCGTTGGTACTGATTTGATTTGACGATAGCCCACACTCAAATCAAGGGATTGATAAGACAATAGGTCCAGCAACTGATCACAGGGACCAATCGATGAAGATATCATCTTCTTTCAACACACACTACACAAGAATATCCCTTTGGAACGAACTAAGTCAGGCAAGCTTTTATCTTCCAACTCTCCAAGTTGTCGTTTAGCTTAACCAACTAGCTCAGGGGTATCCAACACGGATTCTTGGAGAAAGGGTGGTTTACAATAAACCAACTTGATCACGAGCTCAACATAGCGGTCAGGTGACAACCTGGTAGTACTTCCGAGAAGATCTTCGGAAAATCACGAACCACCTATATGTTACTAAGCTCGAGAACAATCTTGCTTTTCAGGGCAAGATGATATGATCAAATGAGCGAGGACTTGACAAATCCTAACTCATCAATCAAAGAGTGCACCAGGAAATAAGGACTAGGTAGCACGATCAATCTTAGAATGGTGATTCAATAACCAACATACTAAGAATAAAATTATTATCCTTTAGCTACCAAGCAACGAGGTTGCTAGGAGTATTGATTTCACACATCACAATTCATTTGTCGGTATTCCGGTTGCATCAACACGAGGGCCGAGGAATGACTAATGATGGTGAGAAGTATCACTACGTCAAAATTCATGAGAGTTGGTGCAATTCTCATGACAATTCCTGACATAAAGGAGGTAATACTTCAAGGGTAGAACAGAACCAGAAGCTGGATTGTAACTTGATCTGCGGAACACAACTACTTTGACCCAATCCTAGATATGGATGAGGTACTGGAGTTTGTTTCTCCTAGTCATTCAGGACGGAATGGCTTGACGGGCCACAAGAGTAATAGGCATCGACAAACGAACGCACGCATACTCTTGACTATCAATTGATAGACGAAGGTCAGTAGACAACTAAAGAGGGACAACTCAAAGGAACATATAACTTTCTGAGTTGTGGATGCATAAATTAGTATGTCGAACCGAGTTCAACATAATTCTTCCGGATAACCCATGCAGAAAGGTAGAACTGGCAGAGTCACGATTTATGAATGGAGAACTCCTCAAGAGTACTCTAATTGTGATCTTTTGATCCAATAAACATCTGCCATAAGCGGTTCATAGTATTTGGAAGAAGGAAATACCACGGACCTCGAGGACTATCGCAAAGTTACTAATATCCTAAAGGAACTAGCAAACACTATCAACATGAAGTAAGTAGAGTGAATCTCGGGTTCAAAGCCCAAGGAGTAGAATACCTACTACTAAGTGGCATCACGGGATGCTTTCGAGAATAAAAGCCAGAATCATCACACTGGAATCACAAAACATTGCTAGATTACTAGGTGACTCCCTAAACACCTAGGGCCATAATAGTAACTCCAACATAATGTCAAGGCAATAGAATACCTCAACTCAACAATTAGTGTGATTGAGCTGGCATAAAGGAGCATCGAAACCAGAGGAAAAGGATTTTGCAAATGCATCAGACTATTTAGAAACTTGGAATGACTCGGACAGCATAACGACTGTAAATGCTCAGAAAAGATTTGAGACATTCACAAAAATGGTGGCATAACCACTCAGAAGCACAATATCAAGGTTTCGAGATCAACAATTAACATACGGAAGTAGTAGAAACTGAACTCAAGCTTAAATCCAACAATTTATAAGTCTACGGATTAGTAACACGTGATCCTGATAGATAGATGAGAAGACCTAGTTCCTTAACCCCGTAGGAAAGATAAGATGACTCAGATCAGAAGGGCATGAGGTATAAGGAGTAAAAAGAGCCTTACGTTCCATCCCACAATCAATTCCCTTATATAACTAAAGAATTTCTAGACTCAACTTCGACCAGTTTGGCTTGGCAATCCTACAGGCAGTCAAGCTCTGATACCAACGCTGTCAGGACCCCGATCCTAAGTCACACCGATCTAGCATGTAACACATCATATCACCTTGCGGCCTCACGCACGGTATTCCCACGGGTGCCACCTTACCTGGCCCGGGACCGTTTGCGCCTTTTGGCTCACGTATATGATAGTGTCGCTAGCATCCATATGACAAAGAAGCCGGGCTGACATGGCTAGTCGTGAACCCGAAGTGGCACTAACTTACAGGGACAGGCATCCATGACCCAGCATCGAACGTGTCGGTCATCAGCGAGTGAATCCAGGCTGTAGCACTGGGCTAGCAGGACTCCGGTGAACCGGGCTGTAGCGGGCTAACATGACTCCGGTATTCATCGCGTGACATTTCCCCGAAGGGACAGACACAGGAACGAAGAAGGACACATGCCGGCCAGCCTAAGTGTTCCGGAGCAGTAGCAAGCTACCATGGCTCAGTGGAAACACTAGGAGACATTTCCCGGTAAGAGAGGCTACTAAGGATAAACAACTAGATAGTCAGATCCCACACATACCAAGCATTACAATAACATACACACAATATGCTCGATATGTGCAAATACAACATGGCATCACAAAATGACTCTACGACTCAAGTAGTTTATTCAGTAGGCTCCGAGGAGCGAGATATTACAAACATGGGTCTCATGACCCAACAATCAGAGCATACAAGTCAAAGCACGAGCGGAAGCTATCATGTCTGAGTACAGACATCTATAAATGAAAAAGGCTGAGAAGCCTGACTATCTACCAGATCCCGCCGAGGGCACAAGATCGTAGCTGAGGTAACAAGCTAAACGTCGAAGTCCACGTGGAACTACTAGTGAGACTGAAGTCTCTCTGCAAAAACATAAAATACGCAAACATGAGTACAAATGTACCCAGCAAGACTTACATCAGATCTATCTACATATGCATCATTATCAACAAGGGGGGTGGTGGAGTTTAACTGCAGCAAGCCAGCTTTGACTCGGTGGCTATCCTGAACTACGACTGCAAGTAACTCTTTTGAGGTGGCGCACACGAGTCCACATATTCACCAACCAATACACCACTATGGATCCGCTCCCGTCTCCCTACGAGAACGCCATCCATAGCACTCACACTTATCTTGCGTATTTTAGAGTATCCACTTTCACTTGTCTATGAACTCTACAAGGGGTCCAAGTTTCCATATCCGAGGAATCCGGCTATTCGAATAGATAATGATAACCCTGCAGGGGTGTACTTCTTCACACACGCTCTCGCCACTTACCGCCCTGTACACGTCATGTACCTCGGCAACCTTCAAGCGGAAGCCGGGCGAGGGAGTCGGCCACGACCTGACTAACCGAACAAGTCTCTCGTCCAGGTTTATCGCCTATTCGGGTTCCATCCGCAAGGAGATCCGGCCGGGGTGTCGCTCACGGCCCCAAACGATGTGAGCAGGGTTCCCAAGCCCACCATCCGGGTGCCACTTGGTACACCGTGCCACTGTGCCTAGTCTGTCCCAAGCCCACCTGTACCGGGTGCCACTTGGTAGACTACTAACACTACCTACAAACACCAGAAACTAGTTGCAACTCCTGGACAGAGATCATGTTGATTAATAAGTCGAGAGGGGTCGAGTTACCGGAACCCAATGTGTGGTAGTAACTGGTCATGGATCACAAACACAGAACTCAGTTCCTGAGGACGGCTGCAATGAGACAAACCACCATGTACTCCTACATGGCCTCTCACCGCTACCTTTACCAAATCGTGTTCACACACACTTAGCTCTCAACGATAGGACATGTTCACACGCCTCTGATTCATCCCCGATGAATCAGACCTGACTCAACTCTAAGCAGTAGCAGGCATGACAAACAAGCATGAATGAGTAGGCACATCAGGGCTCAAACAACTCCTACTCATGCTAGTGGGTTTCATCTCATTTACTGTGGCAATGACAGGTCATGCAGAGGATAAAGGGGTTCAGCTACCGCAGCAAGTAACAGATGAATCGATGTTGTCCTAATGCAGTAAAAGAGAGCAGGAGCGAGAGAGTGGGATTTTATCGGAATGAACAAGGGGGTTTTGCTTGCCTGGCACTTCTGAAGATAATATAGCTCTTCATCGGTGTCATCGATCACATCGTCGGTACACGTCTATCGAGAGGGGACAATTACCGGCAAATACAGAAAAAACACGATCAATGCAATGCACAAGATGATGCATGCTATGACATGGCAATATGAATGTGTTTTGGGCTAATGCACCTAAAACCAGATTAAATGAAGTTGGTTTGAATCCAAGATTCAAATTCAAACTCCATATGTGGTTATTTAAATGTCATTCACTTCATTTGCCCTAAACAGTAGTGATAAGTTGTTCTAACATGCATGAAAATGGTACAGATGGATTCCTTGAATTTTTCTGATAATTTTTCATATATAAATTATTTAATTTGGAGTTGCGGTTGAATTCCTATGATTTTTAGAAGTTTTAGGCATTTTCTGAAATTTCAGAATTAAATTAAATCCAGAAAAAGATTTAATTGCGTCAGCCTGACGCCAGCATGACGTCAGCGAGTCAACGACCAGGTCCAGGACAAATCTGACATACGGGGTCCACACGTCAGCGACACAGGGGCTAATCCCGCGTTGACTCGGGCTTTGACCCGCTACGGGGCCCGCTGTCAGTGTCTGTTAGGGTGCTAATGGCAACGCCACGTCAGATACGCCGGCGGTTGGACGACGGCGACGATCAGAGCGGCGGTGGCTCACCGGAGTTGCGCCAGAGACGACGGATCGACGCGCCAGGGGCACCAGAGGATAGCCCGTGCCCGCGCGCATCTAGGGGAACCAACGGGAGGTGCGGGGGTGGACGGAGTTCGCCGGAGGCGAGGTTGTGGCGGCGGCCGGAGTTCGGCGCCGATGGAAACGACGACACTGTGCACGGGAGGAGCTATGGTTAGCATCTACGTGTTCTACCAAAGCTCACGAACCCAACGGAGGCTCGCACGGGACCAAATGGCCACCGGAGCCTCGTCGGCGATGAGCTTGTGCGGCGGCGTACTGTCGGGGAAGAGAGGCGCGGCGGCTACGGCATGCTAGAGAGAAAACGGAGAGGGGGAGGATGATCAGGAGCTCACGTGGAGTGCAGTGGTGGCCTCGGCGTGTTCGGGGAAGCTCGGACGGCGACGAATCGACGGCGACCATCGGCGGCGGTCGAGGACGAAGACGATGGCGTGGAGGCGAAGCAGAGCTTCCCGAGGGGCTTGGCTCGGTGGGGAGGAAGAGGGGGTCGGGGCGGAGCTCGAGGGCGTGTCGGAGAGGCTTCGGAATGGCTGCGGCCGCGGTAGCGGCGTCGGCGTCGACGAGCTCCGCTCGGTCGCGGGAGGGAGAGGGAGCAGAGGGGGATAGGGACGGAGGGAGAGACGCGGAAGAGTGAGGGAGGGTCGAGGGAGCCGCGTGGCGTCTCCAGGGAGTAGCGGAGGCAAGCAGGGAGGCAGGAGGTGGCCTGGGCGTGTGCCCGCGCGCTCCGGCCACGCGCCTGCGCCTACTGGCGCGAGGAGGAAGGCGACAGGGGGGGCGGAAGTGGTGGGCTGGGCCGCTGCTGGCTGCACAGTGTTGGGCTGCGGGTAAGCTGAGGTAAGTTCTCTCTCTCTCCTTTATTTTTTTTATTTTTGTTCTGTTTGTTTTATTTAATTTATTTTGCCACTGTTTTGAATTTAAAATAATTCAAACAATGCCAAAAACTCCTCTGAATATTTTATATTGCTAGATGGACTTTTCCAAAAGCTTATAAAATATTTCAGGGGTATTTGAAATTATATTCTAATTATATGAATACAATTCAAATTCAAATAGCTAATGAATTAAATCCAAAGTCCCAAAAATAATTCTTTAAAAATGTTCAATATTTTGGTTGGGACCAGAACCCTTACCAGAAATTATCAAACATTTAAGGAGAGCATTTTGGAGCAATGAATGAGATTTCTAGGGTTTTTGCCCCTCTTTTATTTAAGTTTTTGAGGCTTCCAAAATTCCTCAGTTCAAATTTCAGAATTTAAACATGATGCACACATGAAGCTAGCCTAGAGCATTACCAGAAGCTAGGGATGTGACAGGCCCCTTCTAGTCCGGCAAGGGAGCGGAGGGCGCACGCAGAGCGGATCGAGGCGGGAGCACGCGGGGGAGATTTTTACCCAGCTTCGGAGCTCTCCGGAGAGATAAAACTCCTACTGCTGCTTTGCGTTTGTATTTGTTCTTGCTCGAGAGCGTGAGCGTGTAGTGGTGTTGGATGCGTCGAATGAACCGAACCCCTTCTAAGTGCGCATGGGCCTCCTTTTTATAGTCTAAGGGGGTTACCGACAGGTGGCAACGTAGAAAGAGGGGGTAAAAGAGTAAAAACGCAGGTTGGTACAACAGTGTCCAACAGTGTCCCCTACCTAACTCTGACGGCAGGGGACAAGGGCATTTAATGCCCGTCCGGTCGCCCCAACAGTGCAAGGAAACGACCGTTAGGGGCGCCACCGATCGCCACGATGGCCTCCTTGTCAGCTTCGCTTGCCACCTCACACCGCATGGCTGCACATCGCCTCGCCACGTGCTCCTGGGATGGCCCTGGGGTGACACGTCGTTGGATGCGCTGGAGCTTGGGTGCAGGGTGGCAGCCTTGCCGCGGCAAGCGCCCCGCCGCGGCCCTTCTCTTGGCGTGCCGGCAAGCTTGCCGGTCGCCGGGCCTTGCCGGGACGCGCGGGGCGTCGCGGCAAGTTTTCTGGAAGCGCCTTGGTTGGCCTTCCCGGCAAGCTCCTCTTGCCGGGGCCTTGTCCTTCCCGGCAAGCTCCTCTTGCCGGGGCCTTGTACTTCCCAGCAAGCTCCTCTTGCCGGGGTCTTGTCTTCTTAGTTGATACTTTGTTCTTGAATGGCAGTAAGATAGGAATGGCGGAGGATCTTGGCGGGCGCCCGGCAATCCTTGCCGCGGGGTGCTGCGACTGCCCGTCCACAAGTTCGGGGTACTAAGTTACCCCTACTTTAGTACACCGACATCCGGCGCCCCCTGGGCAACCAGGGTCTATGCCAACCCGACGTCTTGCTAATCTGGTGTGCCCTGAGAACGAGATATGTGCAGCTCCTATTGGGATTTTTCGGCAAAGCGGGCGGCTTTGCTGGTCTTGTTTTACCATTGTTGAAATGTCTTGTAAACCGGGATTCCAAGACTGATCGGGTCTTCCTAGGAGAAGGTATATCCTTTGTTGATCACGAGAGCTTATCATGGGCTAAGTTGGGACACCCCTGCAGGGTATAAACTTTCGAGAGTCGTGCCCGCAGTTATGTTGTAGATGGGAATTTGTTAATGTCCGGTTGTAGATAACTTGACACCAAATCCGAATTAAAACGCATCAACCACGCGTGTAGCCGTGATGGTCTCTTTTCGGCGGAGTCCGGGAAGTGAACACGGTCTTTGGGTTATGTTTGACGTAAGTAGGAGTTCAGGATCACTTCTTGATCATTGCTAGCTTCACGACCATTCCGCTTTCTCTCTTCTCGCTCTTATTTGCGTTGGTTAGCCACCATAGTTGCTTAGCCGCTGATGCAACCTCACCACTTTACCCCTTCCTTTCCCATTAAGCTTTGCTAGTCTTGATACCCATGGTAATGGGATTGCTGAGTCCTCGTGGCTCACAGATTACTATAACAACAGTTGCAGGTACAGGTTATGCGATGATCTTGACGCGAGAGCGATGCTTGCTTGCTTGAGTTCTTCGTCTGCTTCTTCTTCTAACAGGGGATAGGTTCCAGGTCGGCAGCCTGGGCTAGCAGGGTGGATGTCGTTTGAGCTTCTGTTTGTGTTTCATCCGTAGTCGGATGTTGATATTATGTATGATGTTGTATTCGTGTGGCGTTGTATGCCTTTTGTATGTATCCCCATCTATTATGTAATGTTGATGTAATGATATCCACCTTGCAAAAGCGTCTTCAAGATGCGCTTCTATCCTTGTTGGGACCTTCGAGTTCCTTTAGGATAGGGTCGCATCTTGGGCGTGACACACGCACCCTTGATGAATGGTCTATTCTTGTTGAATCTCGATCCTAGTGATACACATATTCATAATATTGATGAGAAAAGATGCAAAGTTTATAATGATAGTGCAACATATTTGTGGCACTACCGTTCAGGTCATATTGGTGTAAAGCGCATGAAGAAACTTCATGCAAATGGACTTTTGGAATCACTTGATTATGAATCATTTGATACTTGCGAACCATGCCTCATGGGCAAGATGACTAAAACTCTATTCTTCAGAACAATGGAGCGAGCTAATGACTTATTGGAAATAACACATACTGATGTATGCGGTCCGATGTGTGTTGAGGCACGCGGAGAGTATCATTATTTTATGACCTTCACAGATGATTTGAGTAGCTATGGGCATATCTACTCGACGAAACACAAGTCTGAAACATTTGAAAAGTTCAAAGAATTTCAGAGTGAAGTGCAGAGTCATCGTAACAAGAAAACAAAGTTTCTGTGATCTAATCATGGAGGCAAATATTTGAGTTATGAGTTTGGCCTTCATTTAAAACAGTGTGGAATTTTTTCACAACTCACGCCACCTGGAACATGATGCGGCTTGAACTACGTCGGTATTTCCCCAAAGAGGAAGGGATGATGCAACACAGCTAGGTTAGGTATTTCCCTCACTGATGAGATCAAGGTTATCAAACCAATAGGATAACCACGCAACACTATGTAAACGGTACCTGCACACAAAGAACAAATACTTGCAACTCGACGTGAAAGAGGGGTTGTCAATCCCTCCCGGTAAAAAAGATAGATAAAATTATAGTAGATTGGATAAATAGATCTCGCGGTAACACGGGATAAAATAAATAATAAAAAATTGCAGCATGGTATTTTGGGGTTTTTGGATTAATAGATCTGAAAATAAAAGTGAACAAAAATAGATCTCGAAGGCAAATATGATAAAGAAGAGACCCGGCGGCCGTAGTTTTCACTAGTGGCTTCTCTTGAGAAAAATAGCATATGGCGGGTAAACAAATTACTGTTGGGCAATGTATACAACTTCAAGTAATTATGACGATATCCAGACAATGATCATTATATAGGCATCATGTCCAAGATTAGTAGACCGACTCCTGCCTGCATCTACTACTATTACTCTGCACAACGACCGCTATCCAGCATGCATCTAGTGTTTTAACTTCATGGAAAAATAGATTAATGCAATAAGAACGATGACATGATGTAGACAAGATCTATTCATGTAGGAATAGACCCCATCTTGTTATCCTTAATAGCAATGATACATATGTGTCTTGTCCCCTTCTTTCACTAGGATTGAGCACCGTAAGATCGAACCCATCAAAAAGCACCTCCTCCCATGGCAAGAAAAATCAATCTAGTCCTCCTAACTAAACCAAAGATTCAAAGAAGAAATACGAGGCTGCAAGCAATCATGGATATAATAGATCAAAACACAAATAATTTTCATGTATAAAATAGATTTGATCATAAACTCAAAGTTCATCGGATCCCAACAAACACACGGGAAAAATAGTTATATCAAATAGATCTCCAAGAGACCATTGTATTGAGAATCAAAAGAGAGAGAGAGAGAGGAAGCCATCTAGCTACTAACTACGGACCAGTAGGTCTACAATGAACTACTCACGCATCATCTGAGAGGCAGCAATGAGGATGATAAACCCCTCCGTGATGGTCTCTAGATTGGATGTGTGGTTTCTGGAACTTGCGGCAGCTAGAATTATGTTTTGTCCACTCCCCTAGGGTTTTTGGATTTTTGGGGTATTTATAGAGCAAAGAGGCGGTGCGGGAGGCAGCAGAGGTGGGCACAACCCACCAGGGCGCGCCTGGGTCCCTAGGCGTGCCCAGGTGGGTTGACCTCCCCTTGGAGCCCCCCTCTGGTACTTCCTTGGCCCATCGTGTGTCTTCTGGTCCAAAAAAATTCTCCAAAAAGTTTCGTTGCATTTGGACTCCGTTTGGTATTGATTTTCTACGAAGTAAAAACAAGCAAAAAACAGCAACTGGCACTGTGCACTATGTCAGTAGGTTAGTCCCAAAAATGATATAAAGGTGCTAAAATGATTGTGAAACATCCAAGAATGATTATATAACAGCATGGAACAATAAAAAATTATAGATACGTTGGAGACGTATCGGAACACCACAACGTAATGGTGTGTCCGAACGTCGTAATCGTACTTTATTAGATATGGTGCGATCTATGATATCTCTTACCGATTTACCACTATCATTTTTGGGTTATGCATTAGTGACAGCTGCATTCATGTTAAATAGGGCACCATCTAAATCTGTTGAGACAACACCCTATGAACTGTGGTTTGGCAAGAAACTTAAGCTGTCATTTATTAAAGTATGGGGTTGCGACAGTTATGTCAAAAGGCTTCAGCCCGGTAAGCTCGAACCCAAATCGGAGAAGTGCATCTTCATAGAATACCCTAAGGAAACAAATGGGTACAGCTTCTACCACAGATCCGAAGGCAAGATCTTTGTTGCCAAGAATAGAACTTTTAACGAGTTTCTCTCGAAAGAAGTGAGGTAATTGTACCTTCTCTCAATTTGGAAAGTAGCACATCAGATAAATCCGTTCCCATGATGCCTACACCAACTAGAGAGGAAGATAATGATGATGATCATGAAACTTCAGATCAAATTACTACTGGACCTTGTAGGTCGAACAGAGCACGTTTCGCACCAGAGTGGTACGGTAATCCTGTCCTGGAAGTCATGTTATTAGACCGTGACGAACCTACGAACTATGAAGAGGCTATGATGAGCCCGTATTCCGATAAATGGCTTGAGGCCATGAAATCTGAGAGAGGATCCATGTATGAGAACAAAGTGTGAACTTTGGTGGACTTGTCCGATGATCGGCAAGCCATTGAGAATAAATGGATCTTCAAGAAGTAGACAGGCGCTTATGGTAATGTCACCATCTACAAAGCTTAACTTGTCGCAATAGGTTTTCGACAAGTTCAAGGGGTTGACTACGATGAGACCTTCTCACCCTTAGCGATGCCTAAGTTAGTCCGAATCATGTTAGCAATTGCCGCATTGTATAATTATGAAATCTAGCAAATGACGCCAAAACTGCATTCCTTATTGGATTTCTTAAAGAAGAGTTGTATATGATGCAACCAGAAGGTTTCCTCAATCCTAAAGGTGCTAACAAATTGTGCAAGCTCCAGCGATCCATCTATGGACTCGTGCAAGCATCTCGCAGTTGAAATATACACTTTGATGAGGTGATCAAAGCATATGGTTTTATACAAACTTATGGTGAAGCCTATATTTACAAGAAAGTGAGTGGGAGCTCTGTAGCATTTCTAATATTATATGTGGATGACATATTGTTGATTGGAAATGATATAGAATTCCTGGATAGCATAAAAGGATACTTGAATAAGAATTTTTCAATGAAAGACGTCGATGAAGTTGCTTATATATTGGGCATCAAGATCTATAGGAAAAGATTGAGACGCTTAATAGGGCTTTCACAAAACACATACCTTGATAAAGTTTTGAAGAAGTTCAAAATGGATCAGTCAAAGAAAGGGTTCTTTCATGTGCTACAAGGTGTGAAATTGAGTCAGACTCAAAGCTTGACCATTGCAGAAGATAGAGAGAAAATGAAAGTCATTCCCTATGCCTCAACCATAGGTTCTATAATGTATGCTATGTTGTGTACCAGACCTGATGTGTGTCTTGCCATAAGTTTGACAGGGAGGTACCAAAGTAATCCAGGAGTGGATCACTAGACAGCGGTCAAGAACATCCTAAAGTACCTGAAAAGGACCAAGGATATGTTTCTCGTTTGTGGAGGTGACGAAGAGCTCGTCGTAAATTATTAAGTGGATGCTAGCTTCGACACTGATCCAGATGACTCTAAGTCACAAACCGAATATATATTTCTATTGAATGGTGGAGCTATCAGTTGGTGGAGTTCCAAGAAAAGCGTCGTGGCGGCATCTACGTGCGAAGTGGAGTACATAGCTGCTTCAAAAGCAACACATGAAGGAGTTTGGATGAAGGAGTTCATATCCGATCTAGGTGTAATACCCTGTGCATCGGGTCCAGTGAAAATCTTCTGTGACAACACTGGAGAAATTGCCTTGGTGAAGGATTCCAGGTTTCACAAGAGAACCAAACACATCAAGATACGCTTCAGCTCCATTCATGAAAAGGTCAAGGATGGAGACATAGAGATTTTCAAAATACATACAGATCTGAATGTGGCAAACCCGTTGACTAAGCCTCTTCCGCGAGCAAAACATGATCAGCACCAAGAGTACACGGGTGTCAAATTCATTCCAATGGAATCTAGATAATTGACTCTAGTGCAAGTGGGAGACTAAAGGAAATATACCCTAGAGGCAATAATAAAGTTATTATTTTATATATCCTTATTCATGATAAAGGTTTATTATTCATGGTAGAATTGTATTGACCAGAAATTTAAATACATGTGTGAATACATAAATAAATACCATGTCCCTAGTAACCCTCTACTAGGCTAGCTCGTTGATCAAAGATGGTTAAGGTTTCCTAACCATAGACATGTGTTGTCATTTGATAACGAGATCACATCATTAGGAGAATGATGTGATGGACAAGACCCATCCGTTAGCTTAGTATATTGATCGTTTAGTTTATTGCTATTGCTTTCTTAAATGTCAAATACATATTCCTTCAACTATGAGATTATGCAACTCCTGGATACCGGAGGAATACCTTGTGTGCTATCAAATGTCACAATGTAACTGGTTGATCATAAAGATGCTCTAAAGGTATCTCCGAAGGTGTTTGTTGAGTTGGCATAGATTGAGATTAGGATTTGTCACTCCGAGTATGGGAGAGGTATCTTTGGGCCCTCTTGGTAATACACATCATAAGAAGCCTTGCAAGCAAAGTGACTAATGAGTTAGTTGAAAGATGGTGTATTACAGAACGAGTAAAGAGACTTGCTGGTAACGAGATTGAACTGTGTATGAAGATACCGACGATCGAATCTCGGGCAAGTAACATACGGATGGAGAAAGGGAATTACGTATGTTGTCAGAAGGTTCAACCGATAAAGATCTTCGTATATTATGTAGGAGCCAATATGGACATCCAGGTTCCGCTATTGGTTATTGACCGGAGAGGTGTCTCGGTCATGTCTACATAGTACTCGAACCCGTAGGGTCCGCACGCTTAACGTTCGTTGACGATATACTATTATATGATTTATATGATTTGGTGAGCGAATGTTGTTTGGAGTCCCGTATGAGATCACGGACATGACGAGGAGCTCCGGAATAGTCCATAGGTAAAGATTGATATATAGGACGATGATATTCGGACACCGTAAGCGTTCCAGAGTGTACCGGGTAGTCATCAGAATACCGGAGGGGGTACCGGACACCCCCGGGAGGGTAATGGGCCTATTGGACCAATAGAAGGGAGCACACTAGCCCACAAGGGACTGGCGCACCCCCTATGGCATCCGCCCAAGTGGTAGAAAGGAAAGGGGGGATTCGGCCTCCCCATTCCTTCCCTCTCCCCTTCCTTTCCCCCTCCAGCAAATATGGTAAGGGGGGTGCCACTTGGGAAGGACCCCAAGTAGGATTCAGCCTACTTGGGGGTGCCTACTGGCTGCACCATCCTCCCCCCACCTATATATATGGGGGAGAGGGATGCCACCCACATAACCATGACAATCTCTAGGCCGTGTGCGGCACCCCCCCTCCACTGTTTACACCCTCGATCATATTTTTGTAGTGCTTAGGCAAATCCTTGCGGAGATAGCTTCACCATCACCATCACCATGTCGTCAAGCTGTTGAAACTCATCCACTACTTCTCCATCTTGCTGGATCAAGAAGGCGAGGATGTCACCAAGCTGAATGTGTGCTGAACGCGGAGGTGTCGTACGTTCGGTACTCGATCGGTTGGATCGTGAAGAATTTGACTACATCAACCGCGTAACTAAACGCTTCCGCTTACGGTCTATGAGGGTATGTAGACATACTCCCCCCCTCGTTGCTATGCATATCCTTGATAGATCGTGCGTGTGCATAGAATTTTTTTGTTTTCCATGCAACGTTTCCCAACATCACTGTCCACCTATCACGTGCTCCCCCGAACATTGGACGGTGACGCGTAGGACGCGCAGCTGGCGGCCGCGGCCGTGTCTTATTGCGCCAGAACTTTGTTGCGAGCAGCGCACATGGCCTCGTAGAGCGCACATTGCTCTGCAACGAGCTTCGGGTTCGCTATTGCCATGGCGGCCACGGCCACCTCGCTTGCGTGCTCGCTGTAGATTTGGCCCTCTACCGACCTGTGCTGCTCGAGGAGGAACATGTTGTAGCTCTGCTCCTCCCGCGCCGGTCAGAACACCGATATAGGAGCCGGTGCAGGCTGCTCCTCCTCCGCCATGGCGGCATCGTAGTGCGCCAGCGCTTGCTCCATGCACTGGTACGCGTCGGTGCCATATAAACTGTTTTTTAACCCCTTTCTGCGACGACTTTTGGAACCATCGCCAAGTGAGTGTGGGCGATAGGGGGGTCCTTCCCACATGACCCAGAAACCGCCAGGGATAGGGAGCCAAGATGCATATACAGTACTCCTACTCGTTTGTGCTTGCATTGCCATCACAGTTGGTATTATGTGGTGCTACGTTTACAATGCGCAGCCCGTCACAAATGGTTCATTATTATAGAACATGTATGATAAGCAGACAATCACACACATTCGCTTTTCCCAAACTGTATGTGATAACTAATTAAGAAGATTAGCTAATCATCGTATGTGTGTTGGATAGGATTACGAAACGTCGGACCGTCGTAACATCGTCGTACACGACAACTATCGCACACAATATTCTGTGGTGCAACGTTTACGACACATACTTCATCAGAAATAGTTCATCGTTGCGAATCGTGTACGATAAGGCAACTATCACAAACATTCAGTTTGCCCGCACCGTTTGTGATATTGTCTGACATTGCACATGCTTTGCAAAACGCATTTGTGTGCATGCTTGCACACGTTTCCTCTCTGTGAACTGTGTCGGATTATGGTGTATATCACAAACGTTTGTGTTTTACCAACCGTGTGTGCCATAACAACCTGGAGAGCGTAATTTCACCGTAATTTAATTGCTGCTCTTTCAAATTGTACCAGATTTGAATTTGAATTTGAATGTATGATATAGCTTTATTCATATCCATCTGGTTCAAAAAACCAATGCATTATTCGATTCATAGGTACATATGTTCAAGAATTACATAAGAACCAAATAAAGAATGATCAACCACAGTTTATACTTGTACTATTAAATACGGTAAATAAAGAGGCGAAATACATTCTGGTTGCTGAACAAGGTGAAGCAGAATGCCCATATTGTTCCCTCCTCCATGCAGAAGGCACACATGACTCTAGTCCAACCCCTTGTGATGGCCGACCGCCAATCCTTCATGGTCTTCATGAAAACAAGTAGATAACCGTCCTGTTCTGGTAGAAATACTTTAACCTTTGCATGCCCACCAATCATGTAGTTTGAGAGGTAATCTTGAGTAAATTGCTTAGGCAATCACTACAAAGGAAAAAGATACAGACATTGTCATCTAACACAACTCATTATGGGCAGTAAAAAGAAGGTTGTAGAGTTCTTACTTACCATCTATCACTGGGATCAAGCACCGTAAGATCGAACCCACTACAAAGCACCTCTTCCCATTGCAAGATAAATAGATCAAGTTGGCCAAACAAAACCCAAATATCTGAGAAGAAATACGAGGCTATAGGAAATCATGCATATAAGAGATCAAAGAAACTCAAATAACTGTCATGGATAAAAAGATAGATCTGATCATAAACTCAAAGTTCATCCAATCCCAACAAACACACCGCAAAAAGAGTAACATCATATGGATCTCCAAGAGACCATTGTGTTGAGAATCAAACGAGAGAGAGGAAGTCATCTAGCTACTAACTACAGACACGAAGGTCTACAAAGAACTACTCACGCATCATCGGAGAGGCACCAATGGAAGTGGTGAACCCCTCCGTGATGGTGTCTAGATTAGGTATGGTGGTTCTGTACTCTGCGGCGGCTGGAACTGATTTTTGTTGACTCCCCTAGGGTTTCTGGAATATTGAGGTATTTATAGAGTAAAGAGGCGGCCCGGGGTTACCCAAGGTGGGCACAACCATGGTGGGTTGTGCTCCCCTCGGAGCAGCCCCTAGGTGCTTCTTCGGCCCATTGGTTGTCTTCTGGTCCAAAAAAATCCATAAAAAGTTTCACTACTTTTGGACTCCGTTTGGTATTGATTTCCTGCGATGTAAAAAACATGCAAAAAATAGCAACTGGCACTTGACACTATGTTAATAGGTTAGTACCAAAAAATGATATAAAATGACTACAAAATGATTATAAAACATCAAAGATTGATAATATAACAACATGGAACAATCAAAAATTATAGATACGTTGGAGACATATCAGACACCTACACCTACTATTGATTCGGATATGTCGCATGTTATTGATGATGCCACTTCTGCTATGCAAGATGCTTATGATGAAACTACTTCTCTGCTTGATAATATTGTGCCACTAGGTGAATTTCTGGATGAACAACTTGCTAGGGTTAGAGAGAATGCAATTACTGAAACTGAAGATTATGATTATCCCCCTAGATATGAATTGCCTGTTGTACCCGAGGGTTATATTATGGCTGAGGAAACTGATAGAGACTTTCTTGCTTGTAATGATAGAGATGATCTTTAGAAACTGTTAACTAAACTGAAAGAAAAGTCTTTGAATGCTAGAATGCAATATGACCCTATGTTTGCTACTTCACCTATCTTTGTTATTGATAAGGACTATGAATTCTCTATTGATCCTGAGTTAATTACTTTGGTTAAATCTAATCCTTTCTATGGTTATAAATCTGAAACTGTTGTGGCACATCTTATTAAATTGAATGATATAGCCACTCTATTTGCTCATGAGGAAAAAATAGCTATTCTATATTCTTAAGTTGTGTCGGTGTACAAAAGTAGGGGCTTTGCTTTTGACCCCTTTACTTGTGCATGGGTAGTCAGAGCCACCCGCCACGACCACGCATAATAGGGCAGGAATGGGAAGCCGGAGAGAAGCCGAAGGCACATGACAAAACAAAGCAACGACAAGGACCAAGGCCACAAAGATCGGATGAACGAAGCAGGTTTCCCCGGAAAGGACCCTTGCCGGGGCAACCTCAGCGGCCCCGGCAAGACCCTTGCCGGGGCAGCTCGCTCACAATAGCCGAGCAGGCCACCTTTGAGCCAACCAATGCTAGATAAATGCATTGGGATAGGGCTCGGGAGGCACCTTCGTGGTGGCATGCAGATCTTTGTGAAGACAAAGGATAATCAAGATCAAATGAGGATAGGAAGGCAACAATCCTCGGCAGGGTTCTTACCGAGGAAGCCCATGAGACCCCCGGCAAGGTCGTTGCCGGGGATGACAGTGTGCCATGGCAAGACCCTTGCCGGACCACCTGGCAAGGCCCTCGCCGAGCACGCCAGCAGAGCCACTGCCAGGCCCGCCCCAGCCAAGTCTCTGCCGTCGTTCGCATGCAGCTGCCGACCCAACCAGCTGGGCAAGCACGTGCGTGGCAACATGCAGCCCTTCATGGAGGCTCCACCATCGTGCTACCTCAGCTGCCTGCCTGCCTACATGGCACCGCATGCATCGCTGGCCCGGGCGCGTGTCAAAGCAAGGAGGAGCGGCGACGGACGGGACGGGCCTCGCTCCCGTCCCTGATAAAGTGAAGGGACACCTAAGCCTCGCATTAAATGTGCTTTGTCCTGTAATACCAACGATAAGCTCGCAGCGCTGTAGCACTTTCCACCTCCTGTGTGCCACCGTGGCAGCCCCTTTCGCCTATAAAGGGAGGCCCATGGCGCACTGGAGAGGGATTCGGCTCTTTCAAACCTGGAAACACCCAGAGCTAGTTCAAGAGCTCAAGAACACTAAATACATCCAGCAAAGCAGGATCATAGGGTTTTACGCATCTTTGCGGCCCGAACCTGGGTATATCCCCTTTGTGGTGTCTACTAGTCCTGCTCTTCTCATGATCCAGCGCTCCGCAACCGTAGTAGGTATTCTAGTGATCCCATAGGTGACGTTTCCCACCGACATCTTTGGCGCGCCAGATAGGGGACGTGCTCAATTGTGAGAATCTGGTCTAGCAGTTGACCTAGCTGTTCTTCATCGCCATGGCTCCTAATAAGAAGCCGACCATGGCGGTCGGTTATTCCGGGACCGGGTTTCTAGTACTGATGCGGACCAGTAGCGGTTGCGGAGAGCACCCGTGGCGTGGCCCGTGAACATCCACATCACCCTGGCGGTTCAGGCCGAGTGGCGTCGTTCGCGCGCCAGGCAACGGGCCACCAGTCGCGGGCTCCAAAGATGGAGTCCGGCCCCCCGCAGGCGGTGCGGGGCCCTCTAGGGGGCGCCACCATCCCGCCAGACGGCGGCACGGCGACCTCCAAGATGCCAACACCGGCGCCCACGACACGCTCCTCTTAGGTTGTGCGTGATGAGCAGCGTTACCCTACCGGTGACCCTGCGCGCCACCCTGGGAAGAGTCCCGTGCACCCACCACATGATGAGGAGGGCCAGCATACGCGCCGAGGTGCTGACGGAGGTGGCGAATGGCTGCGGGGCCATGATGCAGCTCCTTCTAACGTGGTTAGAAGTCGAGGCGCATCGCGTTCCACCCAGCTTTCGCCGCCACCCACGCCAGCGGAAGCCCTAGCACGCGTGCCGTTGCTCCTCGATTTTCCTCCCGCCACGGAGAAGCTCGACGAATGGAGGGCCACCGTCCGGAGCCTCATCTGCATTGCCAACAACGATGAGTTGCGGCTGGCGGACCCGTAGGCCGTCGCTCCGCCGGGCCACCGCATGCCAGCAGAGACCATGCTAGAGGCGATGCGGCCATGGTGCACTCTCCTCCTCCACCCCGGCCACCCCGGGCGTCGGTCCATTGCAGCGACGCTCGTGATGATATCTATATCGCGTCGTACGACCTGCGAACCAACCGCGATCAGCGCCAAGTCCTTCGGGAGCGGGTTCATGAGGACACTCAAACTACCATCAAGCATCGTCGTGACGCGCGCCACCAGTCGGACAGGCGGGCAGAGCCCGCTACGGACCACCCAGCGTCGGGAGGCTACGGCGGCCTACCCTACGAGGTGGGTTGTCCGGCCTTCACCCGTGAGCTGCGGCAGTTCCAGTGGCCCTCCCACCGTACGTTCAAGCTTGACGTTGGCGAGAAGTACAACGGCAAGACTCACCCGTCAGAGTTCCTCATCATCTACACCATAGTGATGCAAGCTGCTGGGGCCCGCGATGATAAGGTGCTTGCCAACTACTTCCCGTTGGCACTCAACCTAATGTTATGTCATTGTTGATGCACTTGCCGGTGGATTCCATCTCTTCTTGGGCGGATCTGTGCCATGATTTTGTTGGCGCCTTTACCGGAGGTCACCAAGCTCATGGCCAGGCGAGTGATTTACAGATCATCCCCTAGAAGGAAGGAGAAAACTTGCGCAAGTACATCCAAAGGTTCAGCCGGGTGCAGTACAACATCCTCGATGTTCATCCCGCCGCCGTGATCAGTGTGTTTCATCAGAATGTGCACAACCGCAAGATCCGCGAAGAGCTAGCGATGAACAAGGTTAAGGATGTGGCCGAGCTCTATGTCCTGGCCGATTGATGCGCTCACGCTGAAGAGGGAAGGAAGTACCCCGGCGAAGATGCCGGTGCGGAAACCGACTCCACTAGTGACACCACTACCCTAGCTACATAGAAATATGGAAGCTTATATGGATGACATAGTGGTCAAAACCAAGGACAAAGCAACACTTGTGCAAGATCTGGAGGAAACATTCGGAAACCTCTGCAAGATCAACCTCAAACTGAACCCTGAGAAGTGTGTCTTCGGTGTCCCATCCCGCAAGCTTCTCGGGTTATTTGTATCACAGCGCGGGATTGAGGCAAACCCAGATAAGATTAGGGCCATCGAGCAGATTGAGGCACCCAAACAGATCAAGGACGTGCGTCGGCTCACTGGCTGCGTTGCCGCCATGAGCAGATTCATCTCCAAATCCGTGGAGCGTGCCCTCCCCTTTTTCAAGATCTTAAAGAAGGCAGGCCCAGTGGAGTGGACCCCAGAGGCCGAGGCGGCATTACAAGACTTGAAAAAGTACCTCTCCTCTGCCCCAGTGCTAGTTGCGCCCAAACCACAAGAACCGTTGCTGCTATATCTAGCGGCAACAAATCAAGTGGTTAGCGCCACATTGGTGGTGCAGAGAGAGGTCGACAAGGAGACAGCGGCGGCGGCAGAGTCAACGGTTGGTGGGCCAGAACCCTCCCCAGCAGGGTTCGGTCCCGGCAAGACTGAGTTCCCAGCATGGCTTGATCCCGGCAAGACTGGCGCCGGTGCGACCGGACCCGCACGGCCAGGTGAAGTGGCGCAAAAGAAGAAGATGGTGCAGCACCCGGTTTACTTCGTCATCCCCCTCTTGCAGGGAGCTAGGTTGAGGTATTCAGGTGTGCAAAAATTGCTCTTCGGCCTCCTTATGGCCTCGAGGAAGCTGCGACACTACGTCCAAGTGCACGAGATCACCGTGGTTACCCGCCTTCCGTTGCAACGGATACTGCATAACCCAGAGGCAACAGGAAGGATTGTGGAATGGCCCTGGAGCTGTCAAGTTTTGGTCTAAAGTTTCAAAGTACCTTGACAATCCAGAGCAGAGTCTTGGCGGAGTTTGTTGCAGTATGGACCTCGACGCCTGACGAAGAGGTACAGGAGACTACCCTCCCCGGTGAGGAAACGGGCGGCAACTGGATCATGTACTTTGATGGGGCCTTTTCGCTGCAAGGCGTCGGTGCTGGTGTGCTGCTTGTCGCACCCACCGGAGAGCACCTCAAGTACATCATCCAAATGCACTTTCCCCGGGAGATGTCAACCAACAACACCACCGAGTACGTGGGTTTGCTTGCTGGTCTCAAGATCATGGCAGACCTCAGAGTTAAAAAGCTCATCGTCAGGGGCGACTCGCAACTCGTCTTCAGGTAGGTCAACAAAGATTATCAAAGCCCGTCGATGGAAGCTTACGTAGATGAGGTGAGGAAACTGGAGGTGCGCTTTGACGGTATACAAGCGAAGCATGTCCCTCAGACGGAGAACGACATCGCCGACTACCTATCAAAGCGCGCTGCCCTCAAGCTACCTGTGGAACCAGGTACTTTTGTGCTTCAGTAAACTCAACCATCCGTTGAGCCATCGACCGGGCAGAACAAGCGGAGGAAGCTAGGCTCCAGCAAGTACTTCCCCACTGAGCTCCCCGGAGCCGCCGGAAAGATGTTGCCGTAGATGCCAATCCTGCCGCGGGACGACCGACTCGAGCAGGGCCTCAGGTCATGGCCGTGGAGGCAGCCGCTCCCGTGGCAGAAGAGATGCCTTTGGTCCTTGTCGTCGAGCCACAGGCTCCGGCATGGGCGCGGTACACCGTCCGGTTCCTCCAGAAAGGAGAGCTTCCCGAGGAGCAGGAAGAGGCAGAAAGAGTAGCCCGCCAGTCTGCTCTGTACTAGTTCGTTGATAGTGTATTGTACGGAAGAAGACCGAATGGGGTGAAATTGAAGTGCATCTCCCGGGAGGAAGGACTAAAGCTGTTGGCAGAGATACATGGAGGCATATGTGGCTCCGACATAGGGTCGAGGGACCTTGCCGGCAAGGCTTTTCGGCAAGGTTTCTTCTAGCCCACCGCCCTCCAGGATGCAACGGCACTAGTAACCAAGTGTGAAGCTTGCAAGTTCCATTTGAAGAAGCTTTATCAACCAACTGAAGCCCATCAAACCATCCCTCTCTCCTGGCCCTTCTCGGTCTGGGGGCTAGACATAGTGGGCCCCTTACCCCATGCTGTCAGGGGCTTTGAGTACTTGTACATCGCAATCGACAATTCACAAAGTGGCCAGAGGTGGAAGCAGTGAGGAAGGTGACGGCGCAGTCAGCCATCAAGTTCTTCAAGGGACTAGTGTGCTGTTTCGGGATACCCAACAGGATCATCACCGACAATGGCACATAGTTCACAAGCCACGCCTTCATGCAATACATTGAGGATCTCGGCAGCAGGGTCTGTTTTGCCTCCGTGGCAATCCACGGAGAAATGGCCAAGGGGAGAGAGCAAATGCTGAAGTCCTGCGAGGCTTAAGAACAAAGACTTTTGACAGGCTGCGTAAAAGTGGAAGACGCTGGATTGATGAGTTGCCGACGGTTCTTTGGTGGATCAGAACGATGCCAAATCGAGCCACCGGCCAGACACCCTTTGCCCTGGTCTACGGGGCAGAAGCAGTTCTCCCCACGGAACTCATATATGGGTCACTTCGAGTGCTCGCTTATGATGAGCTTGAGCAAGAGCGATTGCGGCAAGATGACGCAATGCTCCTTGAGGAAGATTGTCCCCGGGCGGCTGTGAGAGCAGCATGCTACCAACAAGCCTTGCGCCGCTACCATAGCCGCAAGGTCCGTGCCCGGAGCCTTGAGGAAGGCGACCTTGTTCTTCGGCACATTCAGTCAGCCAAGAATTCCAACAAATTGACACCGAAGTGGGAAGGCCCTTATCGGGTAACACGAGTCACCAGGCCTGGCGCAGTCCGCCTGGAGACCGAAGATGCCATTCCAGTGAGTAACTCCTGGAACATCGAGCATCTTCGCAAGTTTTACCCATAAGGCGCGGCTGCCGGGCCTCCCAGCAAGCCACCCTTTTGTACAAGCCTTGCCAGCAAGGCATGTAACCCTTCGTACAAAGCCAGGCGCAGACCCTGAGCAATAATAAACAAAGCGCTGGCGCCCTAAGTTATAGCATGCATGCTAGGTCGAGTCTGTTCCTCAGTCAGGGTTGATAGTGCTTGGCAGCGGCTAACCCCTAGCTTAGAGGTCGAGTGCGCGTCTCTATGTTCTTCTCTGTCTTCTTTGGTTCACAGGACACATGAGTATTCTTGTCGAACTGCTTTCGAAGAAAGGGGACGGACCGGCGTCCGGGCCCCGGCAAGCCAAAGTTGCCGGGGGCTACAAGAACAAGGATCCATCCACGGCAAGCCAAGGTAGCCGGGGGCTGCAGATCCAGATAAGTCTTCTATCCTCTATCATGCGTTTCGTTATGGACTGAGGTATGTGAAACCTCGTTTTATCCTTAGGCTACCGTGCTCCCCTCATTCCGGACCCTAGGACTCATCTCCTGGGGCCGAGTTTGGTCGTAGTTGCGGTAGCAAGGAAGTGAAACGAGGAGCCTAAGACCACCTCATCCCTGCTTCCGCCAAGGGCGTGAGAAAGGTCGAGCGAATTGGGGGGACGACAAGGCCTGTTGCCAGGCGAAAAAAAACGTTTATCTTAAAGGTAACAAGGATTCACTCCTTGTCGTGGGTTCCACCTACGAACGAAAAACCTGGCAAACATCGCTTTTTCATTAAAAACATCACGTATAGGTACAATTCATATGAAATGAAAAACATGAGCAAGGGGATTACAAGTTATAAAGTTAACAAAGGCCCAAAGGCTTACAAGACCAAAAAGAGATAAGGTGCTCGTAATCCCTTTCTTGTCCCTCTCCTCAGGAAAAGGAACAAGAAAGCAGAAGGGCAAAAGGTGCGCCTAGGCGAGCTACGAGTGGCAGAAGACACCAAGAGAACGTCCCGGTGGCCGTCCGAGGGCTGGATGGTGATGGCGGCGCCAGAGGAAGAGCTCGAAGACGAGGCGGCAGGACCTCAATATGCGACGAAGGCGTCGGTGCCCGCGTACTCCGACTTGACGGCCTTGCCGCCCGCCCTCTTCCTCTTCCGCAGCCTCCCAACGCCAGCCGCCTAAGGAGACGACCCTGAGAAGTTCAAGGAGCCGACAACACGGATGATGGGGTCGCCGGTGCCGCTCAGAGCGGCGCCCAACGCCTAATCGGACCCGTCATCCTGCCGCCCGCTAGCCCCGTCGTCGCTGCCGTTGTCTTCCTCGCCACTCTCGCTCGAGGAGGAATCTTCATCATCAGAAGAGCTCTCCACGCAGCACCTTACGCGAGTCCCGAAGTTCCAAAAGATCTTGACGGAGAGGAGGCCACTCTCCATTAGTTTACAATGGAGAGTGAGCCCCTCCGTCAAGCTGTGGAGGCGAGCCAAGGTCTTCCATTTTCCACTGTTTCCACAACCCCATTTGCCACTGTTTCCACAACCCCTCATATGCAGTCGCAACACCTGTGGTGGATCCAGCTCCATCTCCCTCCCAAATGGACTCGGGAGGCAAAGGCGACAGCGTCGTGGTTGGCGCAGCATGACGATGAATTCGCAAGGGTTGTCCCCGGCGTGGCCCTCCATCGGAGGAGGGGCTGCTGGCGGAGGCGAGGCTGATCTGCCGCCCCGTCCTCCTCTCCCTCGAGCACCATAACGGCCTCGACCTCGCCCCCTTCCCCTTCCTCTAGCGGTTGGATCCGCCGCTATGAGCCCTTGGGGAGGAGCGATGCGCTGTCTGGACGAAACCCTCGCCTCCACCGATGAAGCGTCGCCACACCCCCTCACCATGGCAGAAGAAAGGAGGAAGCAGGAATGGGGAGAGGCAGATGGCGAAAGGTTGAGAGGCACTGTTCCTCCCGCTCCCCTCTTTATAAAGGGGTGGGGGCGAGGCTCAGCCGCCCCCTCTCGGCCAATCCGGCCCGTTGAAGTGACAGCAAGCGGGGCCGTCGACCGCCCTCCCCGCACCATTGAAGGCGCGTGGGAATCGACCCATGCACGCGCGCAACTTCTCACATCCCCCGCGCGTGTCATTCGCCCTGCGTCGTGCATGCAGCAAACATGGCACAAGGGATCGGCGCAGTGGGACGCGTGGAGCGACGGTTCCCAATCGAGGGTAGTAAATGAACAGCGGCCCTGCGGTCTCAAAGAGACACGCAAGCCGCCTCTTTACTGTCTGCCACGGGATGACGCCAGCATGCTTCCGTCATGCGCGCGCACGACCCCCACGTCGCGCGTTCAACGCGGGTCGTGGAGAAGCACAACAGACGGAACAGTTATCGCCGTAAAAATCCGCCCAAACTGCCAGCTAACCGTTTTGGGCCTGGCCCAACAACGTGCTGCGCTTATGTATGGCCCATGCCCGGGGACTCCTGTCGGTGTACAAAATTAGGGGCTCTTCTTTTGACCCCTTTACTTGTGAACGGGCAGCCAGAGCCACCCGCCATGGCCACGCATAATAGGGCAGGAATGGAAGCCGGAGAGAAGCCGAAGGCACAAGACAAAATAAAGCGACGACAAGGACCAAGGCCACAAAGATCGGATGAACGAAGAAGGTTTCCCCGGCAAGGACCCTTGCCGGGGCAACCACAGCGGCCCCGACAAGACCCTTGCCGACGCAGCTCGCCCACACCAGCCGAGCGGGCCACCTTTGAGTCCACCAACGCTAGACAAACGCATTGGGACAGGGCTCGGGAGGCACCTCCGTGGTGGCATGCAGATCTTTGTGAAGACAAAGGATAATCAAGATCAAATGAGGATAGGAAGGCAACAATCCTTGGCAGGGTTCTTACCGAGGAAGCCCACGAGACCCCCGGCAAGGTCCTTGCCAGGGATGACAGCATGCCGCGGCAGGACCCTTGCCGGGCCACCCGGCAAGGCCCTCGCCGAGCGCGCCAGCAGGGCCACTGCCAGGCCCGCGCCAGCCAAGTCTCCGCGGCCGTTCGCATGCAGCTGCCGACCCAACCAACTAGGCAGGCACCTGTGTGGCAACATGCAGCCCTTCATGGAGGCTCCACCACCGCGCCACCTCAGCTGCCTGCCTGCCTACATGGCACCGCATGCATCGCTGGCCAGGGCGCGTGTCAAAGCAAGGAGGAGCGGTGACGGACGGGACGGGCCTCGCCCCCGTCCCCAATAAAGTGAAGGGACACCTAAGCCTCTCATTAAATGCGCTTTGTCCTTAATACCAGCGATAAGCTCGCAGCGCTGTAGCACTTTCCACCTCCTGTGTGCCACTGTGGCAGCCCCTTTCGCCTATAAAAGGAGGCCCATGGCGCACTAGAGAGGGATTCGGCTCTTTCGAACCTGTCAACATCCAGAGCTAGTTCAAGAGCTCAAGAACACTAAATACATCCACCAAAGCAGGATCGTAGGGTTTTACGCATCTTTGCGGCCCGAACCTGGGTAAATCCCCTGTGTGCTGTCTACTAGTCCCGCTCTTCTCACGATCCAGTGCCCCGCAACCGTAGTAGGGATTCCAGTGATCCCATAGGTGTCGTTTCCCACCGACAAGTTGTTTCCTTTCTTGGTAAAGGGTGTTGCTAAGTTATGGTTTAATTCTCTTGCTCATGGTTGTGTGCGTAGTCCCCAGGATATGATTTACTACTTCTCTGAAAAATATTCCCCTGCTCATAAGAAACAAGCTTCCCTAAGGGAAATATTTAACTTTCTGCAAATTGAAGAAGAGAGTCTCCCAAAAGCTTGGGGGAGGCTTCTCCAATTACTTAAAGCTTTTCCTGATCATCCTCTCAAGAAAAATGAAATACTTGATATCTTTTATAATGGACTAACCGATGTTTCTAGAGACCACCTAGATAGTTGGGATGTTTTTTTTCGGGGAAAGAACTGTTGAGCAAGCTGAATTGCTATTAAATACTATATTGAGTAATGATAATGATTGGGCACTTCCTAAACCAACTCCTAAGCCAACTCCAAAGAAAAGGGGTATTCTATTTCTAAGTCCTAAAGATATGCAAGAGGCAAAGAAATCTATGAAAGAAAAAGGTATTAAAGCTGAAGATGTTAAGAATCTACCGACTAATGAAGAAATACATTGTCTTGATAACCCGACACAGGTAGTACAGGTAAACTCTCTCCGTAGATTTTAGGAAGGTGATATTCCTCATAATAAATCTCCTAGTCAATGGTTGGATGACTTTGATAAATTTATTGTTAAACAAGAAAACTTCAATGCTTATGTTAGTAGATAATTGAAACATAATGCTTACATGCTTGACCACTTGGGTGATTATATGAGTAGAACTGTTAATGATCTTAAGCTTATTAGTAAACATGTTTCCATGGTTACAACTCAAGTAGAACAAGTACTTAAGGCACAAGATGATTTGCTTAATGAATTGAATAGTAAGAACAATGATAATGCTATAAGGGTTATGACTACGGGTGGTAAAATGATCCGGAAACCTTTGTATCCTGAGGGCCATCCTAAGAGAGTTGACCAAGATTCTAAGACAACTTATACTGATGCACCTAGTCCTTCTAATAAAAAGAAGAAGAAAACGGATAGGACTTTGCATGCTAGTGAACCTGCTATAGACACACATGAGAATCCCAATGATATTTCTATTTCTGATGCTGAGACACAATCCAGTGATGAACACGAACCCAGTGATAATGTGATGCGGAGCATCCTACGGACATCACCATGTCAAGAGCCCATTTGGCAAGTGACACGTGCGACATCTACTTCACACACACTAAGGTGAATAATCTCCTTTACACGTGCTCACTTGACCCCTTCGAGGATGGCATACTACTTGACACTTCTCCCGTGTGCATGCATAGGTATTGTCGTAACTTCACGGACGACGAGGAGGAGTGCAAGCGCCATGGAACGACTACACCATCTGCGAGGGAAGCGTGGAAGAGAAGACAGAAGAAAGGAGAAGAAGACGGAGCGGCTGCAGGAACCAGGCCGGACATCCGGACCACCGTCCGGATCATCCGGGCTCGGCCGGATCATCCGGGTCCCCCTCCGGATCATCCGGACAATTTGGCCCGAAGACAACAGAAGCTGCCCGACGAAGCCGGATCATCCGGACGGTCGCCCGGATCATCCGGACCCCCGACACCCGGATCATCCGGGCCACCATCCGGATCATCCGGACCCCGCCTGCGTGCATGACTTGGGCCGAAGCCCGTGTACTCCCTCGCCCCTCACATACCCCTTCGCCCTTTGGGCTATAAATAGACCTCCTCCACCTCCTTTCTAGGGTTAGCAAAGTGATAGCTCATTCCTAGGTGAGCTTTGCTCCTACCTATCTCTACTCTTGAGAGAGAGAGACCACTACTCCATTGGAGGCCAAGACCTCCATCTAGGAGAAGATCCCGCGGGATATCATCAAGACCCCCTTGTGGGAAGATCCATCTAGGATATCATCAAGACCTCCTCTTGGAGATGAACCTTACCTTGTATCTTTCCCTTTGTTGTTCATATACCTTGTGATCTTGTGTGTTTGATTGTCTAGTGGATGTGTGATTTGGACTTGTTCTTGAGTGTTTCCCCTTGTGATTTCTTCCCGTTCTTCCCCGTGTTCATCGTGTTCTTCGAGGGATCCCACTCCAAACGTGAAAGATCGTCGCTATAGGGTTCCACCCTACATCATATGGTATCATGAGCCACGTTGATCACGTTTTTGGAGTCCCTCCCACCGTTTTCTAGCCTTCTTTTGCTTGATTTCGTCCTAAATCCGAAAATCCCCACCAAAAATAGCCCCCAAAATTTTTTGTGATTTGTTGGTTTGATGATGTTTTGTTGATTTTGATCCGTGGATTTGCTTGGTTTCAAGTGGATCTAGCATCTCCCCAAGTTTCCCCATCTTCCATCCACGAAATCCATCAAATTTTGCCCCGAAAATCATCCATTTCCGCCCAAAAAATTCATCCCCACGAGCAAATCCCGAGCGGATTGACTTGCCCGGATCATCCAGACATTCTCCCGGATCATCCGGACCTCACCCGGATCAGCTGGACGCCCCCCCGGACGTCCGGATAAATCGCGCACCCAGAAAACAGAACCGGCGCTGACGAACCCGGATCATCCTGATTTCCTCCCGGATCATCCGGACCTAGCCCGGATCATCCGGACCTCCTCCCGGATCATTCGGTTAACCCTGAAACTGACACGGCTGAAATCTTATTTCGGTCATAACTAATTCATCCGGAGTCCGATTTTGACGTTCTTTAGCTCGTTTTGAAGCTCTTGACATCCCCCATCCCACAAAAATACCACCAACATCATTTGACTCCATCATATTTTCTGAAATTTGGCAAGTTTGCCTAGGGCTTCCACCATATCATCCGCATTACCACCACCGACTTCCGCAACCTAACCCATTTTGTTCCCCATAGCATTTGAGGTTGTTTGAGTAGTGAATTGAGTCTCCTAAGGTGTTTCGGCTACTTAGGGACGGTTGCTTCTTCATCAACCACCACCACCACCACTTCCACATAACCTTCCCACCATACACTTCCGACAACCCAACTTAACCCAATTGTTGTTTGAGCTTGTTCGAGTTGTGGCTTGTGTCTCCTAAGGTGTTTCGGCTACTTAGGGACGGCAACTTCAACTCCGACTTGTGTATAACCCATCATTCCACTTCCGCATTTCCTAGTGCAACACCACCACCGCTTTCCGCTACCACCATTTGACATTTGTCACTTGAGATTTTGAGTTTGCGGTTTTTCCGTTTCCTAAGGTGTTTCGGCTACTTAGGGACGAGTCTCCATCATCTTGGTATCTACACCAAGAACATCGCCACTCATCATCACAAAGGACGGTAACCTCGACGACACCATTGTATATTCCCTTGCAATTGCATTATTAACCCCTAGCCCATTTTGCGTTACTTGCCTATCGAGACTAGCCATTTGAGTATTGCGGCAACGTGACTTGTGCACATTAGTGGTCTACACCATCCATTGCATACATACCATATCATCTTGGTATCATATCATCCATTGTGCCTCAAGTTTGTTCCCGCATATACACAATTGCTATCTTGGTTTGTGCATTGTGCAAAAGTGGCCATAGAAAAAAAAGAGAAAACGCTTTTAAGCAAAAAGAGAGCAAAGAGCTCGTGAGCAAGTGCCATAGCATCATACCCCCATTGCAAATAAGAGCCATACCAAAATCTACATCATATGATATCATGCTTGAGAGAAGCACTGGGAACCATACATACATAGCATACTTGGGATAGAAGTTTATCCATTTCGCATCTATAGGTTGTGCACAAGTGTCGTATCCGCCTATTGAGCAATCGCGCTAGCGTCTCTCTTGAGTTGTGCAATACGAGCATTTTCCGTGGACTCCACATTTTGTGCTCATTCCTTGGTTGCACGACCCCATTTATCTATCCGTGTGTGTGTTTACGTGTACCATTTGCTATTGGTCTACTTGTTTCACTTGCGAATTTGTGAATCTCTTTCAACATTATTGACTCTTGCTAACATTTTGCATTAAATTTTTGTGCCACTATCCTCACCGAGCTCCACCATAAGCTTTACTTGATAGGTGTGAGTGAACAAGTCCGGTACCAATTCCACTATTCTTTCATCTCACATTGAGTGACACGGGATACATCCTCAACTTTGGGAAAAGGTAACTTGGTATTGTTTATCTCATTTCCTACTCACCTCTACTCGAGTCTTGTGATGGATAGGCAAGGCATTTCACTTCGGTCTACAACAACAACGACGAGTTCGATGCCATGAACAACAACTACGACGCCAAGATGGACAAGCGCAATGGAGGAGATCAAGGCCCTCATCAAGTCCTACAAGCGATCTTCCTCATCTTCGAGAAGACGCTCAAGAGCACATCCTTCCGAGCTACCACCTCCGGCAAGATCACATCGGCATCGACACCATCACCAACAAGAACGTGAAGGTTCAGAGCTCAACACCAACAACCGCTCAACGACTTCACCATCTCCCTTGGCATCTTCGCCAAGCGACTTCAAGGCATCTTCGCTGACGGACATATTGCATCTTCGCCAACAAGAACCTCAAGACTACACTCAAGAGAAGCTACCCAAGCTCAAGTCCGCGACTTCCACGAGCTACTACGACCTTGACACCGACCACAAGATTCCTTTCTATGGGACTCAAGAACCCGAGGAGTACCTCGAGTGGGAGCGTTTGATGGACGACTACCTCAAGCTACATCAAGTTCCTCCCGAAGATCAAGTGAAGTGCGCCACAAGAAACTTCCATGACTACGCATTGGCATGGTGGCTTAACACACCTTCGGAGTACTATGACATGAGTTGGCACAAGACGAAGAAAGCTTTGCGGTGAGAGTTTGTGCCTCCAACCTACACGGAACAACTTCTAGGAGAACACCACCCAAGGATCCAAGTCCATCGACAAGTACTTCAAAGAGATGATGATTGCCTTGCGACGAGCCGGCGTGGACGACCCCATTTCGATGAAGTTCCACTTCATGATGGGATTGCACAATGACATCTCCAAGACCATCTTCCTCGAGAACTACAAGTCCATCGACGACTACTACATTGGTGCTCTCAAGGCGGAACAAGAACTCATGAAGGCCAAGGCTTCTCCACTCCAAGCAAACTTCGCGGCGACCAAGCTCTATGACAAGCATGAGGCTAGTACCACCATGATGTCCAAGGCCGACAAGCTCCAAGACGATGCTCCCAAGTGTGACTTCACCGCCATCCCTCTTTGTGGCATTGATGATGCCGAGTCTACTTCGACTCTTTTTCAAGACGGCGCGGCGACGAGTTCGACTACGGAGACCTTCAAGGACCAAGCTTTGGAGGCGAGTGACAAGGTGAAGAGCAAGGATGATGCTTCCATCTTAGGAGGCAAGAGTGATGATGTGCCATCTTCGGCCTTCATCCACGACGAGAGTGATGTTGAGCCATCTTCGGCCTTCATCCACGACGAGAGTGATGATGGGCCATCTTCGGCCTTCATCCACGGCGACCACGACGAGATGGTTGAGCATGGGACTTTCCCTTCGACCACGGCGATGTATGATGACTTGAGTGACTTGTGCCACCATATTGAGAGTGAGAGTGACTTCACCACTAGCCCCATATATGATGAGTTGCCACAATTCCCATGTGAGGAGAGCCACAACCCCCACCACTTGAGTGAGATGAGTGACTCCACCATACGTGAGTTTGAGTGCATCTATTTTGAGGGAGTGAGTGAACCACCACATAGAGAGAGTGAGATAGTTGATAGGTCTCGTGAGGCCATTTGCATTTCTAACAACTTGACCTCTACCTCTATTGTGTCTTCTCGTTTGGTGCTAGGTCCCATTTATGATGACGCGCCGATCCTCGACGACTTCGTCCTCCCTTTGGACAAGACGATGGCCATGGTGGATTATGATGCACCGCCCACATGGTTCCATCAAGATGATGATGATGACCACCATTTGGTCTTTCCCACCTCACCTACACCACTTGAGTGGAATGACAAAGGTAACATAGGTGAAGGTGATGCTCTAGTCCCACTAGTGGACATTCTTGACATTGATTGCTTGCATGATGTTGATCCACCTATTGCCATGCTTCATGCTAGTATGATTTCCCCATGCGATGATTTGCCCATTTATGATGAGTATGATGATTCTATTGTGGAGTCTATTAGTTGTGATGCCATGTTACATAGGATTTCTTGTGACAATTCTTTAGGTCACATCATGTTTGATAATCCGCTTGACTTGTCATATGCTATGCATGAGATCAACCATATGTCTTATTTGCAATCTCTTCATAGTGACTATGCATATGCCATTAAAATAAACCCAATTTGCACATATGGCATAGATGACAAGCCCATGGTTATTGGCATTTGTTTTCTTGTGATGATATTGATATGCTCCCTTTGCATCATTTATCTCATATGCCATGCCATGACCACCTAGCTTCGGATATGCATTGTTTTGGATGTTGTCCATTTTCTCCATGTGATGTTTCCGATATTGCTCATGAGGAGACCCCCATAGTTTCCTCATACATTTTAGGAGATTTTGATCCATCCCATCCATTGCATGATCCCAATACGTGTGTGCACCATATGCTCCCCATGAATAAACATGCTTTTGATGTGCCTTATACTTGTTTGCTCAATTTGTGTCCCCATCGTGTCATACATAACAACTATTCTTTCATGATGGATGACATGTTCTTATACCATGCATCAAATTTCTTTGAGCGATGCTTATCTTGTGCTAACTCACACGTGCACATACACATCATGATGGATGATGTGTACATTTACCACACACACAATTTCTTTCGTTTGTGTCTCTTTTGTGTAGGTACCCATGCATACTTGTCAACTTCGCAATCCCACGAGTTGACAAAACGAGCTCTTGAGAGCAATGACGATTTGGGATCCGTGGACTATCCTTACCACCGTTCCCTTAGCGCAAGGACTACGCGCAACTCCTCTACTTGGCTCTCACACGGCTATGGGCCATTTACCACTTCTCACATTATGCTCATTTTACCGTGTTCACTTTGCATGCTATGCTTGCTTCTATGCCTTTGCCATGCAATTGTGACCCTTGTTTTCATCTACCCATGATTCTCCATTATGATATTCCTATGTGTATTTGCATGCTTGGTGGAGATCCTTGTTGCTTTTGCCATGTTTATCATGTGCCCCATTCTATTGATGCTTGTTGTGTTGGGAGAGTCATGATGACCCATTGCTATTCACATATGGCCTCTCGCCAATACATTCATGATATTGTACTCATATCTTGCTTTCATGCTTGTGCTATGACTTGTGAATTATTCATACCCACTATTTGCACCAATGACATGTTTACCATGATTCCTCCTAGTATGTTGCATCTTCGCACTACTAGCTTGCTTGATTTGATAGCTATGAATGCTCGCTATATTGCATCACCCATGTTCCACTACTTGCTTTCTTGGGTTAATGACATATATGCTCATGCCTCACACATGTTGAACAATTGCTCTTTCCATTGTGTTGAGTGCCACAATATCTTCACTACACCCTATGCACGTTATGCTTGGATTGTCTTGCACTTGCCCCGTGTGTTTAGACATTTCACTATATTTGGTGTTGTGAATGACTCTTATGCCTACCATAGACCGTTCATTGAGCACTTTATGCATGCTTGCTATGACCTTGAGGTAGATGCTTCTTCACTTATCACATATATTTGCATCTTGATCTCACATTTGCATGCTTGTTCCCATGATGTACTTGATTGTGCTCAATTTATATGCTCAAATGCCATGCCACACTTCTTTGTCAAACCATATGCTATGCTTGATGACAACACTTGTTGGGTGAATCACCTCTTGAATGCTTGGTTTTGCTCTTACGACAACCACATTTGTTTTTCCAAGAGCTATCTTTGCTACTTTTGAAGGAATTACAAGACGGCGCGACATTGGAGAGTGCCCATTTGGAACTACAAGATGACGAATGCTTGGTGATCGTCCACTTCTACACGACGACATCATCTCTTTCCCATGGTGATTTGGATTTCGTTCCGAGGTCGGATCTTTCCCAAGGGGGAGGGGATGATGCGGAGCATCCTACGGACATCACCATGTCAAGAGCCCATTTGGCAAGTGACACGTGCGACATCTACTTCACACACACCAAGGTGAATAATCTCCTTTACACGTGCTCACTTGACCCCTTCGAGGATGGCATACTACTTGACACTTCTCCCGTGTGCATGCATAGGTATTGTCGGAACTTCACGGACGACGAGGAGGAGTGCAAGCGCCAAGGAACGACTACACCATCTGCGAGGGAAGCGTGGAAGAGAAGACGGAAGAAAGGAGAAGAAGACGGAGCGGCTGCAGGAGCCAGGCCGGACATCCGGACCACCGTCCGGATCATCCGGGCTCGGCCGGATCATCCGGGTCCCCCTTCGGATCATCCGGACAATTTGGCCCGAAGACAACAGAAGCTGCCCGACGAAGCCGGATCATCCGGACGGTCGCCCGGATCATCCGGACCCCCGACACCCGGATCATCCGGGCCACCATCTGGATCATCCGGACCCCGCCTGCGTGCGTGACTTGGGCCGAAGCCCGTGTACCCCTTTGCCCCTCACATACCCCTTCGCCCCTTGGGCTATAAATAGACCTCCTCCACCTCCTTTCTAGGGTTAGCAAAGTGATAGCTCATTCCTAGGTGAGCTTTGCTCCTACTTATCTCTACTGTTGAGAGAGAGAGACCACTACTCCATTGGAGGCCAAGACCTCCATCTAGGAGAATATCCCGCGGGATATCATCAAGACCCCCTTGTGGGAAGATCCATCTAGGATATCATCAAGACCTCCTCTTGGAGATGAACCTTACCTTGTATCTTTCCCTTTGTTGTTCATATACCTTGTGATCTTGTGTGTTTGATTGTCTAGTGGATGTGTGATTTGGACTTGTTCTTGAGTGTTTCCCCTTGTGATTTCTTCCCGTTCTTCCCCGTGTTCATCGTGTTCTTCGAGGGATCCCACTCCAAACGTGAAAGATCGTCGCTATAGGGTTCCACCCTACATCATATGGTATCATGAGCCACGTTGATCACGTTTTTGGAGTCCCTCCCACCGTTTTCTAGCCTTCTTTTGCTTGATTTCGTCCTAAATCCGAAAATCCCCACCAAAAATAGCCCCCAAAATTTTTTGTGATTTGTTGGTTTGATGATGTTTTGTTGATTTTGATCCGTGGATTTGCTTGGTTTCAAGTGGATCTAGCATCTCCCCAAGTTTCCCCATCTTCCATCCACGAAATCCATCAAATTTTGCCCCAAAAATCATGCATTTCCGCCCAAAAAATTCATCCCCACGAGCAAATCCCGAGCGGATTGACTTGCCCGGATCATCCGGACATTCTCCCGGATCATCCGGACCTCGCCCGGATCAGCTGGACGCCCCCCCGGACGTCCGGATAAATCGCGCACCCAGAAAACAGAACCAGCGCTGACGAACCCGGATCATCCGGATTTCCTCCCGGATCATCCGGACCTAGCCCGGATCATCCGGACCTCCTCCCGGATCATCCGGACCTAGCCCGGATCATCCGGACCTCCTCCCGGATCATTCGGTTAACCCTGAAACTGACACGGCTGAAATCTTATTTCGGTCATAACTAATTCATCCGGAGTCCGATTTTGACGTTCTTTAGCTCGTTTTGAAGCTCTTGACATCCCCCATCCCACAAAAATACCACCAACATCATTTGACTCTATCATATTTTCTGAAATTTGGCAAGTTTGCCTAGGGCTTCCACCATATCATCCGCATTACCACCACCGACTTCCGCAACCTAACCCATTTTGTTCCCCATAGCGTTTGAGGTTGTTTGAGTAGTGACTTGAGTCTCCTAAGGTGTTTCGGCTACTTAGGGACGGTTGCTTCTTCATCAACCACCACCACCACCACTTCCACATAACCTTCCCACCATACACTTCCGACAACCCAACTTAACCCAATTGTTGTTTGAGCTTGTTCGAGTTGTGGCCTGTGTCTCCTAAGGTGTTTCGGCTACTTAGGGACGGCAACTTCAACTCCGACTTGTGTATAACCCATCATTCCACTTCCGCATTGCCTAGTGCAACACCACCACCGCTTTCCGCTACCACCATTTGACATTTGTCATTTGAGATTTTGAGTTTGCGGTTTTTCCGTTTCCTAAGGTGTTTCGGCTACTTAGGGACGAGTCTCCATCATCTTGGTATCTACACCAAGAACACCGCCACTCATCATCACAAAGGACGGTAACCTCGACGACACCATTGTATATTCCCTTGCAATTGCATTATTAACCCCTAGCCCATTTTGCGTTACTTGCCTATCGAGACTAGCCATTTGAGTATTGCCGGCAACGTGACTTGTGCACATTAGTGGTCTACACCATCCATTGCATACATACCATACCATCTTGGTATCATATCATCCATTGTGCCTCAAGTTTGGTCCCGCATATACACAATTGCTATCTTGGTTTGTGCATTGTGCAAAAGTGGCCATAGAAAAAAAAAGAGAAAAAGCTTTTAAGCAAAAAGAGAGCAAAGAGCTCGTGAGCAAGTGCCATAGCATCATACCCCCATTGCAAATAAGAGCCATACCAAAATCTACATCATATGATATCATGCTTGAGAGAAACACCGGGAACCATACATACATAGCATACTTGGGATAGAAGTTTATCCATTTCGCATCTATAGGTTGTGCACAAGTGTCGTATCCGCCTATTGAGCAATCGTGCTAGCGTCTCTCTTGAGTTGTGCAATACGAGCATTTTCCGTGGACTCCACATTTTGTGCTCATTCCTTGGTTGCACGACCCCATTTATCTATCCGTGTGTGTGTTTACGTGTACCATTTGCTATTGGTCTACTTGTTTCACTTGCGAATTTGTGAATCTGTTTCAACATTATTGACTCTTGCTAACATTTTGCATTAAATTTTTGTGCCACTATCCTCACCGAGCTCCACCATAAGCTTTACTTGATAGGTGTGAGTGAACAAGTCCGGTACCAATTCCACTATTCTTTCATCTCACATTGAGTGACACGGGATACATCCTCAACGTTGGGAAAAGGTAACTTGGTATTGTTTATCTCATTTCCTACTCACCTCTACTCGAGTCTTGTGATGGATAGGCAAGGCATTTCACTTTCGGTCTACAACAACAATGACGAGTTCGATGCCATGAACAACAACTACGACGCCAAGATGGACAAGCGCATGGAGGAGATCAAGGCCCTCATCTAGTCCTACAAGCGATCTTCCTCATCTTCGAGAAGACGCTCAAGAGCACATCCTTCCGAGCTACCACCTCCGGCAAGATCACATCGGCATCGACACCATCACCAACAAGAACGTGAAGGTCCAGAGCTCAACACCAACAACCGCTCAACGACTTCACCATCTCCCTTGGCATCTTCGCCAAGCGACTTCAAGGCATCTTCGCCTATGGACATATTGCATCTTCGCCAACAAGAACCTCAAGACTACACTCAAGAGAAGCTACCCAAGCTCAAGTCCGCGACTTCCACGAGCTACTACGACCTCGACACCGACCACAAGATTCCTTTCTATGGGACTCAAGAACCCGAGGAGTACCTCGAGTGGGAGCGTTTGATGGACGACTACCTCAAGCTACATCAAGTTCCTCCCGAAGATCAAGTGAAGTGCGCCACAAGAAACTTCCACGACTACGCATTGGCATGGTGGCTTCACACACCTTCGGAGTACTACGACATGAGTTGGCACAAGACGAAGAAAGCTTTGCGGCGAGAGTTTGTGCCTCCAACCTACACGGAACAACTTCGACGCCAATTGGAGAACACCACCCAAGGATCCAAGTCCATCGACAAGTACTTCAAAGAGATGATGATTGCCTTGCGACGAGCCGGCGTGGACGACCCCATTTCGATGAAGTTCCACTTCATGATGGGATTGCACAATGACATCTCCAAGACCATCTTCCTCGAGAACTACATGTCCATCGACGACTACTACATTGGTGCTCTCAAGGCGGAACAAGAACTCATGAAGGCCAAGGCTTCTCCACCCCAAGCAAACTTCGCGGCGACCAAGCTCTACGACAAGCATGAGGCTAGTACCACCATGATGTCCAAGGCCGACAAGCTCCAAGATGATGCTCCCAAGTGTGACTTCACCGCCATCCCTCTTTGTGGCATTGATGATGCCGAGTCTACTTCGACTCTTTTTCAAGACGGCGCGGCGACGAGTTTGACTACGGAGACCTTCAAGGACCAAGCTTTGGAGGCGAGTGACAAGGTGAAGAGCAAGGATGATGCTTCCATCTTAGGAGGCAAGAGTGATGATGTGCCATCTTCGGCCTTCATCCACGACGAGAGTGATGTTGAGCCATCTTCGGCCTTCATCCACGACGAGAGTGATGATGGGCCATCTTCGGCCTTCATCCACGGCGACCACGACGAGATGGTTGAGCATGGGACTTTCCCTTCGACCACGGCGATGTACGATGACTTGAGTGACTTGTGCCACCATATTGAGAGTGAGAGTGACTTCACCACTAGCCCCATATATGATGAGTTGCCACAATTCCCATGTGAGGAGAGCCACAACCCCCACCACTTGAGTGAGATGAGTGACTCCACCATACGTGAGTTTGAGTGCACCTATTTTGAGGGAGTGAGTGAACCACCACATAGAGAGAGTAAGATAGTTGATAGGTCTCGTGAGGCCATTTGCATTTCTAACAACTTGACCTCTACCTCTATTGTGTCTTCTCGTTTGGTGCTAGGTCCCATTTATGATGACGCGCCGATCCTCGACGACTTCGTCCTCCCTTTGGACAAGACAATGGCCATGGTGGATTATGATGCACCGCCCACATGGTTCCATCAAGATGATGATGATGACCACCATTTGGTCTTTCCCACCTCACCTACACCACTTGAGTGGAATGACAAAGGTAACATAGGTGAAGGTGATGCTCTAGTCCCACTAGTGGACATTCTTGACATTGATTGCTTGCATGATGTTGATCCACCTATTGCCATGCTTCATGCTAGTATGATTTCCCCATGCGATGATTTGCCCATTTATGATGAGTATGATGATTCTATTGTGGATTCTATTAGTTGTGATGCCATGTTACATAGGATTTCTTGTGACAATTCTTTAGGTCACATCATGTTTGATAATCCGCTTGACTTGTCATATGCTATGCATGAGATCAACCATATGTCTTATTTGGAATCTCTTCATAGTGACTATGCATATGCCATTAAAATAAACCCAATTTGCACATATGGGATAGATGACAAGCCCATGGTTATTGGCATTTGTTTTTCTTGTGATGATATTGATATGCTCCCTTTGCATCATTTATCTCATATGCCATGCCATGACCACCTTGCTTCGGATATGCATTGTTTTGGATGTTGTCCATTTTCTCCATGTGATGTTTCCGATATTGCTCATGAGGAGGCCCCCATAGTTTCCTCATACATTTTAGGAGATTTTGATCCATCCCATCCATTGCATGATCCCAATACGTGTGTGCACCATATGCTCCCCATGAATAAACATGCTTTTGATGTGCCTTATACTTGTTTGCTCAATTTGTGTCCCCATCGTGTCATACATAATAACTATTCTTTCATGATGGATGACATGTTCTTATACCATGCATCAAATTTCTTTGAGCGATGCTTATCTTGTGCTAACTCACACGTGCACATACACATCATGATGGATGATGTGTACATTTACCACACACACAATTTCTTTCGTTTGTGTCTCTTTTGTGTAGGTACCCATGCATACTTGTCAACTTCGCAATCCCACGAGTTGACAAAACGAGCTCTTGAGAGCAATGACGATTTGGGATACCGTGGACTATCCTTACCACCGTTCCCTTCGCGCAAGGACTACGCGCAACTCCTCTACTTGGCTCTCACACGGCTATGGGCCATTTACCACTTCTCACATTATGCTCATTTTACTGTGTTCACTTTGCATGCTATGCTTGCTTCTATGCCTTTGCCATGCAATTGTGACCCTTGTTTGCATCTACCCATGATTCTCCATTATGATATTCCTATGTGTATTTGCATGCTTGGTGGAGATCCTTGTTGCTTTTGCCATGTTTATCATGTGCCCCATTCTATTGATGCTTGTTGTGTTGGGAGAGTCATGATGACCCATTGCTATTCACGTATGGCCTCTCGCCAATACATTCATGATATTGTACTCATATCTTGCTTTCATGCTTGTGCTATGACTTGTGAATTATTCATACCCACTATTTGCACCAATGACATATTTGCCATGATTCCTCCTAGTATGTTGCATCTTCGCACTACTAGCTTGCTTGATTTGATAGCTATGAATGCTCGCTATATTGCATCACCCATGTTCCACTACTTGCTTTCTTGGGTTAATGACATATATGCTCATGCCTCACACATGTTGAACAATTGCTCTTTCCATTGTGTTGAGTGCCACAATATCTTCACTACACCCTATGCACGTTATGCTTGGATTGTCTTGCACTTGCCCCGTGTGTTTAGACATTTCACTATATTTGGTGTTGTGAATGACTCTTATGCCTACCATAGACCATTCATTGAGCACTTTATGCATGCTTGCTATGACCTTGAGGTAGATGCTTCTTCACTTATCACATATATTTGCATCTTGATCTCACATTTGCATGCTTGTTCCCATAATGTACTTGATTGTGCTCAATTTATATGCTCAAATGCCATACCACACTTCTTTGTCAAACCATATGCTATGCTTGATGACAACACTTGTTGGGTGAATCACCTCTTGAATGCTTGGTTTTGCTCTTACGACAACCACATTTGTTTTTCCAAGAGCTTGTTATCTTTGCTACTTTTGAAGGAATTACAAGACGGTGCGACATTGGAGAGTGCCCATTTGGAACTACAAGATGACGAATGCTTGGTGATCGTCCACTTCTACACGACGACATCATCTCTTTCCCATGGTGATTTGGATTTCGTTCCGAGGTCGGATCTTTCCCAAGGGGGAGGGGATGATGCGGAGCATCCTACGGACATCACCATGTCAAGAGCCCATTTGGCAAGTGACACGTGCGACATCTACTTCACACACACTAAGGTGAATCATCTCCTTTGCACGTGCTCACTTGACCCCTTCGAGGATGGCATACTACTTGACACTTCTCCCGTGTGCATGCATAGGTATTGTCGGAACTTCACGGACGACGAGGAGGAGTTCAAGCGCCAAGGAACGACTACACCATCCGTGAGGGAAGCGTGGAAGAGAAGACGGAAGAAAGGAGAAGAAGACGGAGCGGCTGCAGGAGCCAGGCCGGACATCCGGACCACCGTCCGGATCATCCGGGCTTGGCCGGATCATCCGGGTCCCCCTCCGGATCATGCGGACAATTCGGCCCGAAGACAACAGAAGCTGCCCGACGAAGCCGGATCATCCGGACGGTCGCCCGGATCATCCGGACCCCCGACACCCGGATCATCCGGGCCACCATCCGGATCATCCGGACCCCGCCTGCGTGCGTGACTTGGGCCGAAGCCCGTGTACCCCTTCGCCCCTCACATACCCCTTCACCCCTTGGGCTATAAATAGACCTCCTCCACCTCCTTTCTAGGGTTAGCAAAGTGATAGCTCATTCCTAGGTGAGCTTTGCTCCTACCTATCTCTACTCTTGAGAGAGAGAGACCACTACTCCATTGGAGGCCAAGACCTCCATCTAGGAGAAGATCCCGCGGGATATCATCAAGACCCCCTTGTGGGAAGATCCATCTAGGATATCATCAAGACCTCCTCTTGGAGATGAACCTTACCTTGTATCTTTCCCTTTGTTGTTCATGTACCTTGTGATCTTGTGTGTTTGATTGTCTAGTGGATGTGTGATTTGGACTTGTTCTTGAGTGTTTCCCCTTGTGATTTCTTCCCGTACTTCCCCGTGTTCATCGTGTTCTTCGAGGGATCCCACTCCAAACATGAAAGATCGTCGCTATAGGGTTCCACCCTACATCATAATGTTAATAATGATGTTCATGTTGATGCACAACCTAGTAATGATAATGATGTAGAGATTGAACCTGCTGTTGATCTTGATAACCCACAATCAAAGAATCAACGTTATGATAAGAGAGACTTTGTTGCTAGGAAACATGGTAAAGAAAGAGAACCATGGGTTCAGAAACCCATGCCCTTTCCTCCTAAGCAATCCAAGACAAAGGATGATGAAGATTTTGAGCACTTTGCTGAAATGATTAGACCTATCTTTTTGCGTATGTGTTTGACAGATATGCTTAAAATGCCTCCTTATGCTAAGTATATGAAATACATTGTTACAAATAAAATAAAGATACGAGAAACTGAAATTTCCACCATGCTTGCTAATTATACTTTTAAGGGTGGAATACCAAAGAAACTGGGAGATCCAGGAGTACCAACTATACCATGCTCCATTAAAAGAAATTATGTTAAAACTGCTTTATGTGTTCTTGGAGTCAGTGTTAGTGTTATGCCTTTCTCTTTAGATCGTAGACTTGAATTGAATAAGTTGACACCTACTGAAATTTCTTTGCAAATGGCTGATAAATCAACTGCTATACCCATCGGTATTTGTGAGGATGTGGCTGTTGTGGTTGCAAATGTTACTATCTTAGTGGACTTTGTTATTTTTGATATTCCCTAGGACGACGGTATGTCGATCATCCTTGGTAGACCCTTTTTGAATACTGCAAAGGCTGTTATTGATTGCAACAAAGGCAATGTCACTTTTCATGTTAATGGTAATGAGCATACACTTTCCGAAGAAACAACCTCAAGTTCATAGTATCAATTCTATTGGAAAATTTTCAACTTTTACTATTGGAGGTTTTGAATTCCCTCTTCCTACTATCAAAAAGAAATATGATATTCTTATTGTTGGGGACATGCATATCCCCATTGAGGTCACCTAGTATTATTCGAAAGTTCTCCGGTTTCATGTCATTAGGAAGAAGTTTGTTAGTAAGACTTGATCAAACTTGTTAATGAATTCCTTTTGATGAGCATGAGATGGACGAATTTAGAAGGCACAACTCTCTGTACCCATCTTTTACTTTCTATTATTTAGAATAAGTAGAGAAAAAATAGTATTTTCGGTCTATTTTCTGAATTATCCATGAAATAAAAATATCCCAAAAATAAAAGTTCTCCAAATGCCTTGAAAATTTAGTATGATTTTTTATAGAATATTTGAGAATTTCTGGCACTGAGAACACACCAGGGGGCCTCACCAGTGGGCCACAAGGGTGGAGGGCACGCCCAACTCCCTGGGCGTGCCCCCCTACCTTGTGTGCCCCACGTGGGTCCCCTCCACTTATTCCAGCACCCATCCGCTTCGTCTTCCTCCATAAAAATCATCATGTAGCTCAAACCCAGGTTCTTGCTCATTTTGCTGCCATTTTTGATTTGCTTGCTCAAAGCTCCATTTGCAAAACTACTTTAGGGGATTGTTCTTCGGTATGTGACTCCTCCAATGGTCCAATTAGTTTTTGTTCTAGTGCTTTACCTATTACAAATTTTTGGTGCTGTGGTGACCTTGTTCTTGAGCTTCCATGTCAAATTTATATGGTCCAAAGTAGTTTTGATGCATGATATAGCTTCTAGATACTTGTAGGAGTAGTTGCTATCAATTTTGTTGAGTTTGGTTCACTTTTACTTCGAGTCACTAAAAATTTCAGAAATTTTCAGAAAAAGAAAATGATGAGGAGATTGTTGAGAGGCTCCTCGAGTCGGGGTTCGAAGGAAAAACAAAATAAGGAGAAGGAGAAGCCCAAGTACAATCCTCATCGCGCCGCGGGGATTTGGCCGTGTGAATGGCCATGTGATGCATTTTTGGAGGCGGCCGGAATTTATGAGGATTTCTAATATTTGGCTCATAGTGCGGGCATCACCGACTTCATCCACGACCAGTGTGATCAGTATCTCCTACTGACTAATACTTTCATGCAAAATTTTCATTTTCTTGCTAGGAGATCGCCACCCACGGTAGAGTTTCACTTATATAATGAGCATATGAGATGACACTTTATGACTTTTGTGAGGTTTGTAAATTACCATATGAAGGTAGCGTCGAGATATCACATCCTAGAGATGTGGAAGATTTTATTGATGAAGTTACCATAGGGGAAAGGTGAAAGGTGTCGGAAGCGAGAGTGGCTAGTTTACATTTTCCTGGTTTGCGCTACTACTCATTATTTGCTGGGAGATGTTTAATTGTTCGTGCGGAGAGTGGAGGCCTTAGTGCTTCTAACCTTTCCATTTTATGCCATGCTTTACTTCATGATAAAACTAATAGTTTAGGTGCTATGGTTGCTAAAAGGTTGAGTTTAGACCATACAAAGGGTCCTATTTTCAGAGGTAACTTTGCCTCCCGCCTTGCTAGACGCTTTGAGATACCCATTAGGCACTATGAGAAAGAGGAGAAACTGCTACCCGTTATATACATAGATTATGAAAGCATGGTAGCACCTAAGCTTATTCGCTATGATGAGGAAAAGAGACTCATTTATAACTTAATATTTAGTGAGGATAGTTTTCAGATTATTACCTGCAACTACTTTGTTCGATATTCACTCAGGCAGGTACTTCGTTTTGCCCGCATACATTCTTGCATACTGGGAGGGGACACGATCCCCAGTTCTTGAGCCAGAGCCATCACCAGACCCATATCAGGAGTCTATTTATCAATGGCAGCCACAGGAGCTCGCTAACCAGTGGAAGCCCCAGGATCCTCCTTAGTACACCAGAAATGACTACTTTGATCCATGGGCATAGACCAAATTAGGCAAAAAGCCTAAGCTTGGGGTATTACGTATTTCTCACCGACATTACATTCATGTTCACACACTCATTTCAGTTGTCGGTGTTCATACTTGTTCATTGTATCACCCGTGTTAGTTTATTTATTTTTCTCGTTTTCTTCTTGTGTGTTTGAAAAACTTTAAGAAAAACAAAAAAAATTAGTTGTAGTTTAGTTTACTTTGCATGTTCATTAGTAGTAGTACTAAAATAAAACCCAAAAAGATTTCTCATTCTTCTTATGCTTGTTGGGAGCTTTCTCGTGTAAATAGTTTTTCTCGTTCTTGTTTTACCTTCTTCAGAAAAACAAAAACTACAAAAATATTTCACTGTGTTTCTTTGATTTTCTATTCTTTTCTTTGGGGTCGAGAGTAGAAGACCATATTGAAAATGTTGAGTGGCTCTCATATGCATTATTGCTGATCTAGCAAAGAGCCCATATTACCTTGTTTTCTCCCTTGAATAAATGTTTGCAGATTCCGGCTTAGTCCAATGCACATACACTATTATTATTATCACACTGTTCTGTCGTGAAAGTGAAAGGCAATAATTACGATATTTGATGAAATGATGGAGATGAGGAAAAGCCGGTATGAACTCGACCTATCTTGTTTTTGTAAATATGATTAGGCCATCGTTCCCGATTCAGCCTATTATGAATGAAACATGTTTGTGATGACAATTATACATTATAGTTACTCATGCCATGCTTAATTAGCTAGGAGTTTAATGGTTTACCTTGAGTGCCAACATGCTTTTAAAATGGGTGTGCTGTAGTATGATAGGATGGTATCCTCCTTTGAATGATTCGAGTGGCTTGACTTGGCACATGTTCACGCATGTTGTTGAAACAAACTCAACATAGCATCCATGATATTTATGTTCATGGTGATTTATATCCTACTCGTGCTTGCACTCAATGTTGGTTAATCTCAATGCATGTTTATGACTGTTGTCACTCTCTAGTTGGTCGCTTCCCATTCTTTTTCTAGCCTTCACCTGTACTAAGAGGGAATACTGCTTGTGCATCCACTTCCATAAACCCAAAGTTGTTCCATATGAGTCCACCATACCTACTTATATGCGGTACTTACCTGCCGTTCCAAGTAAATTTGCATGTGCCAAACTCTAAACTTTCAAATGATAATCTATTTTGTATGCTCGAATCACTCATATAGCAACTAGGGCGGTCAATATCTTCCATGCTAGGTGGGTTATTCTTCCGATGAGTGGACTCTGCTCATCATTCACGAGAAAATGGCTGGTAACCGGGATGCCCAGTCCCTTGCTCAAATCAAATCAAAATAATTGCAAAAAAAACTTCCCCAGGAATGTTATTAGTTGGATGGTACCCATTATTTCAGACTAGCCGAGGAATGTGCTTGTTGGTGGTGGGGGAGTATAAACTTTACCATTCTGTTTGGGAATCTAGTATGGAAGATACCGAGATCTCTTGGTTGTTATGTTGACAATGAAAGCATGCCGCTCAAAATATTATTTATCTCTATTTGAAAAACTCGAGCTCTAGCACCTCTGTGAATCCCTGCTTCCCTCTGCGAATGGCCTATCTATTTACTTTTATTGCTGAGTCATCATCCTCTTATAAAAAGCACCAATAGGAGAGCACCATTGTCATTTGTATGAAAGTTCTCTTCCTTATACTAATTATTCATGAATTGCTTGTATCACCAATATTGTGATTGTCAAGCTTGAAAAGATTTCACTTTCTAAACCCAATGTGAAGCTACCACTAGGCATGATATGATTTCAACTTCATGATATTCAATTTATTCAACAATTTAGGCATAGGATATAAGTGAAGCACAAGAGTAAATGACAAGCTACTCCAAAAAGATATAAATGAAGATCATGAGCATAATATTTCTTTCTCTCATATTAATTTAAGTACACCGTGCTCAAAAAGATATAAGTTAAGCACTAGAGTAATTCCATAGAGAAGAGCTTCGTTGACGGGATGTGAATGCCGCTTACTTAGCCTCCCTAGAAACTATATTTAATTTAAGAACTTCCAGATCTAAGCATTTTATTAAAACAACAAGCAAAACAAAATAAAATGACATTTCAAGAATAGCACATCTCATGTGAAGAAGCAAAAACTTAGGCTCAACAGATACTAACCGATAGTTGTTGATGAAGAAAGGTGGGATGCCTACCGGGGCATCCCCAAGCTTGTGGTTTTGCATATCATCACAATCATTCTTATCAATAGCCTGAATGGCACCAATAGTGTAGCAAACATTATTATCATATTCTTCCAAGCAAGTGCTAAAAAGATTTTCAAGATCATAAGGGATATCGTTGTCTTCCCAATCATAATCATTACAAAAAGTAGTAGGTATCACAAAATCATACTCAATATCATCATCCTCCATCAACATATTTGATTCACTTTCATGAGGCACAATGGTGATAGGAGCTGTCGGCGTTCTGGGAATAGGGGTCCCCAGACTTGCCTGCCTGCGGCCTGCGGCGTGGCTCAAAGGAGGCCCAGCACAGCCCATCTTCATCAACGCAAGCTCAAGACCCTCGCGGGACGGACGACAAGGAGCTTCCTTAGGCACGGCCTCGTCAGGCTGGCTCATGAGGAGGCGGAGAGTTCAAGGCAGGGTACCTCGCGAGGTGCCCATGACGCAAGCCATGACGACCAAGGGGGCCAGTCGGGCGCCAGCCCGCGCAGTGTCCTCCTTTCCTCTTTGGTGCAAAGGGAGCAAGCGCAGGCGAGATCATCAAGCAAAGGCGTCCATTTTGGTGCAACGAGACCAAGACCAGCCCAACGGCCGGAAGGAAGTCATTGTGGAGCCCAAGCCGGCATCATCACCAGAGCCTTTGACAGGCGAGAACAAACTTTAGTCAGGATAAGTGTACCCGCTGTTGCCCTCCAAAATGGCCAATTGTTGGCGCCCTTCCCGCTCAATATTTGGGAAGAGGCCCAGGGCCTTTGCCTATAAATAGGACTAGCCACCCGCAAGGTAGAGCATCGAGAGAACAAGGATAGAAAGACACATACACAGACAGAGAGAGAGAGAGAGGCGACTGAACTCCCCCTAGAAGTTCATCGCGCCAGCCAAGAACAGACCCTCGCGAGGTTGTTCTCCCTTTGTATTGTTCATCATCAAGCCCAAGAGGCAATCCACCACACCACACACTGGAGTAGGGTATTGCACCAAAATGGTGGCCTGAACCAGTATAAATCTTGTGTCTCTTGTGCTGTCCAGTTTGGTAGTTTAGGTCCTAGCGATTCGGCGAGGAGCGAGCTGGTAGAGGGTTGAATCTCTGCGCGCACCCCAGTATTCGAACCTCAAGGGTCTGCCGGAACCCGAAATCCGACATTTGGCATGCCAGGTAGGGGTGCGCCGGAATTTGCCTTCCGCCGTCTTGTTCTGCCCCGACCACCGCAACCATGTCTAACGCTCGTCGGGCTCGCGCCGAGCGCTGAGCCGCCCTCGCCTCCCATGTCGCCCGGACGGCTCCCGTCGGCGGGCGCCCTCGTCGTTCCCCGTCACCTGCTGTCAACGCCGCCACTGGCCCGGCGGGGAACGAGCAGCAAGCATCGTCCCAGCATCCGTCCATGAGGCGGGACGGCCGCACCGCCACGCCCTCGCTCACCCCCGCCGGTTCATCATCACGCACGCCCCGCGCGGCCATGGAGGCCCGAGCTGCGCTCATCGCGGCAAATGAGCTCCTGCGCTACCGCCCCATCGACGACGTCTACGAAGAATGGCTTGATTGAGTCGCTGAGCTTGTCCGCGCCGCCGGAGGCGCCCCCGCACCGTCCTTCTCGCTGCACCGCACCCCGCCCTGCGCGGGCGATGAAGCTCCTGGGGCGCCTCAGCCGCCACCTCCTCAAGAAGGCGCCCTGGCCCCAAGGAGCACGGCCCCTGGGCGGAACCCGCTCCGCCAGGCGCCAGCGCGGCAAGAGCAGAGCTGCCAAGAAGTCCCTCGCCCACGAGAAGCTGCCCGAGCGCTCCCTGCTCCAGCACGTCAAGACCCTGCGCTGCCCCCAGCCGCGGCACATGGAGACCCGCAGGACCAAGCTCTTCGTCGCCCAAGGCCCCTTGTGGCCACGGCGGGCTGCCGCCCCTTCACCTCCGAGAAGCGCAGCGTCGCGTGGCCCGGCGCTGGCCAAGTTCATGGCCGTAACCCACCACGGCTACAACGTCCTCAAGATGCAAGGAAGCGGTGGGGTCATCACGGTGCCCTGCGAAGAGAGAGAGGTAGTGTGCTCCCTGGAGCGAGCCTTTTAGGCCGCATCGCTGGAAGACCCGGATCGCGGAGGCAGGAGGCTTCCCGAGGCCGCCCCCAAGAAGAAGAAGACATCAACCGTCCCGGCCCCTTAGGAGGCAGGCCCCTCAGGGCCCCCGCCTGGCCAGGAGGAGCCTCCTTCGGTCGCATAGGGAAGCGCGCCAGGCGCCCTCCTCAGGCAGGTCTCGGGGGCTCTCCCCTGGAGGGCCACCGACCTTGCCAAGGTCACGAGGGAGGCGCTTGGGCACCACGTGGAGGCGTGCTTCGAAGCACGTTTCCCTCAAGAAGAAGGAAGGCAAGGAGGGCCAAACCCTCAGGAGTTCGTCAGCAAGGCCATTCAGGAGTTACAGGAGTCAAGGGTCATGAGAGGCAGCCGCTGCCTACCCGATGTGGCCCCCCATCCAGGCGAGGATGGTGGGCTGCGCGTCTGCATCGACATACCAGGGCTCAACCGAGCCGCGTCTCAAGAGCGCCTCTGGCCCTCGAGAATGGGACGTTGCGAGGATCTGCCCCACAGCTACGTGTGCAGGCCATCCGAACGCGGCTGCTGTGCACCAGCGCCTCATGAGGGCCATCTTGGAGGCTCAAGAGGTCAGGAGTGCCGCAGCCTGGAGGAGATGGAGATGGCCCGCGAGCAGCCGCCAGCACCTCTGGAGCCTCCAGAGGCCCCTGGGCCTGGGGGCTCGTGAGGATCGGCTCCCGCAACCCACCGAGTCTGCTACACCAACACCCCTTCGTCCCAAACATCATCAGGTGACATCTTTTAAGTTCCGTTTCTGGCTGGGAGCGCCTTCAGGGCTGCATTATTCCCAGGCCGCGTGGGTCCGTCCCTGCGGCATGTATCCCTTTTATTTCATGTCCTTAGCTTAGCTTATTGGGGGCGCCCCTCGGGCTGCATCATCCCCAAGCCGCTCGGGCCTGTCCCAGCGGCATGTATCCTTCTTGCGTTTATCTTAGGACTATGCTTTCGATCCACCATGCTTGTTATTTGGTGCCTTTTTCTCCTGGGTGTCGGAATCTTGCATGTTAAAGGGGGGGGGGTGCCTGAGCATCGCGACTCAGGGCTCCTACCGGCTCTCCGGCCCTCACCCTCTGGTCTTGTCCATGGCATCGCGACCTGGCAAGCCAGCGACGGCTGAGACCAGCCCGAGAGCCGGGACCCGAGGACGTAGAGTTTCGTCATCTAACCCAGCTTGCGCGTTAAAGGGGGGTTGCCTGAGCATCGCGACTCAGGGCTCCTACCGGCTCTCCGGCCCTCACCCTATGGTCTTGTCCATGGCATCGCGACCTGGCAAGCCAGCGACGGCTGAGACTAGCCCGAGAGCCGGGACCCGAGGACGTAGAGTTTCATCATCTAACCCAGCTTGCGCGTTAAAGGGGGGGTGCCTGAGCATCGCGACTCAGGGCTCCTACCGGCTCTCCGGCCCTCACCCTCTGGTCTTGTCCATGGCATCGCGACCTGGCATGCCAGCGACGGCTGAGACTAGCCCGAGAGCCGAGACCCGAAGACGTAGAGCACCGGCATCTGGCCGAATTTGCAGGAACACACCCCAAGATAAGGCCCAGAGCCAGGTGCAACCCGCCTTGAGGTAGGGCCCTGTGAGTCCCGCGCTGGCTCACGGGTGCCCAGATACACCTCGCCAGGCCTTTCACACTCCCCCAGAGCAACTAACGGCTAACTGTCGATTGTCGCGACAAACCCTCGTTCCTTTTGTGGTGAGCCTGCAGGGTCCCCCCAAGGAGCATCGCCAAGCAAACTCGCGACGGCCAAGGCTAGCGCCGCACCAGGAAGCATTTTTCTGACCCTCGAGATAAGTCACCCTCCGGACACACTAGTTATCGCAGCACCATCCCCTCACTCAATGCAATCCCGTGTTAGCAACTTTGCTCTCCTTTCTCACAGAATGATGGATGCTTGAGCGCTAAAGGGGACCCCCTGAGCATCGCGACTCAGGGGCTCTTACCGGACCTCGGGCCGCTCACCTCCTGGCCTTGACCACGGCATCGCGACCTGGCATACCAGCGACGGATGATGCCGCCTTGGGACTGGGACCTGTCAGCGTAGAGCATCAAGCCCTCGGGAGGTCTGAAAGGAGGCAACTAAGCTAAAACAGAATAAGCATCTCGCACCGCTCCACAATAGGGTCATATTGACAGACGGAGCTACAAACATCTTACAAGCCCCCGTGGGGTATATTCATGGCCCCTCGCAGGAACAAAAGGCGCGAATCCTAAGGAGTTCTAACTACAGGGGGCATCACGGCAGACGACCTGACGAGCCCGCCCTGCTCCGGGAACGGTGCAGGCTCGGGGGCTCGTAGTTGTCGTCGCTCATCTCCGGCGTCACGAAGAGCTCGGTGGAGTCACTGGATCCACTGGCACCTCCGTCGCCTGAGGAGCAGCCAAGGGAGCGGACGGTCGGCCTCTGGCTCGCCGCAGCAGGGTCCCGACCGCCTCTCTAGGGGCAGCACTCCAGCCGACGATCCTCCGCATCGAAGACCTTGAAGGACATCACCGAAGCACCGTCGTACTCCAAATGGATCGTGAGGGCGCCCCTCATCCTGCAGACCCGGGCGACCTCGCCCCAGCCACGAGTCATGAAGACCTCGCCCGGGGCAACGACCGCGACCTCTGCCCCGGTCGCGAGGGTGCCGGAGCCGGCGTGCTGTAGCCAGAGCCCCAGGGGTTCCCCCTGCCGGACGACGGAGGCGAAGAAAGAGGGGAGACGAATCCAAGACTTAGGAGCCGTGGCGGCGTGAAGCACGAACTCTCGGCAGGAGCCCTCTGCGTGGACTCCAGGGGGAAGACGCACACCTTCGTGACCCGCCGGCGTCGGCGGCGGCGCCGCTCATGGCGTTCGGCATCGACTCCTTCAGAGCCGCTAATGTGCGCCTACAAGGGAAGAGGGAACCCTGGTGGCGGCCGCTCACACCAAGGTCTTGACTCTTCCTGGCGAGTGCCCTCACCCGGACACCAGAGGGCAAGCCGCTTCTTCGGGGGAAGCGGATCAGGATCCTCTTGGGGAGCCTTTCCCTTCTCTTCCGCGGAGAACCGGAGGATCGGAGCCATTGCAGCAATACGGAGCAAGGCCCAGGAAGGAGGAGAAGCAGAGGGATAGGCTAGAAGGGCGTGCGCCGTTCCGTACTTATAGCCCGTGAAGGCCAACCGTCGGCCTCCACGATCACAGGTAATCATGACCCGCTTTGCATGCAGGGACTTGTCGAACCTGAGCGGTTACCGAGGCGTCGTGGGGAAGCAGTGCCGCCCACGTCCAATCAACTGCCACGCGGCGCCCAAGGCCGCAGGCTGTTAGGGCCCGCGGTGCTTCGCACTTGCCCTTTCGCCTCTCTGCTCAGCCAAGTTCGGGTGTGCCATGGGCCCGGGGGCTACTGTCGGCGTTCTGGGAACGGGGGTCCCCAGACTTGCCTGCCTGCGGCCTGCGGCGTGCCTCAAAGGAGGCCCAGCACAGCCCATCTTCATCAACGCAAGCTCAAGACCCTCGCGAGGGGACAAGCCTCGCCGGCCAGACGACAAGGAGCTTCCTCAGGCACGGCCTCGTTAGGCTGGCTCATGAGGAGGCGGAGAGTTCAGGCAGGGTACCTCGCGAGGTGCCCATGACGCAAGCCATGACGACCAAGGGTGCCAGTCGGGCGCCAGCCCGCGCAGTGTCCTCCTTTCCTCTTTGGTGCAAAGGGAGCAAGCGCAGGAGAGAGCATCAAGCAAAGGCGTCCATTTCGGTGCAACAAGACCAAGACCAGCCCAACGGCCGGAAGGAAGTCATTGTGGAGCCCAAGCCGGCGTCATCACCAGAGCCTTTGACAGGCAAGGACGAACTTTAGTCAAGATAAGTGTACCCATTGTTCCCCTTCAAAATGGCCAATTGTTGGCGCCCTTCCCGCTCAAAATTTGGGAAGAGGCCCAGGGCCTTTGCCTATAAATAGGACTAGCCACCCGCAAGGTAGGGCATCGAGAGAACAAGGATAGGAAGACACACACACACACAGAGAGAGAGAGAGAGAGAGGCGACTGAACTCCCCCTAGCAGTTCATCACGCCAGCCAAGAACAGACCCTCGCGAGGCTGTTCTCCCTTTGTATTGTTCATCATCAAGCCCAAGAGGCAATCCACCACACCACACACTAGAGTAGGGTATTACACCACAATGGTAGCCTGAACCAGTATAAATCTTGTGTCTCTTGTGCTGTCCAGTTTGGTAGTTTAGGTCCTAGCGATTCGGCGAGGAGCGAGCTGGTAGAGGGTTGAATCTCCGCGCGCACCCCAGTGTTCGAACCTCAAGGGTCTGCCGGAACCCGAAATCCGACAGCAGCAACATTATTTGGGAGAGATACCTTTTTACCTTTATTCTTTCTTCTTTTCTTCTTCTTCACCACATCATGTGTGGGTTTTAGTAATTTTTTCAAGCTTCTTGTTGAAGAGATTGATTCGATAGGAAGCTCCTCCCCGTTACCTGATTCATCGTAATAAAGACTAGGAGGGTATTGGGAATCATTTTCCCTTTCATTAGTACTCTCTTCATATTCAATTTGTTTTCTTGTCTTTAGGTAGTTGGCAATATAAGGATTCTCTATGCAATTTACCACACAAAACATATAAATTTCCTCTAAATAAAAATCAAGAAATCTCTCGAGATTAAATTTTGGAATACCCTTAGTTATACATTTCATTTCTTCATACCCCAAAAGAAGACTAAGCTCTTTAAGATGCTCGAGGGTAATCCAGTTATCACAATTTTTGGAAACGTTTTGATCATGAAACAATATGCATTGGAGATTTAAATGACCACGTTCATTGCAAAGTTCATAAGTATGGCGAAAAAAATTAAATCTTTCAGCACAATCATCTAGCATCTCTTGCATCTTTTTTGTTTCTAAATATTTATGCCTCTTACAAAATCTAGCTTCCCTTTTTGGTGTGCAATTGCACTCCCAATTCACTACGCAAAATTGACATGCTTATAAGAAACATTTTTGTCATGACTTGTGCAATCATCATTAGTATTTTGGATATTCAAAGAATTCACACTAACAACATTGCAATCATTCTCAGCATTCAAATATTTTGTGCCAAGCATTTTATTGACTTCATCTTCTAACAATTGTGCACAATTTTCTGAACCATCATTTTCAAGAATGATATTATAAAGATGATCAATAATATGATGCAACCTAAATTCCATTTTTTATGTAGTTTCCTTTTATAAACCAAACTTGTGATAAAACAAGAACTAAAAGATTCAATTGCAAGATCTAAAGATATACCTTCAAGCACTCACCTCCCCGGCAACGGCGCCAGCAAAGAGCTTGATGTCTACTAATGCAACTTTATTCTTGTAGACACGTGCTGGGCCTCCAAGCGCAGGGTTTTGTAGGACAGTAGCAATTTTCCCTCAAGTGCATGACCTAAGGTTTATCAATCCGTGAGTGGTGTAGGATGAAGATGACCTCTCTCAAACGACCCTACAACCAAATACAAGAAATCTCTTGTGTCACCAACACACCCAATACAATGGCAAATTGTATATGTGCACTAGTTCGGTGAAGAGATGGTGATAAAAATGTAATATGGATGGTAGAAATATAATTTTATAATGTGAACAAATAAAATCAGTAAGGTACACCACAAAAAAAAGACACATCCGTGACATTTTGGGCCGAACGAAAAAAATTCTGTCATACTTATTGTCGGATTTCGGGTTCCGGCAGACCCTTGAGGTTCGAACACTGGGGTGCACGCAGAGATTCATCCCTCTACCGGCTCGCTCCTCGCCGAATCGCTAGGACCTAAAACAACCAAACAGAATAGCACAAGAGACACAAGATTTATACTGGTTCAGGCCACCACTGTGGTGTAATACCCTACTCCAGTGTGTGGTGTGGTGGATTGCCTCTTGGGCTTGATGATGAACAGTACAAGGCAGAACAGCCTCACGAGGGTCTATTCTTGGCTAGTGCGACGAACTGCTGGGAGGAGTTCAATCACTCTCCCTACTAGTTTTCTGGTGAGGGTTCCATATGCCCTACCCTGGGGGCGGCTAGTCCTATTCATAGGCAAAGGCCCTGGGCCTCTTCCCAAATATTGAGCGGGAAGGGCGCCAACAATTGGCTATTTTGAAGGGGAACAGCGCGTACACTTATCCTGACTAAAGTTGGTCCTCGCCTGTCAAAGGCTCTGGTGGTGACGCCTGCTTGGGCTCCACAATGACTTCCTTCAGGACGTTGGGCTGGTCTTGGTCTTGTTGCACCGAAATGGACGCCTTTGCTTGATGCTCTCGCCTGCGCTTGCCCCCTTTGCACCAAAAGGAAAGGAGGACACTGTGTGGGCTGGCGCCCGACTGGCACCCTCGGTCGTCATGGCTTGCATCATGGTCACCTCGCGAGGTAACCCGCCTTGAAGTCTCTGCCTCCTCATGAGCCAGCCTGACGAGGCCGTGCCTGAGGAAGCTCCTTGTCGTCCGCCCCGCGAGGCTTGGCCCCTCGCGAGGGTCTTGAGCGTGTGTTGATGAAGATGGGTTGTGCTGGGCCTCCTTTGAGCCACGCCGCGGGCCGCAGGCAGGCAAGTCTGGGGACCCCCGTTCCCAGAACACCGACAGTAGCCCCCGGGCCCACGGCGCGCCCGAACTTGGCCGAGCAGAGAGGCGAAAGGGGAAGTGCTAAGCGTCGCGGGCCCTAATAGCCTGCGGCCTTGGGCGCCACATGGCGGTTGACTGGACGTGGGCGGCACTGTTCCCCCACGCCTCCTTATTTTGTGCCTTGCTAGGCGGACTCGCTGCCGCACACAGCCGCTCCCCTTTCTGCTGCTTGAGCGCTCCCTGTCCTTTCTTATCTCGAACTCCAACTTCCGCATCCAATCCAATCTCGAACCTTCCCCCATCCCTTTCCTGTCACCATGGCTCCGCCGAGGAAGGGAAAAGGGAAGAAGCCCGTGCCGCCGCCTCGCTCATCGTGGACGGCGGCCCCCGCCGTCGATTGGCCGGTCATAATCAATCAAGAAGGCCTGGGCAAGGTCCGCTCAGCCCTGGCCACCATCTTCAATGAGTGCGGGAGGACGACGGCCTGGCCCGCGTCTCGCTTCTCCGTTGACAGGATTCCCACCGAGGTCCAGTATTTCGCCGATGCCCTGTGGGCGGGACTGGTTCCCCCCTTCTCTGATTTCTTCAACGCCGTTCTTTCCCATTATCAGATCCATATGATGCACCTGGGTCCTGAGTCCATCACCCTCCTCGCGGTTTTTGCCTTCGTTTGAGAGGCAATGACGGGCATCCTTCCTTCGGTTGTCTTGCTGCGCCACTTCTTCTCTCTGCGCCTTGTCGACCCCACCCAATGCTCGGGGTGTGTGAGCTTCATTGCTGCACCTAAGACAGCGGCTTCTGGAATTGACTTCAGTCTTCCTCCGCCCGCGCCTGGGTTTCACGAGCGGTGGCTGTCTGTGGACGTAGGGGTGCCCAGCCCCCTGCTGACGGAGCCATCTTCGCCTGCTGTCCCCAACTCAGGCTGGGGCCAGGTGACGCTCGCGAGTCCCCGGCTAGCCTTCGTCTAGCACCGCTTCGAGTTCCTGAGGAAGCTTGGTGTGACGGCGCCCAAGGTGGTGAAGGAGTTCTTGCTACGCCGCGTCGCCCCTCTCCAGCGCCACTCTCATCGAATGTGGGCCTATAGCGGTCGTGGGGACCGTATGCGGCTTCAAGAAGAGGACCTGATGCCTGAAGCTGTGAGGAAGGTGCTCTTGGTCCTGACTGGGGATCCTTCCCCCGGCGACATTCGTCAAGGGGGGGCCTTGTTGTACCTCTGCTCGAACAGAGGCAACTTTGTGAGCCATATGCCCATCTTCGACGAATGGGGGGCGCGGCCCCACTGGCCTCCAGGGGCCTAACGAGAACCCAGTGATGGTGGTCACCCTCGCAGTCGCCCGGGGCGACTCTTCCTCAAGTGGTGGTGCAGGGAGGCATGAGCCTCCGGAGGCCGAGGGTGCCCTCGCCGAGGTGACAGCACTGGGCAGCACTCACGAGGGAGCGGCTCCCGAGGCCCGTGCTGCCGCATTTGAGGGTGGCGAGCGTCCGCTCGCAGTGCCTGTGGCTCCCGAGGCCCCAGCCGCTCTTCTTGGTGAGGCGACCGGCAGCGCGCATCAGGCGGGTGCCCCCGACACGAGTCACCTTGATGCTTCCTCCTCGTCGCAAGCTGACCCCTGTGCTCAACTCTTGGGTTGCTTCCGCGTGGACTTTGAGGCCCTACGGAAGAGGAGGGAGGCCCTGGGCGATGACTACCCTTGTCGCCTGCTGAAGCGTAGGAAGCACTACGCCATCGACGAGTAAGCCTTCTCCCTTCCCTGTTCCTGACTCTTTCGTTGGTTGTTCTAATCCTTGCCCTGCAGGGCCCTTCCTTCCAAGCTCACGGGGGTGGATGAGAGCCATCCCCCTCGCCTCCACCTTCTTCGTCGTCTTCGATCATCCCGAGCAGCCGGGCCCTTGTGGTGAGGCCGGTTGGCGAGACGAGTCATCCTGAAGCGCAACATGGCCCTGCGCTCCCCGCTGTCTTCCTTCGCGGGCCTTCTTGTGGCATAGCCAGCCTGCCGTGGGCTTCTCGTCTGGCCGTGGACTGTGATTGGCTGGGGTACTCCCGGCGCTCTTCACTTGGAGATGGACTGGCTTTAGGTCGGGCCTTCGGCAGGGCGCGCCCGGTCATCTCGAGGGCGCCAGCCCCCTGCCTCCTGCCCGAGAGGGGAGCGCTGATCCGAGCCCCATGGTGCTCGCTTGGGGCGTATGATGGTGTGGAGGACGTACTTGAGCGTGCTCGGGAGCATCGCGCTCTTTGCCAAGGCTTCCTCCAGAGGGCGGCTGACGCGGTGAGCCTGCTTGGTGAGGAACACGCTGATGAGGACGCGCGCCTCGAGGCTGAGGGCCTTTGGCTGGTTGCGGATAGGCGCGAGCTGGAGGCGGCTGCCGCCCTCGCGCACCGTCGGCGCGATCTTGATGATGAGGAGGCCAAGGTGTCGCTGGCGGCCTCTCGGGAGGCCCGTTCCCAGGCCGTCGAGGAAGCCCGGGAAGCTAAACGGCGGCGTGAGGCCACGGAGGAGCGGGCACAGGAACTCTTGGCCCAGTGCTGCTTACTAGAGGAGCACGTGGAGCTGCGCGAGGCGGCCCTCGCGTCGATGAAGGTGGCCTCGGGAGACCCAGCGGAGCTCCAGAAGCATGAGGAGGCGTTGACGCTGGAAGCTGCCGAACGCGCGCGCGAGCACGAGCGCCTGGAGACGAGGGAGCGCTGGGTGACACGGGCGGAGGACGACGTCGCTACGCGGGAAGCCCGTGTCTGGAAGGAGGTCGGACGTCGAGTGGCGACGGCGCGCCTCAACCTTGAGAGCGAGTTCAAGGAGAGGCTGGAGTTGGTCCGGACCGAGGCTGAAGGTAGGACCACCGTCCTGAGGACCAGGCTAGAGGAAGCGACGCGGCGGGTTGATGCCTTACAGGCCGCACTCGAGGTGGCGCAGGGGTTGTCAACTACTTCCCGCGCCGAGGTGCTTCTTCTTCGCCAACAGGTGGTTCAGGCGGAGGACGTCGCCCGACAGAATTCGGATGAGATGCGTCAGCGGCGGCTCTTGGAACACGAGCACGCCCCCATGCTCACCACTCTTTGGGAGAGGGCGAACACGGCCTTAGGCAACATCTGCAAGGCGGCCGTCAGCGAGCCGCGTGCCATTAACTACGCCGGCAACCTTCAGTTCTTCACCGACATCGTGACACAGCTGGAGGCACGGTCGGTTTGTGCCAACAGGTTGGTGGAGGAGAGGAGCCGAGCCCTACTCGGGCGCGCCTATTCCCGCATCTTCAGCCATCTCCGGAATATGGATCCTCATTTTGATTTTGACGGTGCCATCGCCCTAGTCCCCCAGGCCGTCCGAGACGACCTGGCATACTGGGTGGAAGACAACGTGGACGCCCTTGTCAGGGCCTTCGCTTCAGACAACGACGGCGTGATTCTGGCCGCCGACGAGGGCGGCGTGGTGAACGGTCCTCACGCTGCTAGCGGCAACGCGGAGGGTGATGGCGAGGCCAGCGACGCCAGTGACAACTCGGGCGGCGCTCCTGAGGATGCATTGGGGGATTTATCTGACTGATAGCACGCCGTTCCTGTTTCCTTATCCTGCATGAATAGAACTCAGGCTTTTGTCCCAATGGTTGTGAGAGCATTTTGGGAGGGGGTGCCCCTCATGTAAAACCAATGTTTTAGCGCACTAGTCAATGCTATATTGCTCATAGGCCCGTGCCAAGTGGTTGGCTAGGTGATGAGCCGGCTGTTTAGTTTACCTTTGCCTCGAGTGGGCCTCGACATAACTCGTTGGGGGCCGTGGCGCCCCGCATGCCTCCTTACTGAATCCGTGGGATCTGTAGTGAAAAATCTCCTGAGAGGGTACGTCAGCGGCAATCTCGGCTGCACGCAAGCTAGGCCTGACCGGGCTCGCGAGGGGCTCGCGAGGGGTGGCAGCTGAGGTGAGGTGGTAACCGAAATGCGAGAGATTGCTCGAACGAGACTAAGCACCCCTTTCCCAAACACACACAAATCTCAAATTTGAGTCCAACTTAAATCCAGCAGGGGAAAGCAACAGCCAAGAGAAAAGCAATGAAAGCAAACAAAAGGCCGCATCCAACACCTAGTCTAGTCTTGGACGTCTTCTCACCAGCGTGGAGCTAAGTGCTGCCACTGGGTGTGGGAGGGAGCCCCAGGGCCTGAGGCCGGCACCCCTGAGACTCCGGGGCGTGTACAGCCCCACTCATTATTACGTGAGAGTGTCACGGGGCGGCGAGCTTCACAGGCACTGGGCCTTCTTCACAGGTACCGGCCTTGCTTCATATTGCCAGACGAGGGCCCCGCCTTGCGCCACACTCTAGTGCCATCAACGACGACCGGAAACCAGGACGCCGCCGATGGGGTAGAGCGGTCGCCAGCGTTTCCCCCGACGACCACGGGTCCTCCGCCAGGGGCATGCCCTGAGGCACCTCCCCAGCGGAGGGCCTACCTCCTGGGAACGCCTTGCTCCGAACACCGTGGTGGTGATGTCGGATCTCAGCCCCTCTCCTGCAGCCCTCGACGCCCTCCTCCTGAGGGGTAAGAGACTGCTGGAGCAGGGCAGCTGCTCGCTGTGGTGACATGCACCTCCTGCGACCCATGATTAGTGTATGCCTGCTCCTGAGGGATTAGTGGTACCCGATAATCGTCGCTTCCAGCGTGGCCGGTGGGGCCGTCCCGGGGCTCTTGGAAGAGCTCAGCTTCTGGCGCCTCGTCCCCCCAGCTTGGGCTGAGGAGTGAGCCTTGTTCGCCCTCGCGCGGGTGCCCTTGATCCATCATGTGGGGCACGTACTCTTCCGTGGCCGTTACCCCGAAGGCTGCACCGTAGGGCTCCGCGTGCCATGCAGCTCTGCTTGACGTGCAGCCTGGTGATGGTAGCGCGGCGGCCCACGGGGGCCATGGGTCGCGACGAGTCCTTCTTCGCCGGCAGGGAGCGGAGTCGGTGCTGCCGCCGGCCCTGTGCTGACGGCTTCGCTGGTGTTGGAGTAGCTTTGGAGCCCACGGTTGCACCCGAGGCCCCCTCACGGGCCGCCCTGGGCCTGAGACGGGAGCGGAGTGCAGAAGGGGTGAGCCCCCGAGGCGGCGAAGCCCAGGAGCTCCGCCACCCGTTCTAGCAGCACGTCGTGGCTGCCTTCCATCAGTCTGCACTACAGCAGCTCTCGGGCCACCGTGAGCGCGGCCCTTGAGTTCGCCTGCTCCCGGCGGGTGTACGGCATCGTTGCCGCGGCGTGGTTGGAGGCCCTCGCTGCCGACCACATCTGCCGCACTGTTAGAGCCGTCGAGGCCTGTCCGTGTCGCCCACGGCCCGCAGCGCCCTATGGACCACGAGCTGCCTAGGGCATGGGGTCGCCCGGGGCGAGCGGCTCTGCGCAGGCGGGCCAAGCCGCCCAAGGATCTGGGTTGGCCGCCTGTTTGCCGGACATGGTGATGACGATGCAACGGGGCGCGAGGAAGCAGAAGGCAGATCCCGGCACACCCCTACCTGGCGCGCCAAATGTCAGATTTCGGGTTTCGGCAGACCCTTGAGGTTCGAACACTGTCGTGCGCGTGGAGATTCAGCCCTCTACCGGCTCGCTCCTCGCTGAATCGCTAGGACCTAAAACTACCAAACAGAATAGCACAAGAGACACAAGATTTATACTGGTTCAGGCCACCACTGTGGTGTAATACCCTACTCCAGTGTGTGGTGTCGTGGATTGCCTCATGGGCTTGATGATGAACAGTACAAGGCAGAACAGCCTCGCGAGGGTCCGTTCTTGGCTGGTGCGACGAACTGCTGGGAGGAGTTCAATCTCTCTCTCTACTGGTTTTCTGGTGAGGGTTCCAGATGCCCTACCCTGGGGGCGGCTAGTCCTATTTGTAGGCAAAGGCCCTGGGCGTCTTCCCAAATATTGAGCGGGAAGGGCGCCAACAATTGGCCATTTTGAAGGGGAACAGTGGGTACACTTATCCTGACTAAAGTTGGTCCTCGCCTGTCAACGGCTCTGGTGGTGACGCCGGCTTGGGCTCCACAATGACTTCCTTCAGGCCGTTGGGCTGGTCTTGGTCTTGTTGCACCGAAATGGACGCCTTTGCTTGATGCTCTCGCCTACGCTTGCCCCCTTTGCACCAAAGAGGAAAGGAGGACACTGCGCGGGCTGGCGCCCGATTGGCGCCCTTGGTCGTCATGGCTTGTGTCATGGGCACCTCGTGAGGTAACCCGCCTTGAACTCTCCGCCTCCTCATGAGCCAGCCTGATGAGGCCGTGCCTGAGGAAGCTCCTTGTCGTCCGTCCCGCGAGGCTTGGCCCCTCGCGAGGGTCTTGAGCTTGTGTTGATGAAGATGGGATGTGCTGGGCCTCCTTCGAGCCACGCCGCGGGCCGCAGGCAGGCAAGTCTGGGGACCCCCGTTCCCAGAACGGCGACACTTATGACACTTCTATGACGATAATTGTGACAAAACCCGGTATCGTCATAGATGTGGTGGGATCCTACTTCTATGACAAAAAATCATGACAAAAAATGGGCTTTTCGTCGTGGGCGGGCCGGAGACGCAGCTGCATGACATTCTTTGGGTCGTCCATGACGGAAAAAAATGTGGTAGAAGCGAGGGCGAGGAAAATTTCGAGGAATTCCCGGTTACGATGGGTGGTCGGGGGCCGAGCGACGCACGTTTCTCTCGTACACGTCCGCGTGTGTGCGAGGTGTTGGGCTGTAACTGAACCCGAGCGAGGCGTTGGGATCTAACTGAACCCGAGTGATTGCACTACAGGCTACGTGTTACTGAACCCGAGGGATCGATCGATGGTTGTTAACTGAACCCGATCGAGCGATTCCTTCGCTACTGCTGCTAACTGAAGCCGATCGATGCTGCCTCTGGATGAACAGTGAGTGTTGCGGGGGGGGGGGGGGGGTTGGATGAAATGTGAGTGGTCGGGGTGGATGAACAGGACCCCGTGATGTTGCCTCTGGATGAACAGGACCCCGATCGATCAAGCCGGTTGGGGCTGGATGAATAGGAGCCCGTGGAGGGCTGGATGAACAGGACGACCCCGTGGAGGGCGGGATGAACAGTAAATGGTGGAGGGGTGGATGAACAGTAGCCCGTGGAGGGTGGTTGAATAGGAGCCTGTGGAGAGGGGTGGTTGAACAGTAGCCGGTGGAGTAGCACGCGGTGGAGGCTGGATGAACAGGATCCCGTGGATGAACAGTCACAGGAGGAGTTTGGAGGAGGTCGACGGTGGATGAACAGTAGCCTGTGGAGGCTGGAGGAGGTCGACGGTGGAGGTGAAAAATATCCCGTGGAGTCCCGTTTTGCGGTAGCCACACCCCTCCCGATGAACAGGACCCCCGTTTCGACCGTAGCGCTCCAACACAAGTCCGTTTCGTCCGTTTTGCGGTACGCCACACCCCTCCCGACCAACAGGACCCCGTTTCGACTGTAGGAGGTCCAACACATGTCCGTTTCCTCCGTTTTGTGGTACGCCAGACCCCTCCCGATGAATAGGATCTAGTTTCGAACGTGGCCGTTGAAACACAAGGTCGTTTCCTCCGTTGTGCTGTGCGCCAGGCCTTCTTTCCATCACATGTTCCATCCAAGCCGGTTGCCTCCCACGCGTTCCGTTGCCTCCCGATGAACACGACACATTCCGTTGCCTCCCGATGAACACGACGCATTTCGTTGCCTCCCCATGAATACGACGACGATGCTGTATCTCCATTCCGACCTAGCCATGTACACGAGCCCTGGCCATACGTATGCGCGAGTAGGGGTTCGAGACCCTGCCCGTATGTACATACGTGGCCGTATTTTCTTTCTTGCAGACTGGCCACTGTATGTACGTGTACATGCTACGTGTGTGCCTCTACTACGACACGTGCGTGCCTCTACATCCACCAGTATGTACGTACACATTTGCGACCAGAATGACAATGCTACGTACGCTTCGACCAGGTGGGTCCCGACTGTCAGGCACTTCCTTGCGTGCGAAGATGTAGCTGGTGGGTCCCAGCAGTCAGGAGGACGAATCGTTTTTTTTTGCCCAGATGCACTTTCTTGCATGCAAAGATGTAGCTGCTGGGTTCCAGCAGTAAGGGGGAAAAAGTTTTTTCACGAAATACGGTGGCCCGTCCGGTGGGTCCCTGCTATCAGGTGGAGGAATGATTATTTTGCGTGTAATAAGGAGGCACTTCCTTGCAGCCGTCGTGGACCCAGCTTGTAACGCCCTCGATGCGGCTATATCTCCCACGTGTCGAAGCACGACTTAGAGGCATAACCGCATTGAAAGCAATGTCGCAAGTGAGGTAATCTTCACACAACCCGTGTAATACATAAGGGAAGGAGATATATAGTTGGCTTACAATCGCCACTTCACACAATTACATGAATAAAGCATTACATCATCCAGATACAATCAAGGTCCGACTACGGAACCAAAATAAAAGAAGAACCCCCAAATGCGACAAAGGTCCCCGATCGACCCCAACTAGGCTCCACTATTGATCAACTAGAACGAAACAACACAAAGGGCAAGATCTTCATCGAGCTCCTCCTTGAGCTTGGTTGCGTCACCTGGTCGGTAACATAGGCACCTGCAAACTGGTTTGGAAGTATCTGTGAGCCACGGGGACTCAGCAATCTCGCACCCTTGCGATCAAGACTATTTAAGCTTATAGGGAGGATGGAGTAATGAGATGGAGCTGCAGCAAGCGACTAGCATATGGGGTGGCTACATTCGCAAAAGAGAGCGAGAAGAGAAGCAATGCATGGTCGTGAAGCTAGTAGTGATCAAGAAGTGATCCTAGAGCAACATACGTCAAACATAACTCCAACACCGTGTTCACTTCCCGGACTCCGCCGAGAAGAGACCATCACGGTTACACACGCGGTTGATGTATTTTAATTAAGGTCAACTTCGGGTTTTCTACAACCGGACATTAACAAATTCCCATCTGCCCATAACCGCGGGCACAGCTTTCGAAAGTTCAAATCCCTGCAGGGGTGTCCCAACTTAGCCCATAACAAGCTCTCACGGTCAACGGAGGAATAGACCTCCACCCGAGACACTTCGATTAGACTCGGTATCCCGGTACAACAAGACATTTCGACAGGGTAAAACTAAACCAGCAACACCGCCCAAATGTGCCGACAAATCCCGATAGGAGCTGCACATATCTCTTTCTCAGGGCACACTCAGATGAGTCTAGCTACGAGTAAAACCAACCCTCAAGTTTCCCCGAGGTGGCCCCGCAGGCAGCTCAGTTCGGACCAACACTCAGAGGAGCACTGGCCCGGGGGGTTAGAATAAAGATGACCCTTGAGTCTGCAGAACCCAAGGGAAGGTGTTAGGTTGTTAGCACAAATGGTAAAACCAATGTTGGGCATTGCTGGAGGAGCTTTACTTAAGGCGAACTGTCAAGGGGTTCCCATTATAGCCCAACCGCGTAAGGAACGCAAAATCCGGGAACATAACACCGATATGACGGAAACTAGGGCGGCAAGAGTGGAACAAAACACCAGGCATAAGGCCGAGCCTTCCACCCTTTACCAAGTATATAGATGCATTAAATAAATAAGATATATTGTGATATCCCAACAAGTAAACATGTTCCAACAAGGAACAACATCTCCATGTTCCAACAAGGAGCAAACTTCAATCTTCACCTGCAACTAACAACGCTATAAGAGGGGCTGAGCAAAGCGGTAACATAGCCAATCAACGGTTTGCTAGGACATGGTGGGTTAGAGGTTTGACATGGCAATTTGGGAGGCTGACAAGCAAATGGTAGGCATCGTAGCATTGGCATAGCAAAAGAGAGAGCAAACTAGCATAGCAAAGATAGTAGTGATTTCGAGGGTATGGTCATCTTGCCTGAGATCCCGCAAGGAAGAAGAACGAGTCCAAGAAGAAGACAAACAATCGTAGACGAACGAAACCTCACAACTCCGGAACGAAACCGAAGCTAACGAGAGAAGCAACCCGGAAAGAAACAAACAACATGGTAAACACACAAGCATAAACATGTCATGATGCACAAACAAGTATGATGCATGTCCAGTTTAATGAGGCATGACATGGCAAGGTGAAACAAACAACACTACAATTTAAGTGGAGCTCAATATGTAACGAGTTGCATATTGACGGAACACCACATCAATTATTTAGTTTCTCTCTCGGCTATGAACAAGACAAGATTAAACGTTGGTTAACATGGCAAGAGGTGAAGCATAATTAAACTACATATTTAGGCAAGTTTAAATGAGGCCGGAACAACAAACAAAAATTCCGGAAAATCCCCATATGTCATTTAGCAATTAAAGCAAACAACAATTTTAAACATTTTAATTGTTATTATCATGATCCGGATGACATATGCAAGTTTTATGCAATTTTTATGAAAATGTTGACATGAGCATGATAAGGAGCATTTGGTCACCATGGCGGAACGAAAAGGGTGCCACGGCGGCGAAACAAAAAATGGTGCCACGGCAACATATCTGAAAATGATGCCACGACAACATATCCGAAAATGATGCCACAGCAACATATCGGTGATCCGATAACTCAAGGATATATTGGTGCAAAAGGAAGTGTGACGTGAGCGAGTCATGCAAGATGGTGGGGGTGCTCCCGACTACCGGGTTCCCACGGGTTAGTGACATGGAAACGAGTGACAATTCGGACACGGTGCAAACGGTGCATCTCATACATGCAAGGGCATCTCATCGCGGTCGTCTCGGGTTATACCTTCGAAGCGTGCGTTTTCAGAGCGGTTCGGGTTCGGCGAAGCAAGTAGTCGTTCACGGCCGTAGTGGAGGTAGGCGTTCACATGGCGACGTAGAGGAAGTAGTTGTAAACGGCGACGGTAGTTGTACTCATTCGAAGCAGAACTTGGGGTATCCATGTAGTAGGCGTTCCGGTCCTGTAGTCGTTCGAGCGCCCGTGTGGTCTTGCCGGTGGGGTACTTGGCGCTTGCGGTGCAACTCCGAGATCATAGCCGTGTAGTCGAACTTGACGAAAACAGGTCTCGCTGGGGACTTGGCGCATCCATCAGGAACTTGGTGGTACTTGGCAAATTTCACGCTCGGTGACCGTTGGGCTTGGCGTCAACAGCAAACAGGGGCGCGATGCTGGGACTTGGCGCGATGCAGGAGGCTGGCGCAGCGACGGGGAGGTAGTGGAGGTGCTGGTCGCGGAGGTCGGGGCGGTACTGCGGTGGCGCTGCTGCACCGGCTGACGGAGACGAAGTTTCTGCGACGGTGTGCGGGGTCGATGGAGAGGGGCTTGGCGCGGCGCGGACGAGCTCACTCCGGCGAGGTTGCAGAGGTCCAAAGCACAGCTCCCGTTGTCGTGGACGAGGCAAGGAGGAGTTGCTGCCGTTTGACCCGATGCTCGCCAGGACGCCGCAGGCGGGACTTGGCGGCGGGGCCTCGGCAGCAGGGAGGCGCGGCCATGGCAGGGCCCGACGGATCCGGACGGGGCGGCGCTGGAGGGCGACGCGAGGCAGAGGAGGAGCGGTTGTCGGGGCTCCTCATCCCTGCGTGTGGCGGCGCGAGGGAGAGAGTGGAGGGAGGAAGAGATGAGGGGGGCCGAGCGGGACTGCGAGCGAGAGAGGTGGGGATCGGGCGTTCGGCTCTCCCCTGGCAACTCGATCAGGATGAGGACGAGGGAGGTTGGCGGCGCTGGAGGAAGGATCGAGAGATGGGGATCGATCGAGGGGGTCTAGGGTTAAGGGCAGGGGGTCGGCTGGGCCTTGGCCTTGGTGGGTCGGCCTGGCTGCTAGGCTTAGGGAGGCCACGGTGGCCTGGGCCAGCTGCTACGAGCAGGCCGAGCTACGTCTGCTCTCCTTCTTCTCCTTTCTCCCAAAAACAGAAAATGTCAAAGAGGAAAAAGGAGAAGAAAAGAAGGTAAAGATAGAATTTGGGCATGGGGATAAATTTCATGGACTCACAAAAATGAGTTTGATCCAAGAAAAATTGAAAGGCCATGATTGCAAGATTTAAATTCAAACTCATTTGAATTTAATTCAAATGGATTTGAACTAGGACTTGATAAAAGGAAGGTCCAAAAATGTTCAGATTTTTGGTGGAGCTCCGGAAGATGATGAAAGAATAAATGGCAAAGTTGGAGATCAAGAATTAAGACAACAAAGGCATTAGGATATTGCAGTTGTGTTATGGTGAATTCCAAAAATGGAATATTTACTATAGCTCTCTAAATATCGAGAGGATATGTTTTAAAGAGAATCACCATGTGAATTCCCTCGATTTAAATGGATCAAAGATCCATGCCATTTATTTAGTTGAGTTGCAAAAGATTTATGAGATGATGGCATGATGACATGATGCAATGCAAAAATAAAAAGGCCAGGCACAAATGAAACACACGGCGAAACCCGGAATATATGGAAGTCTTCTCGAGCATCGGTCTCGGGGCGTTACAACACTCCACTACTACAAGAGGATCTCGTCCCGAGATCTAGGATGGCACCGGAGAGAAACGGAAGAGGAAGAGGTAAAACATAGTTGCTTCTTTGACGAACGAGTGAAACCACGAACCTTGAGAGGTTGAGCAATTTAAAAGAAAGAGTACAACAGAGATGAACGAGATTGCAAACAATCCGTTAGAAAAGAGGAACAAGGAACATTACGAGGACTTGAAGGTTGCAAAGACATGAATCAAGAGTTTAATGGACAAGATAGAATTCTAAACCACTCTGGTTAAAACAAGATGAGAGAGAAAGAATTCGGGCAGCACTCCGGTTGAACATGGAAGGAATTGAACATGAACTTGACAAGATGAGAGGATACTTGATGAAATGAACAACACCCTGCCTCTGGAACTATTGAAAGAATGGCACAAGGGGTAAGAAAGATTTCAGACAGCTCTCCAGTTGAGGAAGGAGGGAAAACTTGATAAAATTAGAGAACTCGAATGAAAACACGACACTTCAGTTAAATGGATAAGCATGAAAAGAACACGATCCTCAAAATGATATAATGGGTCAAAGAAAACATCACAATGCCTTCGGGACAAATGAAAGAGTGGAATCGAGAGAACAGAGAAGAGAATAACAACTTCTATCACAATTGAATTTGAAAGAGCCTCCTTAAAAAGAAGGATTGAACGGAGTTGTTAGAAAACCAACAACGAAAAGAATAAGCTTGTAGCGGGCTTATGGAAAACATCTCAAGACTATGAGGTGACAACCGGCCACTAACGGAAACGATTGCTTGCTTGAGATCAACGAAGAGATGAAAACTGCTTTCGCCGAGAGGATAGGAGAAAACTTGGATCATTGATAAGCACCACAAATAGCAACATTCCTTAGGAAAGGCTTTAGGTGAAATCTATACCAAGATAACTCCAATGAAGAGATTGACGGTTGAAAAGATCTCTTGAACAAGAGAAAATGATGGATTTAAATATGTCACTCTTGAAAATTTGTGAATCATGAAACGCGAAGGGAAAATTATCAAGAATGACCTAACACCACCTCAAAAGATAAGGTAGAAAGAATCGCACTTCGGAATGCAAGATGAAGAATATTTGAACTCCCCAAAACAAGACATGTGTTGAACACCATGTTTAATTTTTGAGTATAGCTTGGCTGATCTTAACTTCAAGAGAAATCTTGAAGAACAATTGAAGAATGAAAAGAATCCTTGACGAACCACCATGAAGAAACTCCGGTATTAAAAGGATGGTGGAAAGAAGGAGAAGTTGAAAATACAAGGTGAAGCCTTGCAATGATTTAGATGGAGCTTCGCGACGAGATAACCGAGAAATGTGACATGATGAACAACTCTGGAAAGAAGAAACTAGATCACTTGGATGAAACAACAATAAGAATTATGTTATGCGTATCCTTCACCAATATAAATTGATGACAAGCAACGGATTTGGCATACTACTTATTCTCGTAGAAAGGATTAAAGAGATATGGCGTAAACTTGAGAAGGTCTTCAACGAACCACCGGTAGGATTTGGAAAGAACGAATGAATTGATATGATAACAAAGAAAGAGAACTCTTGAACGAACCACCATAAGAATTGAAATTGAACGTAGCAAATGCACAAATCACCGAGAAGAATTGCAAAATGAATGAAGATACTTGAGGGTATTTAGGTACAAATGAACGAATAGATCACGAGCTGATTAGAGAATACTTGAATGATGCACCGGTATGATTTGGAGAACGAGAGCTGAAAGCTTGAATGAATAATACTGAGATGATTGGCTCCTGAGAATGAAACTGAAAAGACTCCTAAAATGCTCCGGATGGGTGAAAAGATTCTCACAATCGAAAACAATTATGAGAGGATGGCAACAAGCTAGCACCATGAATCTTGAAGAGAATAGAGCAAGATTAAAGAGAAACTCTTCTTCGGTCTTCAAATGATGAGAATGACAACGAGAAACACCACCAAGAATTATTGAGGCACACCGGAAGAATCAAAAGCGAAGAGGTTGAGCCAACTATGAAAAGAATTTGAAAGATCTTGGAGAAAAGCATTTGACTGATGATAACTCATTCTTACGTCAAACTTGGAGAAGAATTTAGGATAGCTCTGGGAAAATAGAAGAGTCAGGTAAGATCCTGGGAAAAGACCTGTGGGTTAGGGCCCACTCAAAAGAACACCGTTGAAAAGATTTAAAAGAGATGTTGCACCGGTTGAATTAAATGACTTGAATGAGATACCAATCTCGAAAGAGCTTGAACGAATGCAAAGTGGAAACACGAATCTTCGAGATATCTTGAGCACTCCGTAATAACAAATAGCGAGAAGTAGAATGATAATGAGGTGCACCGGTATGAGAAGACATTGAAATGAGGAAAAAGGTATGATCAACAAAACTTGACTTGAATCCACCGGAGAAGAGAAAGGAATGAGGAATGACGAACTAGTAGAACATCTTCTTGAGAACCACCGGGTAAGAACATTGACGGAAAAGAATGAAGAAACCTCACAAAAATAAAAGAATACTTGGTAAAGAAATCTTAGTCCTTGAGGAAAAAGGGTGGGTGGGCGGGAAAAACAAAGGCAACCTGGAGACGGATGAAACAAACACCGTTGAGAAGAAATGATAATTGGTCTTGCTGATGTTGAAGTGATCGGATCCACTTGAAGAGAAACACGTCGGTTGAAAAGGATTGACATGACAATCTCGATTGTCGAGAAGGATTGGTATTCACATCGGAGTATGAGAACACCATTTTGGAAAGGTATGGAATCAACACTTGACATTAAAGCAACTCGAATACCACAACTCAAAACAAAAACAAAGGACTGGCTTGCAGAATAAGCCGGAACAAACATATGATAGAGATTTCGTCCGAAGTTTTCGTGGTGGGGCCTACACGGGCTCGATCGTACATCACCATCATGTACAAGGCAGTGCACATGACATACGAAGTGTCCCCGAGTCGGCATAGCCAAGGACTCTTTAAGACACAATGAGACCACTGTAAAACCAACCGTGAATAGGCGGACCACTAGACGTCGAACCCCAATTTCATATCATACATCCATCGGGAAGATATCCTAAGAGCTACTTGAATTCCCACCTATGAAACTCCCGAAATTTTCCGGTTATGCAATCAGGTGTTGGGGATACAGGGGAAGCATAATATCTCACCCAAAACTAGCAAATCCTACATCCAGCTGTATCCATCCTTCAACACATAACCAAGAAACCTTCGGAAATCGTCTACCTCAACCTTCGAAAAGCATCCGTTACACGAGTCATGGCAATACTCCTGTACTCACCTCAGTACTGGGTTATCGGGGTTATCTCACCAACAACTTGCATAAAGAGATTTTCGATGTCGGCGTACTAAACTCAGGTATTCCAGAACTGCAACGATAAAATTATGGCGACAACACCTCAGAGCTCAACTCCCCGGGACACTTCCACTAAACCCCTGACAGGAGGCACCAAGACAATGTTCTCATCATAAAACCATCGGAACGATTCCAAGATACCCGCGTGATCCTAAAAATTTTTTAGTGAAATTTGAGAAGAGAAGAGTCAAAACTCTACGTCAGGATGCCTTACCAGAGCGATGAAGAGACTGGGGAGTAAAAAGAATTCCTAACTCTCCGATATATATAATCCTAAATGACTCAAAACATTTTTCTAGACACAACTCGGCCGCTAAAAGCGATCAAGCAATGGGGCTCCTAAGGTCGGGGAAGGCTCTGATTACCAACTTGTAACGCCCTCGATGCGGCTATATCTCCCACGTGTCGAAGCACAACTTAGAGGCATAACCGCATTGAAAGAAATGTCGCAAGTGAGGTAATCTTCACACAACCCATGTAATACATAAGGGAAGGAGATACATAGTTGGCTTACAATCGCCACTTCACACAATTACATGAATAAAGCATTACATCATCCAGATACAATCAAGGTCCGACTACAGAACCAAAATAAAAGAAGAACCCCCAAATGCGACAAAGGTCCCCGATCGACCCCAACTGGGCTCCACTACTGATCAACTAGAACGAAACAACACAAAGGGCAAGATCTTCATCGAGCTCCTCCTTGAGCTTGGTTGCGTCACCTGCTCGGTAACATAGGCACCTGCAAACTGGTTTGGAAGTATCTGTGAGCCACGGGGACTCAGCAATCTCGCACCCATGCGATCAAGACTATTTAAGCTTATAGGGAGGATGGAGTAATGAGATGGAGCTGCAACAAGCGACTAGCATATGGGGTGGCTACATTCGCAAAAGAGAGCGAGAAGAGAAGCAATGCACGGTCGTGAAGCTAGTAGTGATCAAGAAGTGATCCTAGAGCAACCTACATCAAACATAACTCCAACACCGTGTTCACTTCCTGGACTCCGCCGAGAAGAGACCATCACGGTTACACACGCAGTTGATGTATTTTAATTAAGGTCAACTTTGGGTTTTCTACAACCGGACATTAACAAATTCCCATTTGCCCATAACCGCGGGCACGGCTTTCGAAAGTTCAAATCCCTGCAGGGGTGTCCTAACTTAGCCCATGACAAGCTCTCACGGTCAACGTAGGAATAGACCTCCACCCGAGACACTCCGATCAGACTCGGTATCCCGGTACAACAAGACATTTCGACAGGGTAAAACTAAACCAGCAACACCGCCCGAATGTGCCGACAAATCCCGATAGGAGCTGCACATATCTCTTTCTCAGGGCACACTCAGATGAGTCTAGCTACGAGTAAAACCAACCCTCAAGTTTCCCCGAGGTGGCCCCGCAGGCAGCTCAGTTCGGACCAACACTCAGAGGAGCACTGGCCCGGGGGGGGGGGGGTTAGAATAAAGATGACCCTTGAGTCTGCATGACCCAAGGGAAGGTGGTAGGTTGTTAGCGCAAATGGTAAAACCAATGTTGGGCATTGCTGGAGGAGCTTTACTTAAGGCGAACTGTCAAGGGGTTCCTATTATAGCCCAACCGCGTAAGGAACGCAAAATCCGGGAACATAACACCGATATGACGGAAACTAGGGCGGCAAGAGTGGAATAAAACACTAGGCATAACGCCGAGCCTTCCACCCTTTACCAAGTATATAGATGCATTAAATAAATAAGATATATTGTGATATCCCAACAAGTAAACATGTTCCAACAAGGAACAACATCTCGATGTTCCAACAAGGAACAAACTTCAATCTTCACCTGCAACTAACAACGCTATAAGAGGGGCTGAGCAAAGTGGTAACATAGCCAATCAACGGTTTGCTAGGACATGGTGGGTTAGAGGTTTGACATGGCAATTTGGGAGGCTGACAAGCAAATGGTAGGCATCGTAGCATTGGCATAGCAAAAGAGCGAGCAAACTAGCATAGCAAAGATAGTGGTGATTTCGAGGGTATGGTCATCTTGCCTGAGATCCCGCAAGGAAGAAGAACGAGTCCAAGAAGAAGACAAACGATCGTAGACGAACGAATCCTCACAACTCCGGAACGAAACCAAAGCTAACGAGAGAAGCAACCCGGAAAGAAACAAACAACACGGTAAACACACAAGCATAAACATTTCATGATGCACAAACAAGTATGATGCATGTCCGGTTTAATGAGGCATGACATGGCAAGGTGAAACAAACAACACTACAATTTAAGTGGAGCTCAATATGTAACGAGTTGCATATTGACGGAACACCACATCAATTATTTAGTTTCTCTCTCGGCTATGAACATAACAAGATTAAATGTTGGTTAACATGGCAAGAGGTGAAGCATAATTAAACTACATATTTAGGCAAGTTTAAATGAGGCCGGAACAACAAACAAAAATTCCGGAAAATCCCCATATGTCATTTAGCAATTAAAGCAAACAACAATTTTAAACATTTTAATTGTTATTATCATGATGCGGATGACATATGCAAGTTTTATGCAATTTTTATGAAAATGTTGACATGAGCATGATAAGGAGCATTTGGTCACCATGGCGGAACGAAAAGGGTGCCACGGTGGCGAAACAAAAAATGGTGCCACGGCAACATATCTGAAAATGATGCCATGACAACATATCCGAAAATGATGCCACGGTAACATATCGGTGATTCGATAACTCAAGGAGATATCGGTGCAAAAGGAAGTGTGATGTGAGCGAGTCATGCAAGATGGTGGGGGTGCTCCCGACTACCGGGTTCCCACGGGTTATTGACATGGAAACGAGTGACAATTCGGACACGGTGCAAACGGTGCATCTCATACATGCAAGGGCATCTCATCACGGTCGTCTCGGGTTATACCTTCGAAGCGTGCGTTTTCAGAGCGGTTCGGGTTCGGCGAAGGAAGTAGTCGTTCACGGCCGTAGTGGAGGTAGACGTTCACGTGGCGACGTAGAGGAAGTAGTTGTACACGGCGACGGTAGTTGTACTCGCTCGAAGCAGAACTTGGGGTATCCATGTAGTTGGCGTTCTGGTCCTGTAGTCGTTCGAGCGTCCGTGTGGTCTTGCCGGTGGGGTACTTGGCGCTTGCGGTCCAACTCCGATGTCATAGCCGTGTAGTCGAACTTGACGAAAACAGGTCTCACTGGGGACTTGGCGCATCCATCAGGAACTTGGTGGTACTTGGCAAATTTCACGCTCGGTGACCGTTGGGCTTGGCGTCAATAGCAAACAGGGGCGCGATGCTGGGACTTGGCGCGATGCAGGAGGCTGGTGCAGTGACGGGAAGGTAGTGGAGGCGCTGGTCGCGGAGGTCGGGGCGGTACTGCGGTGGCGCTGCTGCACCGGCTGACGGAGACGAAGTTTCTGCGACGGCGTGCGGGGTCGATGGAGAGGGGCTTGGCGCGGCGCGGACGAGCTCACTCCGGCGAGGTTGCAGAGGTCCAAAGCGCAGCTCCCGTTGTCGTGGACGAGGCAAGGAGGAGTTGCTGCCGTTCGACCCGGCGCTCGCCAGGACGCCGCAGGCGGGACTTGGCGGTGGGGCCTCGGCAGCAGGGAGGCGCGGCCATGGCAGGGCCCGACGGATCCGGACGGGGCGGCGCTGGAGGGCGACGCGAGGCAGAGGAGGAGCGGTTGTCGGGGCTCCTCATCCCTGCGTGTGGCGGCGCGAGGGAGAGTGTGGAGGGAGGAAGAGACAAGGGGGACCGAGCGGGACTGCGAGCGAGAGAGGTGGGGATCGGGCGTTCGGCTCTCCCCTGGCAACTCGATCAGGATGAGGACGAGGGAGGTTGGCGGCGCTGGAGGAAGGATCGAGAGATGGGGATCGATCGAGGGGGGCTAGGGTTAAGGGCAGGGGGTCGGCTGGGCCTTGGCCTTGGTGGGTCGGCCTGGCTGCTAGGCTTAGGGAGGCCACGGTGGCCTGGGCCAGCTGCTACGAGCAGGCCGAGCTACGGCTGCTCTCCTTCTTCTCCTTTCTCCCAAAAACAGAAAATGTCAAAGAGGAAAAAGCAGAAGAAAAGAAGGTAGAGATAGAATTTGGGCATGGGGATAAATTTCATGGACTCACAAAAATGAGTTTGATCCAAGAAAAATAGAAAGGCCATGATTGCAAGATTTAAATTCAAACTCATTTGAATTTAATTCAAATGGGCTTGAACTAGGACTTGATAAAAGGAAGGTCCAAAAATGTTCGGATTTTTGGTGGAGCTCCGGAAGATGATGAAAGAATAAATGGCAAAGTTGGAGATCAAGAATTAAGACAACAAAGGCATTAGGATATTGCAGTTGTGTTATGGTGAATTCCAAAAATGGAATATTTACTATAGCTCTCTAAATATCGAGAGAATATGTTTTAAAGAGAATCACCATGTGAATTCCCTCGATTTAAATGGATCAAAGATCCATGCCATTTATTTAGTTGAGTTGCAAAAGATTTATGAGATGATGGCATGATGACATGATGCAATGCAAAAATAAAAAGGGCAGGCACAAATGAAACACACGGCGAAACCCGGAATATATGGAAGTCTTCTCGAGCATCGGTCTCAGGGCGTTACACAGCTGTCAGCCTCTCCACGTACAGTATTCCTCCAATGGAAGTTGTTCCTTGACCATGTTGACCACATCGCGTGGAGAGTACCAGGGCGGTGGATGACGGTGAGGCCTAGGAAGGGGACAACGCGGAGCTGCGGAAGACGGGGTAGTGGAAGCCCGCGTGGAGAGGAGTACGAGGGTTCACTGGTTCGGTTGCGGTGTGAGGCTGCCGTCGCCGCAGAGCCTGGCCAGCGGTGGGCATAGTAGGGGGCAGTGAGGCCTCCGCTGTAGCACAGCCGGCCACAGGAGGCAGGAGCATGCGGCATGACCGGCGCTGCTTTGTTCGGCTGGAGTAAGAATACCAGAGGTTGAAGAAGCACTACGGCCGTTGGATGGACATCGTACGATAACTGGAGCTAGAACCGTTCATATTGACTAAGTTGACAAAGACCTCCGTCCCCGTCAATGTAGTAGGCCCACAAGTCAGCCTCCCACCAAGGTGGGTCCCAGCTAGCAGGAGGAGTATTCATTTTTTTTGTGCGTAATAAGGAGGCACTTCCGGCGGGTCCGAGCTGCCAGCGGGGGGAACATTTTTTTCGCGAAATACGGTGGCCCGTCCGGTGGGTGCCAGCAGTCAGGAGGGAAACTTTTTTTTGCGAAATACGGTGGCCCATCCGGTGGGTCCCTGCTATCAGGTGGAGGAGTAATTATTTTTTGCATAATAAGGAGGCACTTCCTTGCGGCTGCCATGGACCCAGCTGTCAGCCTCTCCACGTATAGTACTCTTTTGATGGAAGTCGGTCGTTGGCCACATTGACCACGCCGCACCGAGAGCACCACGGCAGTGGACGACCACGAGGCCTAGGAAGGGGAGAACGCGGATCCGGGGAAGGCGCGACAGTGGATGCCCACGCGGAGAGGAGTACGAGGGTTCACTGGTTCTTTTGCAGTGTGAGGCTGTCGTCGCCGTAGAATAACAGGGGGTGTGGGTGATTGGAGGGATGGCCTGGCCAGTGGTGGGAGTAGTATGGGGGCGGTGAGGCCTTCGTGGCAGCACAGCCAGCCACGAGAGGCAGGAGGAGACGGCACAACCGGTGCTGCTTTGGGCGGCTGGAGCAAGAAGACCAGAGGTTGAAGAAGCACTATGGCCGTTGGATGGACATCATACGGTCACTAGAGTATTGACTAAGATGACAAATCCCTCCGTCCCCGTCAACTTAGTAGGCCCACAAGTCAGCCACCCACTATGGTCGGTCCCAGCTAACAGGGGGTATTCATTTTTGTGTAATAATGAGGCACTTCCTTGCGTGCGAAGATATTGCTGGTGGGTCCGACCTATCAGCGGTGGGAACGTTTTTTCGCGAAATACAAAGGCCCTTCCGGTGGGTTCTAGATGTCAACTAGAGGAATCATTATTTTCCGCGTAATAAGGAGGCACTTTCTGAAGGAAATATGCCCTAGAGGCAATAATAAAATTATTATTTATTTCCTTATGTCATGATAAATGTTTATTATTCATGCTAGAATTGTATTAACCGGAAACATAATACATGTGTGAATACATAGACGAACATAGTGTCACTAGTATGACTCTACTTGACTAGCTCATGAATCAAAGATGGTTAAGTTTCCTAGCCATAGACATGAGCTGTCATTTGATTAACGGGATCACATCATTAGGAGAATGATGTGATTGACTTGACCCATTCCGTTAGCTTAGCACTTGATCGTTTAGTATGTTGCTATTGCTCTCTTCATGACTTATACATGTTCCTACAACTATGAGATTATGCAACTCCCGTTTTTGGAGGAACACTTTTTGTGCTACCAAACGTCACAACGTAACTGAGTGATTATAAAGGAGCTCTACAGGTGTCTCCAAAGGTACATGTTGAGTTGACGTATTTAGAGATTAGGTTTTGTCACTCCGATTGTCGGAGAGGTATCTCTAGGCCCTCTCGGTAATGCACATCACTATAAGCCTTGCAAACAATGTAGCTAATGAGTTAGTTACGGAATGAAGCATTACATAACGAGTAAAGAGACTTGCCGGTAACGAGATTGAACTAGGTATTGAGATACCGATGATCGAATCTCGGGCAAGTAACATACCGATGACAAAGGGAACAACGTATGATTTTATGCGGTTTGACCAATAAAGATCTTCGTAGAATATGTAGGAGCCAATATGAGCATCCAGGTTCCGCTATTGGTTATTGACCGGAAACGAGTCTCGGTCATGTCTACATAGTTCTCGAACCCATAGGGTCCGCACGCTTAAGGTTTCGATGATAGTTATATTATGAGTTTATGAGTTTTGATGTACCGAAGGAGTTCGGAGTCCTGGATGAGATTGGGGACATGATGAGGAGTCTCGAAATGGTCGAGACGTAAAGATCAACATATTGGACGACTCTATTCAGACTTCAGAAAGGTTTCGAGTGATTCGGGTATTTTTCGGAGTACCGGAGAGTTAGGGGAATTCGTCGGGTAGTATATGGGCCTTATTGGGCCATACAGGAATAGAGGAGAGAGGCCAAAAGGAAGGAGGCCTGCGCCCCCCCTCTGGTCCGAGTTGGACAAGGGGTGCAGCCCCCTTTTTCCTTCTCCCTCTCCTCCTCTTTCCTTCTCTCCTACTCCAACAAGGAAAGGAGAAGTCCTACTCCCGATGGGAGTAGGACTCCCCCCTTGGCGCGCCGTCCTCCTTGGCCGGTCGCCTCCCCCCTTGCTCCTTTAAATACAGGGGCAGGGGGCACCGCAAAGACACAACAATTGATCCTTGAGGTCTCTTAGCCGTGTGTAGTGCCCCCCTCCACCATTGTCCACCTCGATAATATCGTAGCGGTGCTTAGGTGAAGACCTGCGCCGGTAGAACATCATCATCTTCACCACGCCGTCGTGCTGACGGAACTCTCCCTCAAAGCTCGGCTGGATCAGAGTTCGAGGGACGTCATCAAGCTGAATGTGTGCTGAACTCGGAGGTGCCATGTGTTTGGTACTTCATCGGTCGGATCGTGAAGACGTACGACTACATCAACCGTGTTGTGCTAACGCTTCCGCTTTCGGTCTACGAGGGTACGTGGACACACTCTCCCCTCTCGTTGCTATGTATATCCATGATCTTGCGTGTGCGTAGGATTTTATTTGAAATTACTACGTTCCCCAATAGTGGCATCCGAGCCAGGTTTTATGTGTTGATGTTATATGCACGAGTAGAACACAAGTGAGTTGTGGGCGATACAAGTCATACTGCTTACCAGCATGTCATATTTTGGTTTAGCGGTGTGGTTGGATGAAGCGGCCCGGACCGACATTATGCATACGCTTACACGAGACTGGTTTTACCGCCGTGCTTTGCACACAGGTGACTAGCGGGTGTCAGTTTCTCCAACTTTAGTTGAACCAAGTGTGGCTACGCCCAGTCCTTGAGAAGGTTAAAACAACACTAACTTGATGAACTATCGTTGTGGTTTTGATACGTAGGTAAGAACGGTTCTTGCTCAGCCCGTAGCAGCCACGTAAAACTTGCAACAACAAAGTAGAGGACGTCTACCTTGTTTTCGCAGGGCATGTTGTGATGTGATATGGTCAAGACATGATGCAAAAATTTATTGTATGAGATGATCATGTTTTGTAACAGAGTTATCGGCAACTGGCGGGAGCCATATGGTTGTCGCTTTATTGTATGCAATTCAATCGCCCTATAATTGCTTTACTTTATCACTAAGCGGTAGTGATAGTCATAGACGCAATAGGTGGCGAAACGACAAACGATGCTATGATGAAGATCAAGGTGTCACGCCGGTGACGATGGTGATCATGACGGTGCTTCGGAGATGGTGATCACAAGCACAAGATGATGATGGCCATATCATATCACTTATATTGATTGCATGTGATGTTTATACTTTATGCATCTTATTTTGCTTAGTTCGACGGTAGCTTTATAAGATGATCCCTTACTAAATTTCAAGGTATAAGTGTTCTCTGAGTATGCACCGTTGCGAAAGTTCTTCGTGCTGAGACACCACGTGATGATCGGGTGTGATAGGCTCTACATTAAAATACAATGGGTGGAAAACAGTTGCACACGCGGAATACTCGGGTTAAACTTGACGAGCCTAGCATATACAGATATGGCCTCGGAACACGGAGACCGAAAGATCGAGAGTGAATCATATAGTAGATATGATCAACATAGTGATGTTCACCATTGAAAACTACATCTCACGTGATGATTGTACATGGTTTAGTTGATTGGGATCATGTGATCACTTAGATAACTAGAGAGATGTCTGTCTAAGTGGGAGTTCTTAAGTAATATGATTAATTGAACTGAAATTTATCATGAACTTAGTCCTGTTAGTATTTTGCAAATTATGTTGTCGATCAATAGCTCGCATTGTTGCTTTCATATGTTTATTTTGATATGTTCCTAGAGAAAACAGTGTTGAAAGATGTTAGTAGCAATGGTGCAGATTGGATACGTGATTTGAGGATTGTCCTCATTGCTGCACAGAAGAATTATGTCCTTGATGCACCGCTAGGTGACGGACCTATTGCAGGAGCAGATGCAGACGTTATGAACATTTGGCTAGCTCAATATGATGACTACTTGATAGTTTAGTGCACCATGCTTAACGGCTTAGAATCGGGACTTCAAAGACGTTTTTGAACGTCATGGACCATATGAGATGTTCCAGGAGTTGAAGTTAATATTTCAAGAAAATACCCGAGTTGAGAGATATGAAGTCTCCAACAAGTTCTATAGCTAAAAGATGAAGGAGAATTGCTCAACTAATGAGCATGTGCTCAGATTATCTGGGTACCACAATCGCTTGAATCAAGTGGGAGTTAATCTTCCAGGTAAGATAGTGATTGACAAAGTTCTCTAGTCACCATCACCAAGTTACTAGAACTTTGTGATGAACTATAGTATGCAAGGGATGACGAAAACGATTCCCAAGCTCTTCATGACGTTGATATCGACGAAGGTAGAAATCAAGAAAAGAGCATCAAGTGTTGATGATTGACAAGACCACTAGTTTCAAGAAAAAGGCAAAGGGAAAGAAAGGGAACTTCAAGTAGAATGGCAAGCAAGTTGTCACTCCCATGAAGAAGCCCAAAGCTGGACCAAAGCCTGAAACTGAGTGCTTCTACTTCAAAGGAAATGGTCACTAGAAGCGGAAATGCCCTGAATATTTGGTAGATAAGTAGGATGGCAAAGTGAACAAGGGTATATTTGATATACAGGTGATTAATGTGTACCTTTCTAGTGTTTATAGTAGACCCTGGGTATTTGATACTTGTTCGGTTGCTAAAAAATTAGTAACTCGAAACAGGAGTTACAGAATAAGCAGAGACTAGTTGAGGGTGAAGTGACGATGAGTGTTGGAAGTAGTTCCAAGATTGATATGATCATCATCACACACTCCCTATACTTTCGTGATTAGTGTTAAACCTAAATAAATGTTATTTGGCGTTTGCGTTGAGCATGAATATGATTTGATCATGTTTATTGCAATACGGTTATTCATTTAAAGTCAGAGAATAATTGTTGTTCTATTTACATGAATAAAACCTTCAATGGACATACGCCCCAATGAAAATAGTTTGTTGGATCTCGATCGTAGTGATACACATATTCATAATATTGATGCCAAAAGATGCAAAGTTAATAATGATAGTGCAGCTTATTTGTGGCACTGCCGTTTGGGTCATATCGGTGTAAAGCGCATGAAGAAACTCCATAAAGATGGATTTTCGAAATCACTTGGTTATGAATCATTTGATGCTTGCGAACCGTGCCTTTTGGGAAAGATGACTAAAACTCCATTCTCCAGAGCAATGGAACGAGCTACTGACTTGTTGGAAATAATACATACTGATGTATGCAGACCAATGAGTATTAAGGCTCGTGGCAGATATCTTTATTTTCTGACCTTCACAAATGATTTGAGCAGATATGGGTATATCTACTTGATGAAACATAAGTCTGAAATAGTTGAAAGGTTCAAAGAATTTCAGAGTGAAGTGGAAAATCATCGTAACAAGCAAATAAAGTTTTTTTGATCTGATCGTCGAGATGAATATTTGAGTTACGAGTTTGGCCTTTAGTTAAAATGACGTGAAATAGTTTCGCAAACTCATGCCACCTGGAACACCATAGTGTAACGGTGTGTCCGAACGTCATGAACCGCACTTTATTTGATATGGTGCGATCAATGATGTCTCTTACCAATTTACCAATATTGTTTTGGGGTTATGCATTAGAGACAGCTGCATTCACTTTAAATAGGGCACCATCAAAATCCGTTGAGACGACGCTTTATGAATTGTGGTTTGGCAAGAAACCAAAGTTGTCGTTTCTTAAAGTTTGGGGCTATGATGCTTATGTGAAAAAGTTTCAAACTGATAAGCTCGAACCCAAATCGGAGAAGTGCGTCTTCATATAATACCCAAAGGAAACTGTTGGATACACCTTCTATCACAGATCCGAAGGCAAGATATTTGTTGCTAAGATGGATCCTTTCTAGAGAAGGAGTTTCTCTCGATAGAAGTGAGTGGGAGGAAAGTAGAGCTTGATAAGGTAATTTGTACCTTCTCACGAATTGGAAAGTAGTTCATCACAGAAATCAGTTCTAGTGATTCCTACACCAATTAGTGAGGAAGCTAATGATGATGATCATGAAACTTCAGATTAACTTACTACAAAACCTCGTAGGTCTTCCAAAGTACAGTCCACACCAGAGTGGTACAGTAATCCTGTTCTGGAAGTCATGTTCTAGACCATGATGAACCTATGAACAATGAGGAAGCGATGATGAGTCCAGATTCCGCGAAATGGCTTGAGGCCAGGAAATCTGAGATGGGATCCATATATGAGAGCAAAGTGTGGACTTTGGTGGACTTTCCCGATGATCGGCAAGCCATAGAAAATAAATGGATCTTCAAGAGGAAGACAGACGCGGATAGTAGTGTTACTATCTACAAAGCCGACTTGTCGCAAAAAGTTTTTCGACAAAGTTTAATGTGTTGACTATGATGAGATTTTCTCACTCGTAGCGATGCTTAAGTTTGTCCGAATCATGTTAGCAAGTTGCCACATTTTATGAAATCTGGTAAATGGATGTCAAAACTACATTCCTTAATGGATTTCTTAAAGAAGAGTTGTATATGATGCCACCAGAAGGTTTTGTCAATCCTAAAGGTGCTAAAAAATGCGCAAGCTCCAGCAATCCATCTATGGACTGGTGCAAGCATCTCGGAGTTGGAATATACGCTTTGATGAGTTGATCAAAGCATTTGGTTTTATACAGACTTTTGGAGAAGACCTGTATTTACAAGAAAGTGAGTGGGAGCTCTGTAGCATTTCCAAAACTATATGTAGATGACATATTGTTGATTGGAAATGATATAGAAATTCTGGATAGCATAAAAGGATACTTGAAGAAATACCTCGGTGAAGCTGCTTACACATTGAGCATCAAGATCTATGGAGATAGATCAAGACGCTTGATAAGATTTTTCAATGAGTACATACCTTGATGAGATTTTGAAGTAGTTCAAAATAGAACAGTTAAAGAACGAGTTCTTGCCTGTGTTACAAGGTGTGATGTTGAGTAAGACTCAAAAAACCGACCATGGCAGAAAATAGAAAGAGAATGAAAAGTCATTCCCTATGCCTCAGTCATAGGTTCTATAAAGTATGCTATGCTGTGTACCAGACCTATTGCATACCTTGCTCTGAGTTGGGCAAGGGAGTACAATTTTTGATCTAGGAGTAGATCACTGGACAGCGGTCAAGAATATCCTTAGTGAGGACTAAGGAAATATTTCTCGATTATGGAGGTGATAAAAGAGCATGTTGTAAAGAGTTACATCGGTGCAAGCTTTTACACCAATCCAGATGACTCTAAGTCTCAATCTGGATATATATTGAAAGTGGGAGCAATTAGCTAGAGTAGCTCCGTGCAAAGCATTGTAGACATAGAATATTTGCAAAATACATACGACTCTAAATGTGATAGACCCGTTGACTAAACTTCTCTCATGAACAAAACATAATCATACCTTAGTACTCTTTGGGTGTTAATCACATAGCGATGTGAACTAGATTATTGACTCTAGTAAACCCTTTGGGTGTTGATCACATGACGATGTGAACTATGCGTATTAATCACATACAGATGTGAATATTGGTGTTAAATCACATAGCGATGTGAATTAGATTATTGACTCTAGTGCAAGTGGGAGACTAGAGGCAATAATAAAATTATTATGTATTTCCTTATTTCATGATAAATGTTTATTATTCATGCTAGAATTGTATTAACCGGAAACATAATACATGTGTGAATACATAGACAAACATAGTGTCACTAGTATGCCTCTACTTGACTAGCTCGTGAATAAAAGATGGTTAAGTTTCCTAGCCATATACATGAGTTGTCATTTGATTAACGGGATCACATCATTAGGAGAATGATGTGATTGACTTGACCCATTCCGTTAGCTTAGCACTTGATCGTTTAGTATGTTGCTATTGCTCTCTCCATAACTTATACATGTTCCTACAACTATGAGATTTTGCAACTCCTGTTTCCGGAGGAACACTTTGTGTGCTACTAAACGTCACAACGTAACTAGGTGATTATAAAGGAGCTCTACACGTGTCTCCAAAGGTACATGTTGAGTTGGCGTATTTCGAGATTAGGTTTTGTCACTCCGATTGTTGGAGAGGTATCTCTAGGCCCTCTCGGTAATGTGATAACCCACAAGTGTAGGGGATTGCAACAGCTTTCCAGGATAAAGTATTCAACACAAATTTATTGATTCGACACAAGGGGAGCCAAAGAATATTTTTGAGTATTACCAGTTGAATATTCTTTCCAGGATAACTTAGTATCTGCAGCAAAGTGTTTAGTAGCAAAAGTGGTATGATAATAATGGTTACGGTAGCAAAAGTAAAGATAAATGTTTTTGGGTTTTTGTAGTAGTTGTAACAGTAGCAACGGAAAAGTAAATAAGCGAAGAACAATATGTGAAAAGCTCGTAGGCAATGGATCAGAGATGCATAATTATGCGGGATGCGATTCCTCATGCAATAATTATAACATAGGGTGATATAGAACTAGCTCCAGTTCATCAATGTAATGTAGGCATGTATTCCATAAATAGTCATACGTGCTTATGGAAAAGAACTTGCATGACACCTTTTGTCCTACCCTCCCGTGGAAGCAGGGTCCTAGTGGAAACTAAGGGATATTAAGGCCTCCTTTTAATAGAGAACCGGAACAAAGCATTAGCACAAAGTGAATACATGAACTCCTCAAACTATGGTCATCACCGAGAAGTATCCCGATTATTGTCACTTTGGGGTTGTCGGATCATAACACATAATAGGTGACTATAGACTTGCAAGATAGGATCAAGAACACACATATATTCATGAAAACATAATAGGTTCAAATCTAAAATCATGGCACTCGGGCCCTAGTGACAAGCATTAAGCATAGCAAAGTCATAGCAACATCAATCTCAGAACATAGTGGATACTAGGGATCAAACCCTAACAAAACTAACTTGATTACATGGTAAATCTCATCCAACCCGTCACCGTCCGGCAAGCCTACGATGGAATTACTCATGCACGGCGGTGAGCATCATGAAATTAGGTATGGAGGATGGTTGATGATGACGACGGCGACGAATCTCCCTCTCCGGAGCCCCGAACGGACTCTAGATCAGCCCTCCCGAGAGAGATTAGGGCTTGGCGGCAGCTCCGTGTCGTAAAATGCGATGAAACTTTCTCTCTGATTTTTTTCTCCCCGGACGTGAATATATGGAGTTGGAGTTGAGGTCGGTGGAGGTCCAGGGGGCCCACGAGATAGGAGGGCGTGCCCTAGGGGGGGCGCCCCCTGTCTCATGGACAGCTTGTGGGCCCCCTGGTGTTGACTCTTTCGCCAAAAATTCTTATTAATTCCAAAAAGTGCCTCCGTGGATTTCCAGGACATTCTGAGAACTTTTCTTTCTACACATAAAACAACATCATGGCAGTTCTGCTGAAAACAGCGTCAGTCCGGGTTAGTTTCATTCAAATCATGCAAGTTAGAGTCCAAAACAAGGGCAAAAGTGTTTGGAAAAGTAGATACGTTGGAGACGTATCAACTCACCCAAGATTAAACCTTTGCTTGTCCTCAAGCAATTCAGTTGATAAACTGAAAGTGATAACGAAAAACTTCTACAAACTCTTTTTGCTCTTGTTGTTGTAAACATGAAAAGCCAACATTCAAGTTTCAGCAAATATTATGAACTAACCATACTCACAATAAGACTTAGCTCTCACAATTACTCATATCAATAACATAATCAGCTAGCGAGCCATAATAATAAAACTTGGATGACAACACTTTCTCAAAACAATCATAACATGATATAACAAAATGGTATCTCGCTAGCCCTTTCTGAGACCGCAAAACATAAATGCAGAGCACCTTTAAAGATCAAGGACAGACTAAACATTGTAATTCATGGTAAAAGAGATCTAGTCAAGTCATACCCAATATAAACCAATAGTAATGAATGCAAATGACAGTGTGCTCTCCAGCGGGTGCTTTTAATAAGAAGGGTGATGACTCAACATAAAAGTAAATAGATAGGCCCTTCGCAGAGGGAAGCAGGGATTTGTAGAGGTGCCAGAGCTCGATTTTAAAATAGAGATTGAATAACATTTTGAGCGGCATACTTTCGCTGTCAACACAACAACTATGAGATGGTTGTATCTTCCATACTAAATGCATTATAGGCAGTTCCCAAACAGAACGGTAAAGGTTTACTCCCCCAACCACCAACAAGCATCAATCCATGGCTTGCTCGAAACAACGAGTGCCTCCAACATACAACAGCCCTGGGGGAGTTTTGTTTAATTATTTGATTTGCTTTGATCTTTTTGGATCATGGGACTGGGCATCCCGGTTACCGGCCCTTTCTCGTGAATGAGGAGCAGAGTCCACTCCTGTTGAGAATAACCCACCTAGCATGGAAGATATAGGCAGCCCTAGTTGTAACATGAGCTGCTCGAGCATACAAAACATAATTTCATTTGAAGGTTTGGAGTTTGGCACATACAACTTTACTTGGAACGGCATGTAAATACCGCATATAGGTAGGTATAGTGGACTCATATGGAACAACTTTGGGGTTTAAGGAGTTTGGATGCACAAGCAGTATTCCCGCTTAGTACAGGTGAAGGCTAGCAAAAGACTGGGAAGCGACCAACTGAGAGAGCGACAACAGTCATAAACATGCATTAAAATTAATTCACACCGAATACAAGCATGAGAAGGATATAATCCACCATGAACATAAATATCATGAATGCTATGTTGATTTGATTCAACTACATGCGTGAACATGTGCCAAGTCGAGTCACTCAATTCTTTCAAAGGAGTATACCATCCCATCATACCACATCATAATCATTCTAATAGCATGTTGGCATGCAAGGTAAACCATTATAACTCATAGCTAATCAAGCATGGCACAAGCAACTATAATCTCCAAATGTCATTGCAAATATGTTTACTTCATAATAGCTGACTCAGGAACGATGAATCATCATATTTACAAAAACAAGAGAGGTCGAGTTCATACCAGCTTTTCTCATCTCAATAAGTTCATCGTATATCGTCATTATTGCCTTTCACATGCATCACCGAACGATGTGTATAATAATAAGAGTGCACGTGCATTGGACTAAGCTGGAATCTGCAAGCATTCAACTCTAGAGAGAAGACAAGTAATATGGGCTCTAAGTTAAATAAACAATCATGCATAAAAGAGCCACTAAGCATTTTCAATATGGTCTTCTCGACCCCCAAAAGAAAGAAAAGAAAAGAAAACTATTTACACGGGAAAGCTCCGAACAAGTAAAAGAAGAACGAGAAATCTTTTTGGGTTTTCATTTTAATTTCTACTACAATCAAGGAAACTAAACTAACTAATTTTTTGGTTTTTCTTAAAGTTTATCGAACACACAAGAAGAAAACTAGAAAAAGAAATTTAAACTAGCATGGATAATACAATGAAAGAGTATGAGCACCAACGACTAGTGTGTGAACATGAATATAAAGTCGGTGAGAAATATGTACTCGCCCAAGCTTAGGCTTTTGGCCTAAGTTGTTATAGTACCAAGGATCGCTTGGCTAATATCCATAAGTGAAACCGGAGTCATACTGAGATGCAGCGGCAACCGCCTCCTGAGCTGCAGCATGTTGGCGAGCTACCTCCGCTCTCCTCTCGTGTTCAGCTGCTTCCTCCCTGGTGAAAACATATCTTCCCTTTGCCTGATAATCAAAAAGGTAGGGAGCAGGAAGAGTAACAGGGACGACGTTGCGTCTGTCATAGATTAGTCGATAATGGAGGAATTGCTCATTCCTCTGAATAAAATGATGATTGAACATAGCTTCTTTATCCAAACAAACAGGAGGTAAAATCATATCCCCCTCTCGTTGGGCTATATTAAGAAAATTAGCTACACGGGTTGCATAAATTCCTCCAAATAAATCTCCCTTTCTACTATTATTCTTCAACCTACGTGCAACTATTTCCCCCAAGTTATAACCTTTATAACCTGAAACAACACTCTTGAGGACACAAAGATCAGGGACACACATGTGACATGCTTCGTCCTTACCGTTAATGCATCTACCGATGAAGAGAGCAAAATAATGTATAGCAGGAAAATGAATGCTCCTTATGGTAGCTTGTGCTATGTCCCTAGATTCTCCCATAGTAATACTAGCAAGAAAATCTCTAAATTCAGATTTGCGAGGATCATTAATATTACCCCACTGCGGGAGTTTGCAAGCAGTTGTGAAATCCTCTAAATCAAAGGTATAAGATGTATCATAAATATCAAACATGACACTAGGAGAATTATGCGCACAGATATATTGGAACCTCCGCACAAAGGAATCAGTTAATTGTTAATATTGAGGACACTTATCTTGTAAGAAGTCCTCCAGCTCGGCATTACGCACATAGCGTCAAATTTCTCCTTGAAGCCTGCTTCGACCATAAAATCATCGAAGGGCCACTCACAAGCCCGTATGTTTGCGTCCCTCGGCAATTCGACATCTTGCTCACGTATAGCAATCCTTGGCCCTTTCTTTGCCGAGTAACCACCTTGGTACATTCTTCTAAGCATAATTCTTTTTCTGAAAATTTCTGAAATTTTAGTAACTTCAAAATAAAAGTGAATAAAACTAAACAAGATTGATATCAACTACTCCTACAAGTGCTAGAGCCTATATCATGCATTAGAACTGCTTGGGACCTCAAAAATTTAACATGCAAGCTCAAGCACATGGTCACCTATGCAGCAAAAATTTGCAATGAATAAAGCACTAGAACAAAAACTAATTGGACCAATGGAGGAGTCACATACCAAGTAACAATCTCCTAAAGCAGATTTGTGAATGGAGCTTTGAGCAAGGAGATCGAAAATCGCGGCAAAACGAGCTAGAACTCGTGCTTGAGCTGGATGGGGATTTTTTTGGGTAGAAGATGAAGTGAGTGGGTGCTGGCATAAGTGGAGGGGGGCCACCAGGGGGCCACGAGACAGGGACGTGCCCTCCACTCTCGTGGCCTGGTGCTTGCCCCTCCTGCAGTGATTTCAGTGCCTAAAATCCTTAAATATTCCAGAAAAAATCATACTAAATTTGCAGGGCATTTGGAGCACTTTTATTTTCGGACTATTTTTTTAATGCACGGATAATTCAGAAAACAGACAGACAATACTATTTTTGCTTTATTTATTCTAAATAACAGAAGGTTGTGCCTTCTACTATCATCCATCTCGTGATCATCAAAATGAATCCACTAACAAGGTTGATCAGGTCTTGTTAACAAACTCATTCCGAATAACACGGAACCGGAGAAATTTGAATAACACTAAGTTACCTCAACGGGGATATGAAAATCCCCAACAATAAGAATATCATACTTTTTCTTGAAAGTAGGGAGAGGAAATTCAAAAACCCCAATAATAATAGTTGGAACTTGTCCAATAGAATTAATGCTATGAACTTGAGATTGTTTCCTCGGAAAGTGTACCGTATGCTCATTACCATTAACATGAAAAGTGACATTGCCTTTGTTGCAATCAATAACAGCCCCTGCAGTATTAAAAAAAGGTCTACCCAGGATAATAGACATACCATCGTCCTCAGGAATATCAAGAATAACAAAGTCCGTTAAGATAGTGACATTTATCAGCATCCTCACAAATGCCGACAGTTATAGCAATTGATTTATCAGCCATTTGCAAAGATATTTCAGTAGGTGTCAACTTATTCAATTCAAGTCTACGATATAAAGAGAGAGGCATAACACTAACACCGGCTCCGAGATCACATAAAGCAGTTCTAACGTAATTTCTTTTAATGGAGCATGGTATAGTTGGTACACCTGGATCTCCAAGTTTCTTTGGTATTCCACCCTTAAAAGTGTAATTCGCAAGCATGGTGGAAATTTCAGCTTCCAATATCTTTCTTTTATTTCTGATGATATCCTTCATGTACTTAGCATAAGGATTTACTTTCAGCATATCAGTTAAGCACATACATAAGAAGATAGGTCTAATCTTTTCAGCAAAGCGCTCAAAATCCTCATCATCCTTTGACTTGGATGGTTTGGGAGGAAAGGGCATGGGTTTCTAAACCCATGGTTCTCTTTCTTTACCGTGCTTCCTAGCAACAAAATCTCTATTATTATAACGTTGATTCTTTGATTGTGGGTTATCAAGATCAACAACAGGTTCAATCTCTACATCATTGTTTTTGCTAGGTTGAGCATCAACATGAACATTATCATTAACATTATCACTAGGTTCATGTTCATCACATGATTGAGTTTCAGCATCAGAAATAGAAATATCATTAGGATTCTCAGGTGTGTCTACAGTAGGTTCACTACAAGCATGCAAAGTCCTATCGTTTTTCTTTTTCTTCTTTTTAGAAGAACTAGGTGCCTCTAAATTATTTCTCTGAGAATCTTGCTCGATTCTCCTAGGGTGGCCTTCAGGATACAAAGGTTCCTGAGTCATTCTACCAGTTCTAGTAGCCACTCTAACAACAAAGTCATTTTTATTATTTAATTCATCAAGCAAATCATTTTGAGCTTTAAGTACTTGCTCAGCTTGAGTAGCAACCATAGAAGCATATTTTCTAACGAGTTTGAGTTCATCTTTAACTCGAGCTATATTATCGCCTACGCGTCCTATATTGAAAGCATTATTCTTTAACTCTCTACCAACATAAGCATTAAAACTTTCTTGTCTAGCCTTAAAATCATCAAATTCATCTAAACATGGGCTATGAAATTTAGTAGAGGGGACTTCAACTTGATCATAATTATAGAGAGAATTTACCTTTACTACCTGTGTCGTGTTATCAAGACAATATGATTTTTCAGGAGGTATATTAAGACCATGTATTTCTTCAATAGGAGGTAAATTCTTAAAATCTTCAGCTTTAATACCTTTTTCTTTCATTGATTTCTTTGCCTCTTGCATATCTTGAGGACTGAGAAATAAAACACCTCTCTTCTTCGGAGTGCGTTTAGGAATAGGCTCACGAGTTGGCTCAATTGGTTCAGGAATTACTTCAGGAATTGGCTCGGGAAGAGTCCAATTATTTTCATTAGTCAACATATTATTCAATAATATTTCAGCTTCGTCGACTGTTCTTTCCCTGAAAACACAACCAGCACAACTATCCAAGTAGTCCTTGGAAGCATCGGTTAGTCCATTATAAAAGATATCAAGTATTTCATTTTTCTTAAGAGGATGATCAGGCAAAGCATTAAGTAACCGGAGAAGCCTCCCCCAAGCTTGTGGGAGATACTCTTCTTTTATTTGCACAAAATTATATATTTTGCGCAAGGCAACTTGTTTCTTATGAGCTGGGAAATATTTAGCAGAGAAGTAATAAATCATATCCTGGCGACTACGCACACAACCAGGAGCAAGAGAATTGTACCAAGTCTTAGCATCACCCTTTAATGAGAACGGAAATATCTTAAGGATATAAAAATAGCGAGACTTCTCATCATTAGTAAACAGGGTGGCTATATCATTCAACTTGGTAAGATGTGCCACAACAGTTTCAGATTCAAGGCCATAAAAAGGATCGGATTCAACTAAAGTAATAATCTCAGGATCAACAAAGAATTCATAATCCTTATCAGTAACACAAATAGGTGAAGTAGCAAAAGCAGGGTCAGGTTTCATTCTAGCATTAAGAGACTGCTGCTTCCATTTAGCTAATAATTTCTTAAGATCATATCTATCATTGCAAGCAAAGATTTCCCTAGCAGCTTCTTCATTCATAACATAACCCTTAGGAACAACAGGTAATACATAATCATTGGGAGAACCTTCATCATCACTATCATCAGTAATAGGATCTTCAGTAATTTCATTCCCCCTAACTCTAGCAAGTTGTTCATCACGAAATTCACCTAATGGCAAAGTAGTATCACGCACAAAAGTAGTTTCATCATGCATAGCAGAAATGACATCATCAATAACATGCGACGTATCAGAATTCGTAGCAGTAGCAGGTTTAGGTGTCACAAGCCTACTAATAACGGAAGGAGAATCTAGTGCAGAGCTAGATGGCAGTTCCTTACCTCCCCTCGTAGTTGAGGGCAAAATAGTAGTTCGATCGTCTTTCAAGTTCTTCATAGTGATCAACAAATATAAATCCCAAGTGACTCAGAGAATAGAGCTATGCTCCCCGGCAACGGCGCCAGAAATTAGTCTTGATAACCCACAAGTGTAGAGGATCGCAACAGCTTTCGAGGCTAAAGTATTCAACCCATATTTATTGATTCGACACAAGGGGAGCCAAAGAATATTCTTTAGTATTAGCAGTTGAGTTGTCAATTCAATCACACCTGGATAACTTAGTATCTGCAGCAAAGTGTTTAGTAGCAAAAGTGGTATGATAATAATGGTAACGGTAGCAAAAGTAAAGATAAATATTTTTGGGTTTTTGTAGTAGTTGTAACAGTAGCAACGGAAAAGTAAATAAGCGAAGAACAATATGTGAAAAGCTCGTAGGCAATGGATCAATGATGGATAATTATGCCGGATGTGATTCCTCATGCAATAGTTATAACATAGGGTGATATAGAACTAGCTCCATTTTATCAATGTAATGTAGGCATGTATTTCGTAAATAGTCATACGTGCTTATGGAAAAGAACTTGCATGACATCTTTTGTCCTACCCTCCCGTGGAAGCGGGGTCCTAGTGGAAACTAAGGGATATTAAGGCCTCCTTTTAATAGAGAACCGGAACAAAGCATTAGCACATAGTGAATACATGAACTCCTGAAACTATGGTCATCACCGAGAAGTGTCCCGATTATTGTCACTTCGGGGTTGTCAGATCATAACACATAATAGGTGACAATAGACTTGCAAGATAGGATGAAGAACACACATATATTCATGAAAACATAATAGGTTCAGATATGAAATCATGGCACTCGGGCCCTAGTGACAAGCATTAAGCATAGCAAAGTCATAGCAACATCAATCTCAGAACATAGTGGATACTAAGGATCGAACCCTAACAAAACTAACTTGATTACATGGTAAATCTCATCCAACCCATCACCGTCCAGCAAGCCTACGATGGAATTACTCACGCACAGTGGTGAGCATCATGAAATTAGTGATGGAGGATGGTCGATGATGACGACGGCGACGAATCCCCCTCTTCGGAGCCCCGAACAGACTCCAGATCAGCCGTTCCGAGAGAGATTAGGGCTTGGTGGCGGCTCCGTGTCGTAAAACGCGATGAAACTTTCTCTCTGATTTTTTTTCTCCCCGAACGTGAATATATGGAGTTGGAGTTGAGGTCGGTGGAGGTCCAGGGGGCCCATGAGATAGGAGGGTGCGCCCTAGGGGGCGCCCCCTGTCTCGTGGACACCCTGTGGGCCCCCTGGTGTTGATTCTTTCACCAAAAATTCTTATTAATTCCAGGATAACTTAGTATCTGCAGCAAAGTGTTTAGTAGCAAAAGTGGTATGATAATAATGGTTACGGTAGCAAAAGTAAAGATAAATGTTTTTGGGTTTTTGTAGTAGTTCTAACAGTAGCAACGGAAAAGTAAATAAGCGAAGAACAATATGTGAAAAGCTCGTAGGCAATGGATCAGAGATGCATAATTATGCCGGACGCGATTCCTCATGCAATAATTATAACATAGGGTGATATAGAACTAGCTCCAGTTCATCAATGTAATGTAGGCATGTATTCCATAAATAGTCATACGTGCTTATGGAAAAGAACTTGCATGACACCTTTTGTCCTACCCTCCCGTGGAAGCAGGGTTCTAGTGGAAACTAAGGGACATTAAGGCCTCCTTTCAATAGAGAACCGGAACAAAGCATTAGCACAAAGTGAATACATGAACTCCTCAAACTATGGTCATCACCGAGAAGTATCCCGATTATTTTCACTTCGGGGTTGTCGGATCATAACACATAATAGGTGACTATAGACTTGCAAGATAGGATCAAGAACACACATATATTCATGAAAACATAATAGGTTCAGATCTGAAATCATGGCACTCGGGCCCTAGTGACAAGCATTAAGCATAGCAAAGTCATAGCAACATCAATCTCAGAACATAGTGGATACTAGGGATCAAACCCTAACAAAACTAACTTGATTACATGGTAAATCTCATCCAACCCATCACTGTCCGGCAAGCCTACGATGGAATTACTCATGCACGGCGGTGAGCATCATGAAATTAGGTATGGAGGATGGTTGATGATGACGACGCCGACGAATCTCCCTCTCCGGAGCCCCGAACGCACTCCAGATCAGCCCTCCCGAGAGAGATTAGGGCTTGGCGGCAGCTCCGTGTCGTAAAATGCGATGAAACTTTCTCTCTGATTTTTTTCTCCCCGGACGTGAATATATGGAGTTGGAGTTGAGGTTGGTGGAGGTCCAGGGGGCCCACGAGATAGGAGGGCGCGCCCTAGGGGGGGCGCCCCCTGTCTCATGGACAGCCTGTGGGCCCCCTGGTGTTGATTCTTTCGCCAAAAATTCTTATTAATTCCAAAAAGTGCCTCCGTGGATTTCCAAGACATTCTGAGAACTTTTCTTTCTACACATAAAACAACATCATGGCAGTTCTGCTGAAAACAGCGTCAGTCCGGGTTAGTTTCATTCAAATCATGCAAGTTAGAGTCCAAAACAAGGGCAAAAGTGTTTGGAAAAGTAGATACGTTGGAGACGTATCATAATGCACATTACACACAAGGTGCCAATTCCCTAATGATGCTGGATTAGACACAAGGTGCAAATTCCCAGATGATGCTAGATTACACACAAGCCAGGTGGAGTCGTCAGTTGTTCGTGTCCTCGTGGCTCTAGTAAAGGCTGAAAGAAAGCGTGACGCGGCCCTTGAGAATGTAGCTGAGTTCCTGAAGAAGCAAAAAGTGCAATCAGATGCTCTCTTCACCCAAGCCAAAGAAGAGATGGAAGAAGCCAGAAATAAGCTAGAAGAGGCAGAGCAGGCTAGGCGTCTCCTGCTATCTAAAACTGTTGTCAATACAAAATTTCCTTCATAAGATCTAGGTTCAAATGTTTATCCAGTCAGCATGCCTGTTGTGATGTCCGTGCATCTACTGATGTGGCACAAAATATTTTTTCGGGTCATGTAATAACAACAATTACTTTCCAAACAATAACAGACGAAGCATTGGACATGGTATAGTTCACGCGCAAGCCCGACATTCCAAGTTCAACTTCCACATCAAACTCATGTTCACATATATCTGCACATTCACACATAATCCACAACCATGATTCACTTCAAAGCCAAAAAATGTGAGGAGAGTTATAAATAAAAAACAATCTCTACTAGTTCCTGCTACCAGTGCGAGCACAACAAGTCAAGACCATGCGTAAATTAATTATATTTTGGTCATTTTTTGTGTTCTAAAATACCGGCTGGCTCGCGGAAGGACGTGTTGCCGACACACACGCGGATTCAATGAAGGCAGGCGGGGCAGTCTGAAGCCGGTTGCATGCGGCAAGGAGGCGTGCTCAGCCGAGCCTGCAGCGAGTGGGGCCCTCTTGGCCGGCGCATCGGTTCAATGCCTGTGCTATGAGAGGTCGCGTCTGTGTCAGAGCAATCACTCCCTCCAGTTCTTTTTTGTTTGGGTATAACAAAATCTCGTTTTCCATTCACATTTTACAAGTAAAATTCATGGACAAACTTTGACCCAAAATACGATGGGGACTAGTAAACCAGAATGGAGGTAGTAGTTTTTTTAATCAAAGATGGTTTTCCCCTTTCGATTTTCATTACTGAAAACCAGCATCTAAATCTAAACCATAGTATTTGGCCTAAAACTACCAGGTTTAACATCTCGTAACATAAACCCATACAACCATACACCAAGGAGGTATGTAGTACTATGAATTCCATTTTCGCTCAATACCAATCGTTCTAAAAACTACTTAGTACTTATAACGCGCCATTGAAAATCGGAACTCTTAACCCTGCTAAAATTTTTTATTTTAAACGTGGCTACTCGATCTATGGCAACTGGCGAGCCACCGCCTCCAAGTCGTTCACCTGTGGTCCCGACCATCAACTCCTACAGATCAAATTATCACGCGAGCTGACTATTCCTACAAAGGTGCTCCACAACGTACCCGGTACCCGCGAATGCAGCAATCATGCACCTAAGGTTTTAGGGTTTATTTGTTAACGTTGCCTTTACGTAACACTCATGTGTGTGAGACAGCGAGAGACCGACTGCGTGCGTGCGCCTCTCCTCTTCGTATATGTACTCCACCATTTGTCTGGTGTCCAAAAAATTATAATAACTACTAGCAATGTGCCAATGGGTTGCCACACGATCAAAGTAGATTAATACATACTAGTCGTCAACCCGTACTACTGCACGGCTAGTAATTTTTGAAAATTTATAATATTATACATAAATTTTTTAAGTAATTATTTACTTTATATCCCATACAAATCGGAAGTATGGGATATTTTTTATTATTTGTACTACTTATTTTCATAGCGTAGATAATATTATATTTCCTTTGCCCAACACTTCAAACTTTGTGGATAATCATATACCTTTGGATTTTTTGTATTTTTCTAGGGGACATAACAAAATATGGTCACACCATTATACACATTTGAGGTCTCCTAAATTAACAATGGCTAAATGCATATGCTGATGTCCTATCTTTTTAACAGTACTATACATATATCATAAATGATTTCGCTCTCTACCACTTACTATTCGCTGGTTACCCATGTTTCCCCATGCGTACATGTGGTTAAAATATTTTCCAAAATATGCGTGACCAACAGCTATTCTCTCTCCGTAGTTCGTTACGCCGATCACTCTCAACCGCATCCATGCGCGATCCCGATGTGTGTGTGTTACACATGAGCATGCGCGGACACACACATAGCCCCGTCCAACTCTTTGATGCACCCACCAGTAAGTGCTCATCAGTTCTACATGTTGATGAGATGCACACCTCGCTACGGTATGTGGCTAGGTTAATTCTTGTACTTTTAAATGTTTAAAAGATTGTTGGACTTCTTGAAGTTTGCTTTTAAATGCATGGAAGCCTTATATGTCTTTTTAATAATTCACTATATTTTTGGTTTTCTCATCAAATCAATTTTTTTACGTGAGCTGGAATGTTCTAGAATCCATCCTTTAGGCCCTGCCCTCTTGCTCTTATCCTTCTCCATTATTTTTTGCGAGAAGCCCGTATCCTATTCCATGATATATGGCTTTATCTGCTCACATATGTGCAATCAATTTATCTGGAGCATGTCTCTCTTTTTCACAACTACTAAAGTGTATTTTAATCAAGTTTAAGTATTCTCGTATTGTGCGCTTATTCCTCGAATATATTATAAATAAAAAACATACACCCTGTGTCCAAACGTCTGAAGTCAGTCGGTTTCTGATACACTCGTCTATTAACAAATTTGGATTTTTGAAATATCATTGAGGATTCTTTCAGTAAATATATTTGTGACATAGATTAGAACTTTTTCAATACCAGTTTCTTCATACTTTCAGAAACAACTATATGTCTATCAGGTGCAAATTCGGGTACATATTCTTAAGTGTGATTTATGTGCGTGATTAGTATAGTGTATGTAACTTATACCCAGTGTGTCGGAACTTATGAAATCAGTCGGTTTCTGATGCACTCACGTGGTTTAAATATTTTGATTTTTTTTGAAGCTTTCTATTTCACTCGCGCAGTTTAGCCATTTTTGATTTTATTGAATATAATCTAGTATATTTTTAAATATATTTCTGACATTGATTTATAACTTTTTATACTAATATATTTGTATTTTAGGAAAACACTATGTGCATGTCAGGTCCAAATTTCGGAATGTATACTTGTGTGATTTCTGAATGAGAAAAAATAATTAACATACCTAGATTTATGCACAACACATTTATAGTCTAAATTTCTCAAAAAAAAAACACATTTATAGCCTACTCAGATTTATAGTGAAGAGAACATCATCCATCCATGATGTACGGATATTCTTATTTCCAGTCGAATGATATTCATATATTGCTAGATGTCTCATGCATGTGTAAGTTCATCACTACGTTTCCAGTAAAAAAATCTTTAACCTGTTAGCTGATTCTAATTTTCGTGTTTCCTTCTTTCCTGTTTTTTTTTAACTTTCCTTCCTTCGTTTTTAAAGCGCATGTTTCCTTCCAAGCGTTAAACCTGTGGACTCTTGGGTGGATTGGATCTCACATTTAAAGCGTATATGGACTTCTTTTTTTTGGCTCGAAAAAGCGCATGGACTTCTAAAGACACGTTTAATACTGATGGACTTTTTCCCCTTTTATCGATGGACTGTTTTTTTATATACGGGAAATCAGCCAAATCGGGGATTCTTTCCCCTTTTGTTGTTGGACTAACATTAATCCTTGGAGTTTTGAACGTAGGCCTTCTTAATTTCAGGGAACGGATGGAGCCTTTCCTTTTTTTTAACATGAGGCTTTCCTTGATTATTTTTACGTGAGGTTGTCCACTTTTTCTTCGCTTTCCTTGATTATTTTTACGTGAGATTGTCCACTTTTTTTCGCGTTTTTTTTGGCTCGAAAAAGCGCATGGACTTCTAAAGACACGTTTAATACCGATGGACTCTTTCCCCTTTTATCGTTGGACTGTTTTTTTATATACGGGAAATCAGCCAAATCGGGGATTCTTTCCCCTTTTGTTGTTGGACTAACATTAATCGTTGGAGTTTTTAACGTAGGCCTTCTTAATTTCAGGGAACGGATGGAGCCTTTCCTTTTTTTAACATGAGGCTTTCCTTGATTATTTTTACGTGAGGTTGTCCACTTTTTTTTCGCGTGAGGCTCTCCTTGTTTTGTTTCACCAACATTAGTCGTGTCAGATCCGTTTTTTATAAGATGGAATGATTGGCGTTATGTAAGTTTTCTTTTATCCTGATCGTAAATTTTTCAATCTAACGGTTTAATTAATTTTGATGATGTGGATTAATTAGTGATCATGAATGGTGCCTCCAATTAGTAAATATAAGATTCACCTATTTGATAGAAAAGAAGTCTAGTTTTGTAATACGTATATCACTAAAAATATATTATGTGTCACTAAAAATACGTATATCACTAAAAATACGTATATCACTAAAAATATGTTATGTGTCACCGATTTGATAGAAAAAAAGTCTAGTTTTGAAATACGTATATCACTAAAAGTCTAGTTTTGATAGAAAAAAAGTCTAGTTTTGATGAGATAAGGCAGGAATTTTGTTGGTTTCAATATTAGAGAAGTGGTATATGTCTAATTTCTACTCTTACTAGCAAGATGCCCGTGCGTTGCACGGAACATCAACATCTTGTGGGAGAAAAGGATGAATGAGGGAAGGCCTTATCTGCAAATGTGCAGAGGAGTGCGGGTAAATTGCTATATTTTCCTTCCTATCCGTCAGATATAAATCGGACGGCCTACATTGCAGGATGGCAGGCCCACCATCATCACAACTCTGTTTTTTATTCCTACTCTTATAAAAAGCATAGTCGGTGATGATCGTGTGCCTGCCGTCCTGCAATATAGGCCGTCCGATCTATATCTGATGGATAGAAAGGAAAGTATGGCAATTTTGCAAAAAGATACCCACACCCCTCTCCACATTTGCAAATAAGGCCTTCCCTCGTTCATCATTTTCTCCCACAAGAAAAACTAGTCATACAAATGCATTTTGATGTTCCGTGCAACGCATGGGCATCTTGCTAGTTGTTGTAAAAAGCCCATGTGTGTGAGAGAGACGGAGAGAGGAGGAGGACGGAGTGCATGTCTGACAAAGACACAAAGAGTGTGTGTGCGAGAGGTATCAACTTAAAATGAAGCGATAGTGTGTGTGTGCATGATCGTGAGGGCGTGTCTTAAGAAGGGAAGAAAAATCTATAAAGATACAAGGAGCGGGAGAGAGACATGTATGCGATAGTGGAAGCATGAGTGTGCGGGTGTATAAACCTATCTAGAGGCTAGTCGATAAATGTTTGTGAGAGAAATACGAGTCGGGAGTGCAAAAGTGAGAGTTTTGTGTGTGTGAGAGAGAGGCGGTAGTCGGGAAGGGGAGTGGAAGCAGGAGTTGTGTGTGTGTGAGAGAGAGAGAGGGGGGAGTTTATCTGATCGGTAAACAAATGAATAATGTCAGTCTGGGATGGAAACGAAAAGTAGACCGCAACAAATGTTGTGTCTACAGGAGAGAGAGAGAGAGTAATTTTAGTGGTATGAGTCATATCTAGAGACATATAGGGTGTGTGAGAGAATCCCATAGAGAGAAAGACAAAGTGAAAGATGAGTGGAGACTGTGTGTGTGGCGGTGAAAAAGAAAGCTTAGGTACCTAGTGATACCAGAGAATAGTAGAGACGTGAGAGATAACGAAAACCGTGTAATGTATAATGATAGGGAGAGTGTGACACTTCTCAAGGGAGACGTCGAGAGACCATGTTTGCGAGGATAGGAGAAACATGAATTGAGCATGCGGGTGAGCTGGAGAAAAGAGAGTGATAGCTACATGAAGGAGCATGAATGCGAGAGAGATGGGATTGAAAGGAGTGAACATAAAAGGGATTCAAATATTTGAATTCGAGATGATGATACATGTAATCCATACTTGAACCAAAATTGATCTATCAAACATGCATACTCATATGAATTCACACGCATCTATGTTATTTAATATGTAGATATTACTGATCCATACATTTTAGTAGAACATAATTTGGTTTAAATTTTTTGAATTCAACCTTATGATTTTGAGATCATTGTATTTGTAAATCATATTATACATATAAAGGAGCAGAATTCTTTGTTGTGCTTTTGAAAGTATATATAAAAAAATGATGTATATAGAATTTAATTCCAATCGAAAATGGATCCCGCCCGAAAAAATAGAAAACAAACGGGATTCGAATTGAGTTGGCACGGTAAACGTGCACTTTGCAAAATTTGATCGAAGCTAGGAAAGTCGCAGTAACCGCCCGAAACCAAAATCTACAAGATGGAAATTACTACTGCCTATCCCTGCCACGCAAAGCCTATCTGCTGGATTTCTATAGGTTTCGATGGGGGTAGGTTTGTAATTTCACCCAAACTTGACATAACCGCCTCTCACCCGGATTCATACATGGTGGGCACCAAAACACAGTGTGTCCTCGGCCGAAATCGACTCCCTCCCCGATTCATACACGGTGGGCGCCAAAAACAAACTCTCGTCGGCAAATATTCGGTGTATGCGAGATTACCGTCCTATCCCCAACCGACTAATATTGCTGTGATGTAGAAAATTTGAAACGGGGGCTAAGTTTGTAAATTTCCTCGCATTTGAGACAAGCGCGCCCTGAATACATGGTTCCCCCCGTCCTCTCTACCTCCCTTTTCCCCATTCGTACTCCGTGGGCGCCAAAACACGCTCTCCACCCCAGCCTCCTCCATTCGCCACCCCATCCACCGCCGTCCTCCTCCACCATGCCAGAGCTGATACCTGACGCCGCCGTCCATTACAAGAGATCGACCTCTCTCATCCACGGCTTCGGACCGGGATCCTTGCATCCCGTCCTCTCGCTTCATCCCACTGTTGTCCACCATGTCGGCGCCGCTCCTACGACCGTCTCGTCCATCACGCCCCGCCGCCACCGTCTACCCTCCTAGATCTGCTTCCACACTGCCGACAGCCATCGCTACCGCAACACCGTCAAATTCTCAGCAGATGCATACACGGCGCCGCACCAGAGGCGGTACTCTTTCATATCTGCTCAACTTATTTATCACAACAAGAAAATAGATCGCCACTACTTCACTCTGATTTCTTGTCTTGGTTGCGAAGTTGCCTTTGTCCAGTTTGCACCTTTAGATCCGCCATGGCACGCTCAACACTATACTCCCAATGCTTATGGTTTTCCCCTTTTATATTCCACACTAGTTAAATCACAATAGACTAAATTTCAAAATTGGGTCAGTCGATTTTTCAGAGCTCGCCGGAGTTCGCCGGTGCGAATGAAGGGGCTCGGGTGGTTGTGGGGGGGCGGGTGGTGGGGCCTTGCCGAACAAAGAAAACTCGACGCGGATGGGGGCGGGGGTGGGGGGTGCGGGTGGCGGAGGAACACAGGCGATGGGGGCTGGTGGTCCGGCCGGCGGACCGTGCGGTGTTCTGTATGGGAAGAATCAGAGACGAGGAAGAAGAAGGGTTAGGAGACGTAGGATCTTCATCGAACCGCCTGAAATGGTAGAGAGACAGTAGGGAGTTGCATTCTTAATGCGCTCTGGTTCATCATGTGTGGTCACTGCGCAACCAACATTTTATTATCCAAAATCTGCTTGCTCTTCTTTACCATGTTCCTCTTCCGTTCTTCTTTAATAAGTACTCTCTCCATTCCTAAATACAAGTCTTTGTATAGATTCCACCATGGACTACATATGGAGCAAAATGAGTGAATGTACACTCTAAAATGTATCTGGATACATCTGTATATGATCCATAGTGGAAATCTCTACCAAGACTTATATTTTGGAACAGAGGGAGTATGATAGTAGTACAGTATGTTCCTTGTAGTGAAGATGAGCTGGGACGTTTGTAGTGTAGAGGTCTATACGGTCGGTTGTGATGGACACTTTAAGCCTCTTTGATTAGTAGGATTTTGTAAACATATGAATAGGATTTGTAGTGGCCTGCCCACTTGAATCCTATAAGAATAGCAAAGAAATGCAGGGAGCTATGTCACCTTTGAGAGTTACACTGATATTAACAGTACCGCACCTTCAGTTGAAGAGAACTGGTATCCAAAGCCTTTCTAACCGTACCGGCAATACTAGCACATATATTCCAGCAAGTTCCACTTTGCTGATTTTACTCTGATGCTTACGGTTTTCCCATTATATTTACACTATGATATGTGTTGCTGCTTTGTGTCACACTAGCAGCAGTCCACTCTTGTAGCTAAACACTTCAGTGACTTACAAAATTGGCACCAAGGCATTGAGTGCCATTCTGGATGCAATGAAACTCATACGCTCCCCACCTGTTGATTCTTGTTCAGAATATGATCCTAATGACAATTCTAACCTCGAGGAGTCAAAGGCAGATGCCCTGTCCTGTTCACCCATCAAGGTGCTTCTTCTAATTTGGCAAGGTTTTATTGATTGCATGTATCTTGAATATGTTGTCTTGCATTTCTTCGAATTTGTTGCACAACCATTTGCTTAGTTTAGTCATCATATATGTCGAGATGCCATGCCCATCCATTATCAATACATATTGCATCTGTCATCATACCATGTTTTTTCACTCAAATGTTGTTCTTGTGCATCAGACATCAAAAAGGAAGAGGGTGATTGCCGAACCTGAAGGAGCACCAGCGAAGTCCTTGAAAAACATGGTGGCGCCAGAGAAATCAGACAGCGCCCTTCTTATATTGGTTGTACAACCAGTGACACAAAACGTAGGACCGACTCCAGCAAACTGTACCCATACTTCAATGGCCACACCACTAGCACCACCACACAAGACCTGCACTCCAGCAAAAGGTATACCGATTTCTGTTGCCATAGCACCAGCCGTACCACAGAAAAATCCCATTCGAGCAAAAAGTACAGCAAGTCCACCGGCCAAAAACCTATCCCAACTACAGAGACGGCCAATTCCTGCAGATTGGAACCCCATTCTAGTTATTCCCAGTTTAAAAGACAATGCTTTCAATGTTGTTAGGGACTACATGCATATATTCCCATCATGGGAAGATTATAGTGAAGACAAACACCATTTTCATATCTTCCTGTCCAACTTACGTGTAAGTGCTATTATTCATGGTTATTATTTTCCTGTTTTCTGCTGATTGAAGACATCAATGATTTACATTACATTGTTGTAAGTAGGCGAGGGTCAATCTGGATAGTCATGACGAGCAAAGCTTGCTTGTGCTTTTCAAGGAAGCATTGCAGCAGTATCGGTGTTACCTGAGGAAATCACACTTTAATGGCAAGTCTATAAACGAATTTCTGGTGAATTCTCCTGTGCTAAATTTAGAAGAAATTGAATGGAAAAACCTTGTTATGCACTGGTATCGTTCCCAGGATGAGGTACTGACTATGAAATCACATGACAATTTGAACTTATACTTTTCTTCATGTGCCTTATGGATCTTTTTTGCAAGAAATCTGCTCGAAGAAGAATTCCGGTTTTAAAAGAACGACAGGATATCGCAAATATGCTGCCCGCTGCTTTGCTCTTGTTAGTACCTGTTGTCCTGTATCACTGTACTTGCATACATACCTAGTTCATTATGTGACAGCAGTATGCATGATAGCTTCTTATCAATTGTTCGCTCCAAATTATCTGATCTGTATGAATGGTTACATTAGTGTAGAATATATCCAATGCCAATGAATTTTTTTTGCTCTGCATTGTTCTTGTAAGTATATGCTATCCTTTATCAGTGTACTTATATTGACAGGTAGTTGTTCATGTACCATCACTCTACATCTTATTTTCCTTTGCCCTCCATTTTCTACACATCAGATCTATATTTACTCTTACCATAAGGTTGGATAACACCGATGGTACTGAAGAAGTTTAGCTGTGCATTGCTCTTGGCTGTACCTTTGGCCTGTATCGATGCACTTACATTTCTAGCTACTTGGTTATGTAGCATCACTCTTCATCTTATCTTAAATATTCTCCATTTTTTCTTATATTCTCACATCTATATTTACTCTTAACAAAAAGTAGAATAAAGGCAATGCTTATGAAGAAGATTCTGTGGTAAGCTTCTTGAATTGCCCCCCCATCAGCATGGACAAGGGCTTTATAGAGCTTGTCTTCACCAATAATGTAAGTTTGTCCTTCTCAAGCCTTCAAACTTTGTTGTGTATATTTGGTTAGGCATGACTGCAACAACTATTTATTTTTGGTGTTTGCTTCAAATTGCATGTTTAAAGTTTATTATGTAGTTCATAAACAAAAGTTTGTCCTTCTCAATTCAAGTTTTCAGTTGTACAACCAAGTTCCTTCTTCATACCATGTAAATTAAACTATACAGAGCAAGCGATCTTCTTTTGCACTGCATGTATGCTTATGTTCTTGATCTGTAATCTAGTGGTGTGGTGAACCTACCCACTACAGCACAATGTCATATTCTGCAATGTCTTAACTATGAACAATGTCATATCATTCTACTATTATTTAAACAGTCTCTTTGTTTGCCAATCTGAAATGGGATAAATTGACAGCACACTAAAGATTGATACTTATGAGTTCTTGATCTATAATCCAGTGGTGTCGTGAAGCTGCCAACTCCTTCACAATGTCATTTCCTGGCATGTCTTGACCTGAACAATACCATATTGTGTTAATGCAATTTTAAACTGTGTCACTTTATTCGTTAGTAAGAAATGTGATGAATTGTCAGCACCGATACTTTTATGTGCAAAACCTGTCATGTGTCTGCTTGTTTATCTTTCAGAGTGAGGAGGATATAAGTGTTAAACAAGCGCAGTCTCATCAACTTGCTCAGCTGCTTGCACTGTAGCTCCCCGTCAGGGCTAACCTTTCTTGAACTCTATTGAAGTGTTGTTGATTTTGTATATTATTTGGTCGGCGTGTTTATTTGCATTGGTGGTGATCTTTGATGCCCAGTGTATGTAATCTGTTGTCTGCTTGTGCTTTATTATCATAGTGGCGAACTTTGATGCCCATTGGATGTAATATGCTATAATTTCTTTATTGTATAGTCTAGGTTTTTTCTTATTCATGATGCTGCAGTTATTTTACTGTATATATATCATGTCTTCGTAGTAAACCAGCCAGACCATAAAATTACAGTACATAATCGGGCCATCATGCAATCACGATGTATGATCCGCATCATGGGCCCCGTCATCTTGGTCCATTAAAAGGCCTAAATGTAAACTGGCCCACTAGTAGATTCGGGCCTTTAATAGGCCGAGTAAACTGCCGTCCCTCTTTTCGCAAGAAAACTCAATGGGCTTTTATGAGGCCGAGAAGTAGGTTGGGCCTGAAACGTGCTGAATAGCTCACGGGCCGGGAGCAGCCCGAAATGGACCCCGGCCCATGATTGTGCAAATCAAATCACGGGCTTTTAACAGGCCAAAATTACCTCAGTCCTTGTTTGGTCTAATCAAATTATCGGCTGTGAGCAGGCCGGATGCAAACCGGGCCGTAGTTATGCCCAACTATATGACGGGCTTTGAACAGGCCGAAATTAATATAGGGCCGAAATGTTAAATGGGCCCTTAACAGGCCGAAACTAATATCAGGCCGAATTACTAAATGGGCCTTTAGCAAGTGGGCCCAAGAGCATAGCGTCCTGTTGATGGGTCGAATCTGATATGGGCCATAATTTAGCCCAAAGCCTCTTAAAGGGCCGTACCTGATCTGGGCCATAATTTGGCCCAGAACGTGGTAGGCTTTTAACGGGCCGGATCTCATATGGGCCATTATTAGGCCCGGAACGTGGCAGGCCATTAATGGACCGGATCAAATATGGGCCGGCATTTGGCCCAAAACATGGCAGCCAGTTAATGGGCCGGCCTACTAGGGTCCTCAAAATCTTGTGGGCCTACAGCTGGGCCGGCCCATTAATGTCGGCGAAATGTCATGGCCTTTAGTTGGGTCGGCCCATTATGCTCCACAAAAATCTTGTGGGCCTTTAGTTGGGCCGGCCCATTTAATCTTATTGGTCGGTCCACGTGTTAACATATCATAGGCGCATCTCGCCCATTCGATGAGTGACACCTGTGCCAATGCGGAGCTGACACGTGTTTCCTCCAGCCAATGATGATTTTACATGTGGAAAATCCCCATTGGTCCGGGCTGTTAACGGGTTATCGGATCCAAAACCAGACCCGATAGCTTAACGACGTTCCGTTATGGTGGATGCCACGTGTCGGTCACCCTTGACGAAAGCACTTCTGTGACGCACGATTTATCGTCATGGAAGTGGACACTTCCGTGATAATAATTTTGGTAATGTCATGGAACACTTCTACGGCAGCACAAGTATGACTATCTTGATTTTGTCATAAAATTGTCATGGATGTACATGCATGACAAAAAACATGACCTACTGCGACAAACATGTAAATCACGGAAGTGTATTTCTTGTAGTGGTAGCAAATAGTAAACAGGCACAAAAACGGTATTGCAATGCTTAAAAATGAGGCCTTGGGTCCGTACTTTCGCTAGTGCAATCTCCCAACAGTGCTAACATAGTTGGATCATATGATTATCCCTCAAAGTGCAACAAAGAATCACTCCCGAGTTCCTATTAGCGGAGAACAAAAGATAGAAATTGTTTGTAGGGTACGAAACCACCTCAAAGCTATTCTTTTCGTTCGATCTATTCAAGAGTTCGTACTAAAATAATACAAAAGCAAATTCATATTCATAATACTGAATCCACACAAAGAACTACAAGGAGAACCCAAAGTTTCTATAGGAGAAAATATAATAAAACATGCATCAACCCCTATGCATAGATTACCCCAATATCACCGCGGGGATCCGCAAGTTGAGTGCCATAATGTATATGAAGTGAATCAATATGATGCCACATTGTCAACTCAAGTATTCATACTGCAAGACATACATCATGTGTTCCCAAATATGAACATTCAATCCAGCATGACAAAACTTCAAAGGGTAAAGATTCAATTCATCACAATAAGAGTACAGAGGGGATAAACATCATATGATCCATCTATGTTAACAAAGCCCATGATATAGATCATGAGATAAAGAGATTAAACACATAGCTACTGGTACAAACCCTCAACCCCGATGGTGGACTACTCCCTCCTCATCGTGGTGGCCGCCGAGACGATGAAGATGGCCACTGGAGATGATTCCCCCCTTCGACAGGGTGCTGGAACAGGTCTAGATTGGTTTTTGGTGGCTACAGAGCCTTGCGGCGGCAGAACTTCTGATCTAGGCTAATCCCGAAGGGTTTAGGAATATTTGGGAATTTATAGTGCAAAGAGGGGGTGCGGGAGGTCACCGAGGTGGGCACAACACACCTAGGCGCGCCAGGGCCCCCTTGCGTGCCCTAGTGGGTTGTGCCCCCTCGGCATGATATGATTTCAACTTCATGATATTCAATTTATTCAACAATTTATTCATAGTATATAAGTGAAGCACAAGAGTAAATGACAAGCTACTCCAAAAAGATATAAAATGAAGATCATGAGCATAATATTTCTTTCTCTAAAATTAATTTAAGTGAAGAAAGAGAGAATTTCTTCAGAAAATACTAAAGCACACCATTCTGAAAAAGATATAAGTGAAGCAGTAGAGTAATACCATACAGAAGAGCTTCGTTGACGGGATGTGAATGCCGCTTACTTAGCCTCCCTAGCAACTATTTGATGTCTCTATTTTATTTAAAAACTTTCAGATGTAAGCATTTTATTAAAACAGCAAGCAAAACAAAATAAAATGACATTCGAAGAATAACACAACTCATGTGAAGAAGCAAAAACTTAGGCTCAACCGGTACTAACTGATAGTTATCGATGAAGAAAGGTGGGATGCCTACCAGGGCATCCCCAAGCTTGTGGTTTTGCATATCATCACAATCATTCTTATCAATAGCATGAATGGCACCAATAGTATAGCAAACATTATTATCATATTCTTCCAAGTAAGTGCTAAAAAGAGTTTCAAGATCATAAGGGATATCGTTGTCTTCCCAATCATAATCATTACAAAATGTAGTAGGTATCACAAAATCATACTCAATATCATCATCCTCCATCAACATATTTGATTCACTTTCATGAATCACAATGGTGATAGGAGCAACATTATTTGTGAGAGATACCTTTTTACCTTTATTCTTTCTTCTTTTCTTCTTCTTCACCACATCATGTGTGGGTTTAATTAATTTTTTCAAGCTTCTTGTTGAAGAGATTGATTGGATAGGAAGCTCCTCCTCCTTACCTGATTCATCATAATAAACACTAGGAGGGTATTGGGAAACATTTTCCTTTCATTAGTACTCTCTTCATATTCCATTTGTTTTCTTGTCTTTAGGTAGTTGGCAATATAAGAATTCTCAATGCAATTTCCGCTCAAAAATATAAATTTCCTCTAGATCAAAATCAAGAAATCTCTCGAGATTAAATTTTGGAATACCCTTAGTTATACGTTTCATTTCTTCATACCCCAAAAGAAGACCAAGCTCTTTATGATTCTCAAGGCTAATCAAGTTATCACAATTTTTGGACACGGTTCGATCAAGAAACAATTTGCATTGGAGATTTGAATGATCATGTTCATTGCAAAGTTCACAAGTATGGCAAAAAAAATCTTTCAACACGGTCATCTAGCCTCTCTTGCATCTTTTTCGTTTCTAAATATTTATGTTTCTTACAAAATCTATCTTCCCTTTTTGGTGTGCAATTGCACTCCCAAGTCACTCCGCAAAAAGTGACATGCTTATAAGAAACATTTTTGTCATGACTTGTGCAATCATCATTAGCATTTTGGATATTCAAAAAATTCACACTAACAACATTGCAATCATGCTCATCATTCTAATATTTTATGCCAAGCATTTTATTGACTTCTTCTTCTTCTAACAATTGAGCACAGTTTCCCAAACCATCATTTTCAAGAAAGATATTATAAAGATGATCAATAATATGATGCAACCTAAATTCCATTTTTATGTAGTTTCCTTTTATAATCCAAACTAGTGATAAAACAAGAAACTAAAAGATTCAATTGCAAGATCTAATGATATACCTTCAAGCACTCACCTCCCCGGCAACAGCACCAGAAAAGAGTTTGATGTCTACTATGCAACTTTATTCTTCTAGACACGTGTTGGGCCTCCAAGAGCAGAGTTTTGTAGGATAGTAGCAATTTTCCCTCAAGTGGATGACCTAAGGTTTATCAATCCGTGAGAGGTGTAGGATGAAGATGGTCTCTCTCAAATGACCCTGCAACCAACACACCCAATACAATGGCAAATTGTAATGAGCACTAGTTCAGCGAAGAGAAGAGATGGTGATAAAAATGTAATATGGATGGTAGAAATATATTTTTATAATCTGAATAAATAAAATCAGCAAGGTAACAAATAGTAAACAGGCACAAAAACGGTATTCCAATGCTTAAAAATGAGGCCTAGGGTCCGTACTTTCGCTCGTGCAATCTCCCAACAGTGCTAACATAGTTGGATCAGATGATTATCCCTCAAAGTGAAACAAAGAATCACTCCTGAGTTCCTATTAGCGGAGAACAAAAGATAGAAATTGTTTGTAGGGTACGAAACCACCTCAAAGCTATTCTTTTCATTCGATCTATTCAAGAGTTCGTACTAAAATAACACAAAAGCAAATTCATATTCATAATACTCAATCCACAAAAAGAACTACAAGGAGAACCCAAAGTTTCTATTAGAGAAAAGATAATAAAAATGTGTATCAACCCCTATGCGTAGATTACCCCAATATCACCGCGGGAATCCGCAAGTTGAGTGCCATAACGTATATCAAGTGAATCAATATGATGCCCCATTGTCACCTCAAGTCTTCATACCGCAAGACATACATCATGTGTTCTCAAATCTGAACATTCAATCTTACATGACAAAACTTCAAAGGGTACAGATTCAATTCATCTCAACAAGAGTATAGAGGGGAGAAACATCATATGATCCATCTATGTTAACAAAGCCCATGATATAGATCACGAGAGAGAGGGAGATTAAACACATAGCTACAGGTACAAACCCTCAGCCCCGAGGGTGGACTACTCCCTCCTCATCGTGGTGGCCGCCGGGATGATGAAGATGGCCACCAGAGATGATTCCCCCTCCGGTAGGGTGCCGAAACAGGTCTAGATTAGTTTTTGGTGGCTACAGAGCCTTGCGGAGGAGGAACTTCTGATCTAGGTTAACCCCGAAGGGTTTCAGAATATTTGGGAATTTATAGTGCAAAGAGGGGGTGTGGGAGGCCGCCGAGGTGGGCATAACCCACCTGGGCGCACCAGGGCCCCCTGACGTGCTCTGGTGGGTTGTGCTCCCCTCGGGGCACCCCCCTCCCCAGGTGCGGCTCTGGCCCATTGGGTTCCTTCTGGTCCAAAAAAACCTCTGTAAAGTTTCGTGGTGTTTGGACTCCGTTTGATATTGATTTCCTGCAAGGTAAAAACAAGCAAAAAACAACAACGGACACTGGGCACTAGGTCAATTAGTTAGTCCCCAAAAATGATATAAAGTTGCTATAAAATGATTGTAAAACATCTAAGAATGGACACTGGGCACTAGGTCAATTGGTTAGTCCCCAAAAATGATATAAAGTTGCTATAAAATGATTGTAAAACATCTAAGAATGATAAAATAACAGCATGAATACTTCATAATTATAGATACGTTGGAGACGTATCAAAAACTTGAATGCTGGCTTTACATATTTGCTACAAAAAGATCAAACAGAGTTTGTAAAAGTTTTTCTTTATCACTTTTAGTTTGTCTACTGAATTGCTTGAGGACAAACAATGGGTTAAGCTTGGGGGAGTTGATACATCTCCATCGCATCTACTTTTACAAACTCTTTTGCCCTTGTTCTGGACTCTAATTTTCATGATTTGAATGGCACTAACCGGACTGACGCTGTTTTGAGAAAAATTGCCATGGTGTTATTTTTGTGGAGAAATAAAAGTTCTTGGAATGACCCGAAGCTTCACGGAGATCAGTTTTGGAATAAAGAAAAAATATTGGCAAAAGAATCAACCGAAGGGGACCCACACCTTGTCCACAAGGGTGGAGGGCGCACCCACCCCCTTGGGGCACGCCCTCTGACCTTGTGGGTCCCACAGACCTCCACCAACCTCAACTCCAACTCCATATATTCAGGTTCATGGAGAAAAAAATCAGAGAGAGGGATTCATCACGTTTTACGATACGGAGCCGCCGCCACCTCCTATTCTTCCTCGGGAGGGCAGATCTGGAGTCCATTTTGGGCTTAGGAGAGGGGATATCGTTGCCATGGTCATCATCAACCATCCTCCATCACCAATTTCATGATCCTCACTACCGTGCGTGAGTAATCCCATCATAGGCTTGCTGGACGGTGATGGGTTGTATGAGATTTACCATGTAATCGAGTTAGTTTTGTTAGGGTTTGGTCCCTAGTATCCACTATGTTATAAGATTGTTATTGCTATGACTTTGCTATCCTGAATGCTTGTCACTAGGGCCCGAGTGCCATGATTTCAGATCTGAACCTATTATGTTCTCATGAATATATTTGTGTTCTTCATCCTATCTTGCAAGTTATAGTCACCTACTATGTATTATGATCTGGCGACCGCGGAGTGACAATAGTCGGGACACTTCCCGGTGATGACCGTAGTCTGAGGAGTTCATGTATTCACTAAGTGCTAAAGCTTTGGTCTGGTACTCTATCAAAAGGAGGCCTTAATATCCCTTAGTTTCCAATAGGACCTCGCTGCCACGGGAGGATAGGACAAAAGATGTCATGCAAGTTCTTTTCCATAAGCACGTATGACTATATTCAGAATACATGCCTATATTATATTGATGAATTGGAGTTAGTTCTGTGTCACCCTATTTTATAACTGTTGCATGATGAATGCCAACCGCATAATTATCCATCAATGATCCATTGCCTATGAGTTCATTTTATATTGATCTTTGCTAAGTTACTTTTCCGTTGCCACTGTTACAATTGCTACAAGACTGCTACTGTTACTTTTGCCACCGTAACCGTTACTTCCATACTACTTTCCTACAAAATACTTTGCTGCAGATATTAAGACTTTCAGGTGTGGTTGAATTGACAACTCAGCTGCTAATACTTGAGAATATGCTTTGGCTCCCCTTGTGTCGAATCAATAAATTTGGGTTGAATACTCTACCCTCAAAAGCTGTTGCGGTCACCTATACTTGTGGGTTATCACGAGCGCGCGCCTGAGGAGGTTTGGGTGTGTGTGTGTGTGTGTGTGTGTGTGTGTGGAGGGGGGTGCTACTTCTTGTGTTTGCGTTGGTTTTTACCTTGAAGAGGAAAGGGTGATACAGCAAAGTAGAGTAAGTATTTCCCTCAGTTTCGAGAACCAAGGTATCAATCCAGTAGGAGACAACGAACAAGTCACCGAATACCTGCAAAAACAATCAACAACTTGCACCCAACGCGATAAAGGGGTTGTCAGTCCCTTCACGGTTACTTGCAAAATTGAGATCTGATAGAGATAGACAAATGGTAAAGTAAATATTTTTGGTATTTTTGGTTTATAGATCGGAAAGAAAAAGATTGCAAAGGAAGTAAATCGAAAACTTATATGATGGAAAATAGACCCGGGGGCCATAGGTTTCAGTAGAGGCTTCTCTCAAGATAGAAAATATTATGGTGGGTGAACAAATTACTGCCGAGCAATTGTTAGAAAAGCGCATAATTATGAAAATATCTAAGGCAATGATCATGAATATAGGCATCATGTCTGTGTCAAGTAGACCGACTCCTGCCTGCATCTACTACTATTACTCCACACATCGGCTGACTCCTGCCTACATCTAGAGTATTAAGTTCATGAAGAATGGAGTAACACATTAAGTAAGATGACATTATGTAGAGGAATAAACTCAAGAATTATGATGTAAACCCCATCTTTTTATCCTTGATGGCAACAATACAACACATGCCTTGCTGCCCCTACTGTCACTCCGAAAGGACACCACAAGATTGAACCCAAAGCTAAGCACTTCTCCCATTGCAAGAAAACCAACCTAGTTGGCCAAACCAAATAAATAGTTTGAAGAGACTTGCAAAGATATCAAATCATGCATATAAGAATTCATAGAAGATTCAAATGATATTCATAGATAAGCTGATCATAAATCCACAATTCATCGGATCTCAGCAAACACATCACAAAAAAGTATTACCTTGGATAGATCTCCAAGAACATCAAAGAGAACATGGTATGAGAATCAAAGAGAGAGAAGAAGCCATCTAGCTACTAGCTATGGACCCGTAGGTCTGTGGTAAACTACTCATGCTTCATCGGAAGGGAAATGGTGTTGATGTAGAAGCCCTCCGTGATCGAATCCCCCTCCGGCAGGACACCTGAAAAGGCCCCTAGATGGGATCTCATGGGTACAGAAGATTGCAGCGGTGGAAAAGTGTTTTTGTGGCTCTCTCTGTTGGTTTTGGGATATATGAGAATATATAGGCGTAAGAAATAGGTCGGTGGAGTCACGAGGGGCCCACAAGGGTGGGGGGCGTGCCCTGCCCCCTGGGCGCACCCTCCATCCTTGTGGCCGCCTCGTGGCTTCTCTGACTTGCACTACAAGTCCTCTGGATGTCTTCTAGTCCAAGAAAAATCATCACGAAAGTTTCATTCCATTTGGACTCCGTATGGTATTCCTTTTCTGTGAAACTCTAAAACAAGGAAAAAAATAGAAACTGACACTGGGCTCTAGGTTAATAGGTTAGTCCCAAAAATAATGTAAAATAGCATATTAATGCATATAAAACATCCAAAACAGATAATATAATAGCATGAACAATAAAAAACTATAGATATGTTGGAGACGTATCAAGCATCCCCAAGCTTAATTCCTGCTCGTCCTCGAGTAGGTAAATGATAAAAACAGAATTTTTGATGTGGAATGCTACCTACATATTTATCCATGTCATTTCTTTATTGTGGCATGAATGTTCAGATCCATATGATTCAAAACAAAAGTTTAATATTGACATAAAAACTATAATACTTCAACCATACTAACAAGGCAATTATGTCTTCTCAAGATAACATGGCCAAAGAAAGCTTATTCCTACAAAATCATATAGTCTGACTATACTCCATCTTCATCACACAAAATATTTAAATCATGCACAACCCCAATGACAATCCAAACAATTGTTTCATACTTCTGATGTTCTCAAACTTTTTCAACTTTCACACAATACATGAGCTTGAGCCATGGACATAGCACGATAGGTGTAATAGACGGTGGTTCTAGAGAAGACAAAGAAGGAGATAGTCTCACATCAACTAGATGTATCAACTGGCTATGGAGATGCCCATCAATAGATATCAATGTGAGTAGGTATTGCCATGCAACGGATGCACTAGAGCTATAAGTTTATGAAAGCTCAAAAAGAAACTAAGTGGGTGTGCATCCAACTTGCTCGCTCACAAAGACCTAGGGCAATTTGAGGAAGCCCATCATTGGAATATACAAACCAAGTTCTATAACAAAAATTCCCACTAGTATATGAAAGTGACAATATAGAAGACTCTCAATCATGAAGATCATGGTGCTACTTTGAAGCACAAGTGTGGTAAAAGGATAGTAGCATTGCCCCTTCTCTCTTTTCACTCAATTTTTTATTTGGGCCTTCTCTCATTTTTTTGGCCTCTTTTTTTCGTCCGAAGTCTCATCCCGACTTGTGGGGGAATCATACTCTCCATCATCCTTTACTCACATGGGACAATGCTCTAATAATGAAGATCATCACACTTTTATTTACTTACAACTCAAGAATTACAACTTGATACTTAGAACAAAATATTACTCCATATGAATGCCATGTACCGGGATGTGCAATGAATCAAGAGTGACATGTATGAAAGAATTATGAATGGTGGCTTTGCCACAAATACAATGTCCACTACATGATCATGCAAAGCAACATGACAATGATGGAGCATGTCATAATAGAGGGAACAATTGGAATTTGCATGGCAATATATCTCGGAATGGCTATGGAAATTCCATAATAGGTAGGTATGGTGGCTGTTTGAGGAAGTTATATGGTGTGGTGATGGTACTGGCGAAATTTGCGCGGCACTAGCGAGGCTAGAAATGGTGGAAGGGTGAGAGTGCGTATAATCCATGGACTCAACATTAGTCATAGAGAACTGTCGGAGTAATGGGCCACGGGTAGGCTCACCCGAGTCCCTAAATTTATCAAGACCTTGGGCCAGCTCCGCCTTGATGCGCCCCAAGCCGAAGCTTTGCCCTCTAAGGGCCGGCTAGTCCAATGGTCGGCTGCTAGAGGGCGTCCAACCACCAACGGACGGAATCACGAGCGGCCGGCTCCAGACGGACGACCTCTCTGGAAGATGACAACTAGCAGGCGGCCACCGCGCACATTTAGAGTTCGTGCCCCCATCAAGGGGACCCGACGAGGCGTGGCAACAGTGAAGCGCACACCCCCAAATCCTGGGGTCGGCGTGGCCACAGTGTCCCGTACGGGTGGAGATATCCGCACGGCGTGGCACTGTTGCCACTCTCCCCTGACATCACTCTGGGCAGGCGGAGCCCTGCTCCCCACGACGGCTTGTTGGTATGGCCCACAGGCTATGGGCCCTACCGGGCAGTGACGTCCCAGAAGACGGCACACGCCAAACCAGACGGATCGGAGGGGGGCTGGCCTCTAGCAGGCGGCCGTCCCCTCCCTCGAAGCCCGTGCACCATTAACTTGATGAGACCAGGTTTGGCTACAGTGATCTCCCACCAGGTGGCAGGGACTCTAGCCACACTGAGATGACCAAGCCAACGTCATTAGCGGCACGGCTACAGTGAGAAGCCACCAACCAGACCCACAAGCGGCGGAAGCGGCCTGTCGGCTCCGTACCAGACCGGTCGGCGGGGCCCACCAGGCGGCGGGCCCCAGCAGTCAGCGGAGAAGCCGGAGGCCGGAGACGCTGACGACCGGGCCTAGCAGCCGGCCAGATTACCATTGTACCCCTGGGGGGTAGGCCTATATAAACCCCCCAGGGCACCCATGCAAAGGGTTCCCACCCCATTAGACTTAGCCACATTCCAAGGGCAGGAGTTAGCTAGCCTTGCCTTCTCCTTCCTCTAGCAAACAGCTCAAGGAGCAACTTTGTATCACTTGTGCCTTTAGTGATCATGCGGAGACCCCGCAGAGAAGGACTAGGGGTGTTATCTCCTAGGAGAGCCCCGAACATGGGTAAAGTACGCCGGCGTTCGTGTCTACGCCTCATCCCGCTTTCGAGCACCGGTGACGTTCTACTCGCTCCCACCATGATAAGCCATCCTTTGGCATATGTCGCACCCAACCCCCGACATTTGGCGCCCACCATGGGGCGAGGTGCACCTTCTCCCGGAGACCTGCTCTGGATGGAAACCTTGTTCCTTCCTGGCGAGAGAAGCCAGCCCAGCACGCCCGATGGTGTCAGCCTCGACGCCCTGCATGGCACAAAGATCGCCTGCGTGGCGAGCTGCCTCGCCGACCTCGTCGGTGAGATTCACCTCTCCGACGAGCCGGCCTCCGACACGGGCACCGGCTGCCCCGAAAGCCGCCTCGTCAGCCTCCTCGACCAGGTTCACGTCACCAGCGAGCCTGCTGTGGACCTGGAGTCTGTTGGCTCCACTGATCCGATGATCGTCGACTCCGACAGGGTGTCGCTTGACGCGTTCCCCGCCAACGTGGTGATCTACGGTGAGCCGCCTCCTTGCGAGAACAACGGCAGGAGCACCATCATGGAGGTGCTCGTCCTTAACAGTGGCGAGCGCTCGAACGGAGAAGCTCGAGACCCACTTGACGCGGCACTGCGGGACTTGACGGCGTCCATCCATGAAGATGCAGATGCTGAGATGCTGGAGTGTCACATCCCTAGTTCTGGCCTGACCTATGATAGCTTCCATGTGTGAATCATGTTTAAATTCAAATGAAATTTGAATTGAGGAATTTTCAAAAGCCTCAGAAAACCTCTAAAAATAACCAACATTTAAATCTCATCAAATGAGTCCAAGAAAATGTTCCTGTTATTCCGTAAAAATATTGGCATGAGGTAAAATGCAAACCAATATTTTTGGAGTGACTGAAACATTTATTTTGGGCCTTTGAGTTAATTCAATAACTATTTGCATTGGATATATATATTATATATAATTAATATATGTCCAATAATTCTGGAACATTTTATGTGGTTTGGTATATTTTAGTTCTAGCCACATAATTATTTTCAGGATTTTATAAAATGGTTTAGTATTTTTACTAAACCAAAACAAAACAGAACAAAATGGAAAACAATAAATAAAAGCAGAGAGAGAGAACTTACCTGACTTACCTGGCGCCAGCAACCGGCCTAGCTCCTGTGCTGGCAGCCCATCTGTGCGGCCTAGCCCACCAGGCGCTCTCCCGTCGCCTTCCTCCTCGCGCCAGTAGGCGAGGGCGCGTGCCCGACGCGCGCAGCTACACGGCGCGGCCACCTCCTCCCTCCCTGCCTGCCTGGCTCCTCCTCGACGCGTCTGGACGACGCCACGCGACCCCCGGAGCCGTCCGGCTCTCCCTCTCTCTTCCCCGAACGCTCTCCCCCCTCCTCTGTTCCTTTCGCTACCAAATGCTACCGTCGCCGCCGCTTGCTGCTGCCGCGGCCACCGCATCCCCCTCGCTTCTCTGACCAGCCCACGAGCTCCGCCTAGAACCCGAGCACCTCTCCGCCGATCCACGCAAGGCCGGAGGACCCCAAGACGACGCCGCGACCCTTCTTCCCCGTCCACGGCCACCGAGATTGCCGGTGACCTCCCGTCATCACCAGCCCCTCCCCGAGCACGCCGAGGCCTCTGTTTAACTCACGGTGAGCTTCTGCGTCTTTCCCCTTCCTTACCGGGCTCGTTCCTGTCCTGTAGTCGCTGATTCCACCGGAGCCGCGAGCTCGGCTCCGCCGGCCATGTCGCCGCCGTGGCCACCGTCACCTAGAGCTACCACCGAGCGCACCGACATGCTCAGCACAATGACAGAAGACCAAAACCCCCTCCAATTGCTCCTGTCGTGCAACGCAACGCCGGAACCGCTGAGACCCGAACTCCGGCCGCCGCCTTTGAGCTCGCCGCCGTCGATATAGATCGCCCCCGGCATAACTGACTGCACCACTCGACGCGCGGGATCTTCAGTGTCACGTAGATGACCTCCGCCGGCCATTTGGTCGCCGGAGGAGGAATTCCGACCCCCTCCGCCGTCTCGGGCTTCACCGGCGACGAGCCGTGGACCAAGTCCGGCGAGTTTGACCCGCTGACCGTTGACTGGGTGGGCCCAGTTTGACCCCTGGGTCAATGACATGTGGGCCACCCTTGCTAATTTTAGTTAGATTAGTTTAGCGCTAATTAACCTAGATTAGTGACTAACCTAACACTAGCTAACCCTGTTTAGTTAGTCAACTAACAACTGACATGCGGGCCCAGGCCCATTGATAGTTTAGTTAGTATTAACTTTAATCCTGTTAACCAGTTGTTACATTGACATGTGGGTCCCAGCGTCAGGTTTGACCTGGGCTGGCGCCTTTGACCTGATGACGTCACCCCGACATCATGCTGACGTAGTAATTTAATTACTGGAATTATTCTTCTACAGGAAATTCCAGAAATTAGTATAAACTTCTAAAAATCATAGAAATTAATCTGTAACTCCAAATGAAACAAATTATATATGAAAAATGATCAGAAAAATCCAATCTTTCCATCTGTACTAGTTTCATGCATGTTTAAACAACTTAACCTTGCTGTTTAGTGCAAAACATGATAAGGCACTATTTGAATTCATAATTTGAATTTGGGGTTGAACCTTTGGCTCAATATGACCCAAATCCATCTGGTTGTAGTTGCATTAGGCCAACACACTCATATTGCCATGTCATGAGCATGCATCATATTGTTGCATTGCATTGATTGTATTCTTTCTCTGTTGCCGGTATTGTCCCCTCTCAGTAGACGATGTTCGACGATGTGATCGATGACACCGATGAAGAACTATATTATCTTCAGAAGTGCCAGGCAAGCAAAACCCCCTTGTTCATTCCGATACAATCCCACTCTCTCGCTCTGCTCTCTTTTACTGCATTAGGACAACAACGATTCTTCTGTTACTTGCTGCGGTAGTTGAACCCCTTTATCCTCTGCATGACCTGTCATTGCCACAGTAAATAGATGAAACCCACTAGCATGAGTAGGAGTTGTTTGAGCCCTGTTGTGCCTACTCATTCATGCTTGTTTGTCATGCCTGCTACTGCTTAGAGTTGAGTCAGGGCTGATTCATCGGGAATGAATCAGAGGTGTGTGAACATGTCCTACTGTGTGTGAGCTAAATGTGTGAACACGATTTGGTAAAGGTATCGGTGAGAGGCCATGTAGGAGTACATGGTGGGTTGTCTCATTGAAGCCGTCCTCAGGAACTGAGTTCTGTGTTTGTGATCCATGATTCAGCTACTACCATGCATTGGGCCCTGAAATATGACTGAGGGACTCCTGGACTAGGGGGTGTCCGGACAGCCGGACTATCATTATCCGCTGGACTCCAAGACTAAGAAGATAGAAGATTGAAGACTCCGGCTCGTGTCCGGATGGTACTTTCCTTGGCGTGGAAGGAAAGCTTGGCAATACGAATATGTAGATCTCCTACCATTGTAACCGACTCTGTGTAACCCTAGCCCTCTCCGGTGTCTATATAAACCAGAGGGCTTTAGTCCGTAGGACAACATACATCTCAACAATTATACGATAGGCTAGCTTCTAGGGTTTAGCCTCCTTGATCTCGTGGTAGATCTACTCTTGTACTACCCATATCATCAATATTAATCAAGAAGGACGTAGGGTTTTACCTCCATCGAGAGGGCCCGAACCTGGGTAAAACATCGTGTCCCTTGTCTCCTGTTACCATCCGCCTAGACGCACAGTTCGGGACCCCCTACCCGAGATCCGCCGGTTTTGACACCGACATTGGTGCTTTCATTGAGAGTTCCTCTGTGTCGTCATCGATAGAGCGGATGCCTCCACCAGTCTTCAAAGACGGTGTTTTCGCCGGAGGGGCCTTGGCCGCCGGCCAAACTATCCGGCTTGGTGGTTTTCTCATGACTGCTTGTCCGGCCGCCGCTTCGGCAATGACTTCCCAAGTCGTCGGAAGCAATCTTCGCGTCAGCCCTAAAGCTGCCGAACAGTTAGATCCAATAGAGCTCTCGTCTGTTAACGAGCTCTTGGATCGCATCGCCGCCCTGGGAGTCGCTACGGACTACAACCAGATTGGGCTCAAAACCGATCTGAGAGAGATTAACTCTCCCCAGGCCACCCACCATGTCGCAGTGGTAGAGGAGCAATACGGCAACTCTTTGCCAGTGTTGAAAACAATTCATGTCCAGGATTCCCAAACCCTCCATGGCGGATTCCCGCGGAGGGACGGACGTCGATCGAGCATTGAACTTAAAATCATGCACCGCCCCAGACTCGCTGGATTGTGCCCAGCCAACCAAACTTCCGAATTCGGAAGCCCCTTGGCCTTTGAGCCTCAAGATGGGCAGGGATCCGGATTTTATTCCACCCACCCGCCCAGACATATGCGATCTATCTCTAATACGGCAAGAGCCTACTGAAACAGTACATCACTACTGGGCCAGTTTCCTCCTGGTTATGGACAGGATAAAGGACTGCTGAGAGGAAAACGCAATATCAATCTTCTGCAATAACTGCACGGACAAGGGAATACTAAACGCCATTGATCGTCGCAAAATTACGTGCTTCACCGATCTGGCATCCATCGTACAAAAGTACTGTGAGATGGAAAGTTTCCGGAAAACCGAAAATCAATTTTGGGATAATCCGGCCCCAAACCCAGTTCGCAGTAAAAGGGAGCCTTACACTAAGGCCCCAGATGCAAAAACGAAAAAACAAAAACCCAATAAGGGAAACGGAACCGTACTGGAGGGATGGCTCAATGGACCCTGTAAGCTTCATAGCACAGAGGGAGCCGTCCCAACACATAGCCTTCGAGCATGTTGGATATTACGGCAGGTGGCCAAAAGTGGCGAAGAGCTTCTAGCTCCGGGAAACCACTCCAACAATACCAGCACGGTATCAACAGTCTTCGGGACTTTCGCATCAAATAATATGCGAAAACGAACAATCCGCGAACTCGCCGAAGTCTACCAAGTAGCAACAGCAAATCCATGGAGCGACACAGCTATTACCTTCAATGCCAGCGACGAGCCCACATTCCGAACAACCAGAGCCCCAACCACACTGGTACTTAGTCCCATAGTGGACGGCTTTCGACTGACAAAAGTCCTCATGGATGGCGGCAGCGGACTAAACCTCATTTATGAGGAAACTCTGCGAAAAATGGAAATCGATTGGAGCCGTATTGAGTGAAGCAGCACAACCTTTAGAGGAATAATCCCTAGCCGGGAAGCGCGCTGCACCGGAAAAATCACACTCGATGTGGTGTTCGGCTCTCCGGACAATTACATATCCGAAGAAGTCACGTTCCAGGTGGCCTCGTTCAGCAGTGGGTATCACGCCATATTAGGACGAGAGGCATTCACAATTTTTCAAGCAATACCTCATTACGGGTACATGAAGCTCAAAATGCCTGGGCCCAGCGGAATAATCACTCTCGCTAGTGATCCGGACATAGCACTCCGCGCCGAAAACAAGATAGCCGCACTAGCCCTCGAGGCACTATCCGAAGCCTTAGCGGCAGAGGAACTCACCGCGCTGCGCTCGACGGTGAACAGGGGCGATGTGATACTCGATAAAAGATCCAAGTCCACCTCCTTCAAACCAGCAGACGAGATAACAAAATTCCAGGTCCATCCAACGGACCCAACAAAGACGGCCTCCATCGGGGCACAGTTGAACCCTGAAGTAGACGCCGCACTGCGCGAATTGCTTCGGGAAAATTGGGATATCTTCGCCTGGCATCCTTCGGACATGCCCAGAATCCCTCGCAGGTTGGCAGAACACAGCCTAAACATCCTAAAAGGATTCAAGCCAGTCAAGCAGGCTCTTCGACGATTTTCCGAGCCCAAAAGACAGGCAATGGGAGAAGAGCTAGCCAAACTATTGGAAGCCGGATTTATTAGAGATATCAAACATCCGGACTGACTAGCAAATTTGGTGATGGTACCAAAGAAGGATAAATCCTGGTGCCTCTGTGTCGATTTTAAAGACCTCAATAAAGCTTGCCCAAAGGATCCCTTCCCTCTCCCCTACATCGATCAAATTATCGATGCCACAGCAGGGCACGATTCGTTGTGCTTCCTGGACGCATACTCTGGCTATCATCAAATCAAGATGGCGGAAGCAGACCAAGCCGCAACGGCATTTATCACTCCATATGGACCATTCTGCTTCAACACGATGCCCATCGGACTCAAAAACGCCAGCGCAACATATCAGCGCATGATTCAAACATGTCTGGCCACCCAGATCGGCAAAACAGTCGAGGCATACGTAGACGACGTAGTCGTCAAAACAAAACACGTCGAAACTTTAGTAGACGATTTGAGGCTCACATTCGACAACCTCAGAACATATGACATCAAGCTGAATCCGGAAAAATGCGTTTTCGGCGTACCAGCCGGAAAGCTGCTGGGCTTCATCGTATCCGGTAGAGGAATTGAAGCAAATCCGGCCAAAATCCGAGCTCTGTCACAGTTGGATATTCCAAAAGACCTCAAACAAATACAAAAATTAACAGGATGCGTGGCAGCCTTAAGCCGCTTTATCTCCCGTTTAGGAGAAAAGGCGTTGCCTCTCTATCGCCTCCTCAGGCGCACCGAACACTTCGAGTGGACGGATGCTGCCACTGCCGGACTCGAAGAAATAAAGGCCATACTGGCAACAAATCCGGTCCTGGCTGCGCCCACTCTGGGCGAAACAATGTTGCTATACACCGCAGCAACACATCAAGTTGTAAGCGCAGTCCTCGTCGTCGAACGAGCGACAGACGGGCATAAATTCCCTCTTCAAAAACCAGTGTATTATGTATCCACTGTGTTAACCCCCTGCAAATCCCGTTACCCGCACTATCAGAAGATAGCATATGCGGTGTTCATGGCGTCTCGAAAGCTCCGGCACTACTTTCAAGAGTGCTCCATAACAGTGGCCTCTGAAGTACCACTCAATGACATTATAAATAACCGCGACGCAACGGGCAGGATAGCAAAATGGGCCATTGAGCTCCTACCATTCGACATCACTTACAAACCTCGACGAGCTATAAAGTCACAAGTTTTGGCTGACTTCGTCGCCGAATGGACCGAAGCCGAACTCCCTAAAGAGTACGGCGCATACTCCAATTGGACTATGCATTTCGACGGCTCCAAAATGTTGGCCGGACTGGGGGCTGGCGTCGCACTGACGTCCCCCACCGGAGATACAGTCCAGTATGTACTTCAAATAATGTACACGGACTCCAACAATGCACCCGAATACGAGGCCCTGTTACATGGTCTCCGAATGGCGGTCTCCATGGGCATTCAACGCCTAGAGGTGCGCGGGGACTCAAACCTTGCAATATCCCAAATAAACGGAGACTTCGACGCCAAGGATCCGAAAATGGCAGCATATCGCAACGCTGTCCTAAAAATGTCAGCTCGGTTTGAAGGACTCGAATTCCATCACATAGCCCGAGATAATAACCAAGCGACCGACGTCTTGGCACGCATCGGTGCGAAACGTGATGCTGTCCCTCCAAATATCTTCCTGGAACGGCTCTTCAAGCCATCCGTACTATGGGAAGAGGAGCCCGGTAGCGACAAACCGGAGAAAACCGCACCAACTGGTGATTCGACAGATGACATAACACCCTCCGCCCACGTTGTAATGGCAGTAATCGCCGCGTGGACAGAACCTTTCCTAGCCTACTTACTTAGGCAGGAACTTCCCGAAGACCAAAATGAGGCCCGCTGCATAGTCCGGCGATCGAAGGCCTACAAGGTCCATGAGGGAGAACTTTATAAGAAAAGTACCACCGGAGTCCTTCAAAGGTGTATCTCCGAAGAAGAAGGGCGAAACCTCCTGGCTGAAATTCATGCCGGACTAGGTGGACACCACGCAGCAGCCCGGGCCCTTGTAGGAAAGGCATTCCGTACATGATTTTATTGGCCGACGGCTCGGGCAGACACACAGGACTTGGTCCAGCGATGCGTTGGTTGTCAGCACTTTGCTAATCAGAGCCATATGCCACCCACCGCCCTCAAAACCATACCCATTACCTGGCCGTTCACGGTCTGGGGGCTTGACATGGTTGGACCCCTTAAAGGGGGAACCCACAAGAAAAGTACCTATTGGTCATGGTGGATAAGTTCACCAAATGGATAGAGGCCAAACCGGTCAAAACGGCAGAGTCCGGACCAGTGATAGACTTTATATCAGGGGTGGTACACCGTTACGGAGTCCCCCACAGCATCATCACCGACAACGGCACAAACTTCACAGCCGACGAGGTTAAGTCATGGTGCAAAAATATGGGCATTAAGCTCGATTATGCGTCAGTCTATCACCCTCAAACCAATGGTCAAGTGGAAAGAGCAAATGGTCTAATAATGAGCGGCATTAAACCCAGACTAGTGAGGTCACTCGCTAAGTCCGACACACAATGGGTCGAGGAGCTTGACTCCGTACTCTGGGGGCTGCGGACAACGCCTAACCGTACTACCGGATTCACACCATTTTTTATGGTATACGGCGCAGAGGCAGTCTTGCCCTGTGACATTATTCATGACTCACCTCGAGTGCGCATGTATGAGGAAAGAGAGGCCGAGCTTGATCGGCAGGACAGCTTGGATACATTGGAGGAAGAACGTGACATCGCGAAGGCTCGTTCCACATTCTATCAGCAGCAGGCCCAAAGATATCAAAGCAGAGAAGTACGGGCCAAGACTTACAACGTTGGTGAACTAGTTCTACGCCTGCCGGACAAGAAAAAGGACAAGCTCAAGCCGAGATGGGAGGGCCCCTTCATTATCGATCAAGTACTGACCGGCGGAGCATACCGTCTACGAAATGCGTCGGATAACCGACTCGAGTCGAACCCATGGAACGCAGCCCGCCTCCGACGATTCTATGCCTAGCGCCAGACTCAGAGTTCGTCCCCTTCCCCCGTCCAAACTTTTATACTTCGGCTGTCTTTTGTTTCTCTTTTTATCCTTTTCACTTAAAAGCCCTTTCGGGCCTATTTTTGCATTCTTTGCATACGCATGATGTGCCATCCGCACTCATTATTCCTGGGGGCTTCTTTTACAGAAGCTCAATTATACGGGTTTCATACCCAACACATGTGTCAAGCTTCCACATGTACCTTTTACTCGCCATTATATGCATCGATATGACTTAAGTTTTGGCCAAGCTGGGTTGCCTGGCTCCTGTGCTTACCCCTACGTTCCCGATTGTTCGGCTAGGAGGTAAAGGGAGCACCTCTGCGATTGTTACTACCGGGTCAGCCGGATGTGTACCTCAGACTGGGTGAAGCCGAAAGCTAGCGTTCTTAAGGGAATATTCAGTCGGTGACTTAAAAGATGACTTTTTACCCGTTTATCTATTTGCCCCCAGATGTTTTACTGCTTTCTTTGCAGTCCGGACATGCACTTTAGGGCATGCCTCCCAGCGAAAGGAACCCTTAACGGAACTATTCTCCCTGGAAGATGTTTCTTACTAACCATGTAATATAACATAACTAGTTGGGCACTTGTCTGATAAAGCACTAATGACCCCTACGCCTGGTCTCCATGCATACCACGGTTGTGTCTCAACCAAAGAGGTATTCGGACACACTCCGGACTCTAGGGTCCCGAGGTTGAAGCGAAAAGGTCGGCAAAGACAAACGATCTACAATCCGGCTAGAAGGCATTTCACATGTCACTTTAAAGGATAACATACATTGTCAAATTTATTGATTGTATTCCTCCTCAATCCCGTCTAACAGGCTGTCTATTTTACAGTCCCGTTGGGAAAATTTAGCAGCCAACTCTACTTGGCTGTACACTAAACTCACAGGGATCTCCTTCCCATCGGGCCCCACCGGTCCAACTTCGGCGATGTGGTTGGGATCCGCCTTCTTGTACCGCGTCTTCACCATGGCCCAAGCCTCTCTAGCACCTTGACGGCAAGCCGAAATCTTCCACAAACGGAAGCACTGCCGCACTCCCTGCAGCTTCTCCGCAAGCTCCCCGAGGCCCTCGGGTAGGGTGAGGGCTGGCCATAAAGCCTGAACGACGCCGCTCATTGCCTGCCGAACTCATTCGAGTAGCTGCAACAGTTCGGGAAGTTGATCACCCATTGATATGGGCATCTCCTCTGCAGGACGACCCGTGAGTGTACCTACAAGACATATCATGTCAAAATACTTCCTCGCCGAACTCTTCTTTTCAAAAGAGTTCGCTCAAGCACTTACTATAAATGCCGCGACGAAGCCGCTGATTCTCCTTAACGGAGCCGGACAGCTCAGACTGTGCGCCTTTCAGCTCTTCTCCGAGCTTGGCGTTGGCATCCTGGAGCTTGTTCCTTTCCTGCTGAACCCTATTCAGCACACTCTCGCCGGCCTTTAGCTGGCATAGCAATGCTTGCCTGTCCGGATCTTGTCCGGCGGTACCTGCAATATCATTATTAGACTCGCGCGCACGCCGCACAGCGCTTATATTTATTAATACAAATGTGTTACCAGGAGGGGTCTTTCCGTCTCCTCCTGCGGTAGCAAGTGCGGCCTCAAGTTGGGCCTTGCAATCTTGCAGCTCCCGAGACAGCTGGGCGTTCTTCTCGTTAAGTGTCTGAAAATTCCAATGATCCTTAAATCAGTTAGCATAACTACTTTAAGTCTCGGGGGCTACGGGTATATACAACCATTAAAAATCCCTTACCCGTATGTCTTTCACATACTGCTCCGTGGCTCTGGTAAAATCATTTTCAGCAGCACGGAGATGCGTGTCCCCTGCGTTGAAGGTATCCAATGCCTCAGGGGAAAAGCACGCCTCTTGAAATACTGTCCGGCGACGCCTATGGTTCATGGCGCTCTCCACCTCAGACTTGGTGGCGGACAGTCTGTCGGCATCCTCCGTTGGAGAAGGATCCGGCTCGCGTCTTGCGCTTGCCTCCCCCTCCAGGCCGGGCGCTGGAGCCTGGCCGGTGTTGGTCGGATTGGCAATTCCTGCGCTCGCAGTCCGGCGAGCGCTTTTTCTCCTACAAAGATCATGAGCACTCAGACGTTTCCTCGGAACGTTGCTCTAAAAATTCAAATACGAGCTATACCTTTGCGGTGACGTCTCCGTCCGCACTGCGCTCCTTTTCCGCCTGCTGGTTCGGACTGACCTCTGTTGGTCGGCCGCCGCGGGCTCGGCTTCCTGCCGTAAAGGCGCTTCCTGCAAAATACCATCGTTCGCGAAGGTCAGAAATGGGCAGGGACGAGATAATGGTGTCCGGACTTTGGTTGCGGTCACCTGGGAAGCCGGACTTAGCCCGGGGTAGTCCGCCGTAATGGCGACCAAAGCATTGTCTATGTTGAGCTAGTGATACACCCCGTCGATCAGCTCCACCTAGATGTCCGGGTCCTCTTCGGAGGCCGGATCCAGGGATCCCTCTGGATCCTCGGGTTGCGGAGCAGGACTCACCATGTCCTCCACAGTCCGGCGTAGATCCTGCGCCGAAGACATAATGTAAGAAGCTTAAACTTCGAAAGCATGGGTTGAGCCCTTCAAGGTGTTCACTTACCCATCCTCAGGGGTTGATCATGGAAAACCCATTCAAAGGGTTCGTTCGAAGGAAATCCTCCTTCTCCCCCTTGTACAGGCCGGACAGGATCTTCACCAGATCCTCGGTCGAATCCGGCCCTTTGCGGCCGTGCCGGGTAGCATCGTCTTCCCCGTTGAAATCCCACATGGGCTGGCCTCTGTATTGCAGTGGCTGTACCCCTCGCTTGATGCACGTCGCCATGACTCTGATCATGGTCAAGTCGGAATGAGCCATTAATCTTATCCGGCCCATCAAGTAGTGGACGCTCTTGTCTTCCTCCAATCGGGGGCTCCGCGGGCGCCAGCTGAGGCGTTTCTTCAAGGGAGCAGCACTAAACTCCGGGAGGCCGATCCGAACTCGATCCGGCAGCGGAGCGTCTCCTATGTAAAACCACTCCGAGGGCTAGTCTTCGGACGCCTTCTTGGGAGTGCCGGATACGTATCCGGTCCCGGCGATGCGCCATATTTCGGCGCCGCCCACTTGATATATGGACCCCTGGTGAGAACGGGGTACGAGGCAAAACAACCTCTTCCACAATGCAAAATGGGGCTCGATGCCCAGGAACAGCTCGCAAAGAGCTACGTAGCCCGCGATATGCAGGACAGAGGCGGGCGTAAGGTGGTGGAGCTGGAGTCCGTAGAACTTCAGGAGCCCGCGGAGGAACGGATGTATTGGAAATCTGAGTCCCCTTATCAGGTAAGGGACAAAACATACTCGCTCCCCCTTATTGGGGCTTGGAGTGTCCTCCGCCTGCCTCCCACCTTGATAAGTAACCAGTCTGGCCCAGACAGGGACCATGAAGGCCGGAGGGAGAAATCCCTCCGTTTGGAGCTTCACTAGCTCGTTGTGCGAAATAGAGCACCTCCTCCAATCCCCCTGCGGTGGGCTGGGAGCGCGTGAAGAAGAGCCGCGTTGACGATTCATGGTGGAATGGATTTCTAGGTCAGAGGCGCTTTGATGGAGTATACGCGGGAGGAAGACGGTGCGGTTTGGATCTGGATTCTTGCCTCTTTTATAGGCGAGCGACTCGCGCAATTAGGGGGTGAAATGCAAAAGACACCCTGGCTTTTCGCATTCGTGTGACGCGTGGAAGAGGGCCATTATTTGGCGTAGAAGCCGAGGAACATAGTATTCAAGATGAAGCCGGACACTGTTCGGCAGGTACATGGAATTTGAAGGGAGAACCCGCCTTGCAACGCCGAAGACTATAAACGCGCTGGACTAATCGTCATTGAAGCCTGGTTCGGGGGCTACTGAGGGAGTCCTGGACTAGGGGGTGTCCGGACAGCCGGACTATCATTATCCGCCGGACTCCAAGACTACGAAGATAGAAGTTTGAAGACTCCGACTCGTGTCTGGATGGTACTTTCCTTGGCGTGGAAGGAAAGCTTGGCAATACGGATATGTAGATCTCCTACCATTGTAACCGACTCTGTGTAACCCTAGCTCTCTCCGGTGTCTATATAAACCAGAGGGCTTTAGTCCGTAGGACAACATACATCTCAACAATCATACCATAGGCTAGCTTCTAGGGTTTAGCCTCCTTGATCTCGTGGTAGATCTACTCTTGTACTACCCATATCATCAATATTAATCAAGCAGGACGTAGGGTTTTACCTCCATCGAGAGGGCCCGAACCTGGGTAAAACATCGTGTCCCTTGTCTCCTGTTACCATCCGCCTAGACGCACAGTTCGGGACCCCCTACCCGAGATCCGCCGGTTTTGACACCGACAATGACCCCGCTCGACTTCTTAATCACCCTTGTCCCCTGTCCAGGAGTTGCAAGTAGTTTCTGGTGTTAGTAGTTTGCTGGAGGCCGTGTGCAGCGCTGACCGAAGGGGTGGGCTGTGATGTGGTAGGCATGTGGCACGGTGTACCAGGCGCCCGTTTGGTGTCTTGGGAACCGTGCTCACATCGTTTGGGGCTGTGAGCGAAACTTCGGCCGGATCTCCTCATGGATGGAACCCTAATAGGCGATAAACCTGGACTAGAGACTTGAGTGTTTAGGTAGGTCGTGGTCTACACCCACGTCGGCTTTCGCTTGAAGTCTGTCGAGCACATGTCGGGTGCAGACGCTAAGTGGTGGAAACATGTATGAAGAAGTACACCCCTGCAGGGTTAACATCATCTATTCGAATAGCCGTGTCCGCGGTAAAGGACTTCTGGGTTGCCTATAACAGTTCATAGACAAGTGAAAGTGGATACTCTAAAATGCACAAGATAAGCGTGAGTGCTATGGATGGCGTTCTCGTAGGGAGACGGGAGCAGATCCATAGTGGTGTATTGATATGGTGAATATGTGGACTCGTGTGCGCCACCTCAAAAGAGTTACTTGTAGTCGTAGTTTAGGATAGCCACCGAGTCAAAGCTGGCTTGCTGCTGTTAAACTCCATCCCTTTTGTTGATAATGATGCATATGTAGTTAGTTCTGATGTAAGTCTTGCTGGGTACATTTGTACTCACGTTTGCCTATTTTATGTTTTTGCAGAGAGACTTCGGTCTCGTTAGTAGTTCCGCGTGGACTTCGACGTTTAGCTTGAAACCTCAGCTATGATCTTGTGCCCTCGGCAGGATCTGGTAGATAGTCAGGCTTCTTAGCCTTTTTCATTTATAGTTGTCTGTACTTAGACATGTTAAGCTTCCGCGTGTGCTTTGACTTGTATGCTCTGAATGTTGGGTCATGAGACCCCTGTTTGTAATATCTCGCTCCTCGGAGCCTAATGAATAAATACTTGAGTCATAGAGTCATGTTGTGATGCCATGTTGTATTTGCACATATCGAGCATATTGTGTGTATGCTATTGAAATTCTTGGTATGTGTGGGATCTGACTATCTAGTTGTTTATATTTAGTAGCCTCTCTTACCGGGAAATGTCTCCTAGTGTCTCCACCGAGCCATGGTAGCTTGCTACTGCTCCGGAACACTTAGGCTGGCCGGCATGTGTCCTTCTTCGTTCCTGTGTCTGTCCCTTCGGGGAAATGTCACGCGATGAACACCGGAGTCCTGTTAGCCCGCTACAACCCAGTTCACCGGAGTCCTGCTAGCCCAGTGCTACAGCCTGGATTCACTCGCTGATGACCGACACGTTCGATGCTTGGTCATGGATGCCTGTCCCTGTAAGTCTGTGCCACTTTGGGTTTACGACTAGCCATGTCAGCCCGGGCTCCTTATCATATGGATGCTAGCAACACTATCATATACGTGTGCCAAAAGGCGCAAACGGTCCCAGGCAAAGGTAAGGCGACACCCATGGGAATACCGTGCGTGAGGCCGCAAAGTGATATGAGGTGTTACATGCTAGATCGATGTGGCATTGAGTCGGGGTCCTGACATGGAGGCACGCCGCGTCCAGATTCTCGAGAGCGTTGGCCGGCTTGCCAGCATGCAACGCCTCTCGGACGCCTATCGGCGCGAGATGGACAGAGCGGTCAGCGGTACGCCGGCTCCTGGGGGGCCTAGCCGCATTGGCCCTGTCGGCAGCATGGCAGGACTGTCGCCAGCATGTTCAGGGCAGAACGCCCCATCTATGCCGCGCCTGCAGAGAACATCCGGGCCGCCCAGGCGGTGATGGACGAACTTGACAAATACGAGGGGGATGAGCGTCGCCACATGACGAAGCGAGTCCAGCAGCTCCTAGACACGGCTGCCGCGTTGCACGAAGCCATTTTCCGCGCTGAAGAGCCCGCCCTGCGGAATGAAGAGCCGCCCATTACGAAGAGCACGGCGCGACATCCCGGACGCCAACTTGTGGCACCTGAGGAAGACGAGGCAACGAGCCGGCGGCCAGCTGGAGCCGGACTCGCCTTTCCATCAAGCGTGACGAAGACGGCCGCCCTCGAGCGGTGGAGCGCCGAGGCGATCCTCCGCCTCCTTCGCCTCGCGGAGCAAGATATCCCACTAAGCCGCCTGTCACGCACCCAACACTCGGCGATCGCCTTGGCCGCCGAGAGGGAGTTGCAGAGAACGACGCCCGCCATCGCATGGACCGCCTCAACCGATCCTTGGCGCTAGAAGAAGAAGACGCGTTGGGCCCGTCCTGTTTCGGCCCACGAATGCGGGACGAGCCCTTTCCCAAAGGGTTCACCCTCGCTCGAGATACACCCAGGCACACCGGCTCTGTGAAGCCGGAGGATTGGCTGGTCGACTACTCGACAGCAGTCAGCATAGCAAACGGCAACAAGCGTGTTGCCGTGAAGTATGTCCCACTCATGCTCCAGGGCACTGCCCGAACGTGGCTCAATAGCCTGAAGCCCCGCAACATCAACAGTTGGCTTGATTTCACCGAGGCCTTCATCCGCAACTTCACCAGCACCTACAAGCGGGCTCCCAAGCCCCGACAGCTCTCCTTGTGCGTCCAAGGACCCACATAGTCGACTCGCGACTACCTCACGTGCTGGACTGAGCTGCGGAACTCCTGCGAAGGCGTGCATGAGGTGCAGGCAATCGAGTACTTCACCGCCGGGTGCCGAGAGGGCACCCTCCTCAAGCATCGACTCCTCTGCAATGAGCCCAAGATGCTCGACGAGCTGCTGATCATCGCCAACAAGCACGCCACGGCCGACTCCTCCATGAAGGCGGAAATCCTAGTTGATGCATCCGGCAAAGTGGCACCTCAGGCCCCTCGGACTCCGGCTGGTGACACCAGTCGGCGATAGCAACCAGGTGACAACAAGCGGAAGGCCACCCAGCCGGCTTCCACCAGCCAGTAGGTGGCAACGATCGAGGATCAGCAGCCGGAGGGGCAGCCGGCACCCAAGCGGCAGAAGGGCGGCAAGTCCAATTGGTTGCTCGCTTTCTCTTACGAGCAAACTTTAGATGCACCCTGCAAGTTCCATAGTGGCGCGAAGCCGTCCAACCACACCACTCGGAAGTGTCATTGGCTCGCCAGAATCGCCAAGGGAGATGGACTCCTGCCTCCTCCGCCTGCCGGACCGCCGCCTCCTCAGCCCCAGCAGCCGGCGGCCCGACAAGTTGGCGCCATACAAGAAGAGTACCCGGAGGAACATGGAGCTTATGTTGTGTTCACCAGCATGGCCGATGACAGACGCAGCAGACGGCAGCGACAACAAGAAGTGCAAGCAGTGGCCTCCAACACTCCAGAATTCATGCATTGGTCTGAAAAGCCCATCAGTTGGAGCAGGGCCGACCACCCGGAAGTGATGCCTTCCCCAGGTTCATACGCCCTGGTCCTAGAAGATACCCTTGCAACAGAGAGGCGGGCAGCACGTTTCTCCAGAGTCTTGATAGATGGTGGAAGCAGCATCAATATCCTGTACCGTGACACAATGGAGAAGTTGGGAATCAAGCAGAAGCAGCTCATCCCTAGTTGGACTGTATTCCATGGCATAGTCCCTGGCCTTTCCTGCTCTCCAATCGGCAAAACCCAGATTGATGTGCTCTTCGGAGACAAGAATCATTTCTGCCGTGAGCCAGTTTGGTTTGAAGTGGTGGACCTCGAGAACCCCTACCATGCACTGCTTGGCCGACCAGCTTTGGCAAAGTTCATGGTAGTCCCCCACTATGCTTACCTCAAGATGAAGACGCCAAGTACCAAGGGAATCCTGACCGTAGTCGGAGACTACAAGAAGTCGGTCGCTTGTGCCGCAGATAGCAGCCGGCTGGCCGAGTCCCTCATGATTGCAGCTGAGAAGCGGCTCCTTGACCGGGTGGTGGCGTTGGCAGGCAAGAAGCCAGAAATGTCACCCATCCCCCAGGAGTCGGAGGTTGAGGGCTCGTTCAAGCCGGCCAAGGAAACAAAGAAGATACCCTTGGACCCGGAGAGGCACGCGGTAATAGGTGCAAACCTTGACAGCAAATAGGAAAGCGAGCTTGTCGATTTCCTCCATGAGAATCGGGACATCTTCGCATGCTCTCCCAAAGACATGCCGGGTGTTCCGACGGATTTGGCCGAGCACAAGTTACATGTCCGACATAACGCCAAGCCGGTCAGGCAGCCCTTGCGCCGCCTGTCGGAAGAGAAGAGAAGAGTTGTTGGAGAAGAGATAGCCCGGCTCCTAGCAGCCGGATTCATCATGGAAGTGTTCTTTCCAGAGTGGCTGGCCAACCCTGTCCTAGTGTTGAAGCAAAACAAGCGGTGGCGCATGTGCATTGACTATACTAGCCTCAACAAAGCCTGCCGCAAAGATCCCGTTGCTCTGCCAAGGATTGATCAAGTGGTAGACTCCACAGCCGGATGCGAGCTGTTGAGTTTTTTGGATGCATACCCAGGTGTTGTGGTCGCTGGGGGCACGAGCACCTATGGGGCAGGGAGCCCCTTCTAGTCCGGCAAGGGAGCGGAGGGCGCACGTAGAGCAGATCGAGGCGACGGCACGCGGGGGTTTTTTACCCAGCTTCGGAGCTCTCCGGAGAGATAAAACTCCTACTGCTGCTTTGTGTTTGTATTTGTTCTTGCTCGAGAGCGTGAGCGTATAGTGGTGTTGGATGTGTCGAATGGACCGAACCCCTTCTATGTGCGCATGGGCCTCCCTTTTATAGTCCGACAGGTGGCAACGCAGAAAGAGGGGGTAAAAGAGTAAAAACGCAGGTTGGTACAACAGTGTCCAACAGTGTCCCCTACCTAACTCTGAAAGCAGGGGACAAGGGCATTTAATGCCCGTCCGGTCGCCCCAACAGTGCAAGGAAACGACCGTTAGGGGCGCCACCGATCGCCACGATGGCCTCCTTGTCAGCTTGGCTTGCCACCTCGCACCGCATGGCTGCACAGCGCCTTGCCACGTGCTCCTGGGGTGGCCCTGGGGTGACACGTCGTTGGATGCGCTGGAGCTTGGGTGCAGGGTGGCAGCCTTGCCGCGGCAAGCGCCTCGCCGCGGCCCTTCTCTTGTCGTGCCGGCAAGCTTGCCGGTCGCCGGGCCTTGCCGGGACGCGCGGGGCGTCGCGGCAAGTTTTCTGGAAGTGCCTTGGTTGGCCTTCCCGGCAAGCTCCTCTTGCCGGGGCCTCGTCCTTCCCGGCAAGTTCTTCTTGCCGGGGCCTTGTACTTCCCGGCAAGCTCCTCTTGCCGGGGCTTTGTCTACTTGGTTGACACTTTGTTCTTGAATGGCAGTAAATGGAAATGATGGAGGGTCTTGGCGGACGCCTGGCGAGCCTTGCCACGGGGTGCTGCAACCGCCCGTGCACAAGTTCGGGGTACTAAGGTACGCCTACTTTAGTACACCGACAGGAGCCCCCGGGCCTGGGCCATACACGGTGCCTAGCGCTGTTGGGCCAGGGCCAAAACAGTGCACGGGCACGCGCGGCCTGGGTCCAAACCGAATCCACTCCGTATCCACCGCGCCCTCCCATAACGGCACACGTCAATCGCGGCGTCGTGGGAGGCATGGGTGGCGTGCGCAATTTTCGAGGCGCCCACCCCCGTGATCACGGGGCGGGGCAAGGTCACCTCATCTGTCGCCTCGGCTCTGCATCCCCGCCACACGGCTCCCATGCGCGTGGGGTCGTGGGCGGTGGAGGCGAGAAACCGAGCCGTCACGGGCGGAGGCAGCGGGTCGGCCCCGATTCCCTGCCCCTTCGTGCTCTGATTCGCCGAGCGGGGCGGCCGTGCCCCCACCTCGCTCCTTTAAGAAGGGCGAGAGGGGAGCGCAGAAAACCGCACTCCCTCATCCCCTTCTTTCTTCAGTTTCTGTTCCCCTTTCTCTCGTCCCTCATGGAGAAAGGGAATCCTGGTCCTTCGTCGGTGGCGGCGAGGGTCGCCGCCAGACCGCGCATCCCTCCCTACCCCGTGCCCGTCGTGACAGAGCCGGCCACAAGGGGAAGAGGGAGGGGGCGAGGTCGTGGGCGAGGTCGAGGGCGAGGTCGAGGCGCACGGGGAAGAGGCGGACGGGGCGGCGCGTTGGCTTCGCCTCCGCCGGCGGCTCCTCTCCTTCCGGCGGTCCACACGGGGGACGACCCTTGGGAGTTCTTCGTCAAGCTGCGCCGGGCACCTCGTCGTCGCCTCCGGCTTCCGGCTCCGTTTGCGAGCGCGATGGAGCCAGACCCGCCCGAGACGCTGAGATTGCGCATGAGGGGCTGCGGGATCAGCGGTACGCGAGTCAGCGTCGTATCCCCAGCCCCCGGCGTGATGTATCTTGATCGAGGGTGGAAGACGTTTGCCCGCATCACAGCTTGACGGCGGGGTTTACCCTCCATTTTAAGTTAATGGAGGGCGACCTCCTCTCCGTCAAGGTCTTCGGGGACTCCGGCACCCGGGCGAGATGCTGCGTGGACAGCTCCTCCGATAGCGAAGACTCCCCCTCGAGCGAGAGTGACGAGGAGGAGAGCGACAGCGACGACGAGAGCAGCGGGCCCGACTAGGCGTCGGGCGTCGCCTCGTGCACCACGGGCGACCCCATCATCCGGGTCGCCGGCCTCCTGAACTCCCCGGGGTCGTTTCCTTGGGCGGCTGGCGTAGGGAGGCTGCGGAAGAGGAAGAGGGTTGGCAGCAAGGCCGTCAAGTCGGAGTACGAGGGCATGGTGCCCTCGACAGCGTGCTGACGTCCTGCCGCCCCGTCTTCGAGCTCTGCTTCCGGCGCCTCCGTCTCCGCCAAGCCCCCGGCTGGCCCCCGGGATGTTCTCTTGGTGTCTTCTGGCACCCGTAGTTCACCTAGGCGCCTCTTTTGTCCTCTTCGCCTCCTTGACCTACCTCCTGAAAAGGGGGACAGGAAAGGGATTATGGGCATCTTATCTTTTTAGTTTGTAAGCCTTCGGGCCTTAGCTGCATCTAGAACTTGTAATCCTCTCTTTCATGTTTTTCATCCTCTATGGACTGTACCCGAATGGGATGTTTTTTAAATGAAAAAAAGGGGAAGCTTGCTATGCCATATCCTTTACTTGACTCTATGCCTTGTATGTCTTTACCCTACGTTTTGAGGGAACTTGCCGGCGCAAGCATACTTGCCGAGTGCGGAACATCAGCTGCCCGCTGGCGGTGCTGCCTCCGGCAAGAAACCTTGTCGGGGCTAGTTGCAGCTCACTTGTATTGTTGAGCGGACTCGGAAACAAATCAAGGGCGCAACTTAGCCACGAGTCGATTCCTCCGCGCACAGGTTTTTCATACAAGGCACGGCCGTTCCAGGATGCGGCTTCGCGTTCCCAGTCCATAAGAGGATGCATGATGAGGGACGAAAGGCTTATCTGATATCGCAGCCCCCGGCGACTCTAGCTTGCCGGGGGTGAATCTTGGCATTCGCAGCCCCCAGCAACTCTGGCTTGCCGGGATCCAGGTGCCGGCGCACCTTTCTTCTCTTTCCTTGTCCTTTCCGCCGCTAGATGTGTCATGAGAACAATCTCTTAGAGCGCGGAAAGTTATTTACTGTAATATATAACTTTATTCTAAGCAAAGCTTGCTATGTTATGCCCTTTACTTGATCTGGTGCCTTGTATGTTTCTACCCTACGCTTTGAGGGAACTTGCCGGCGTGAGCACGCTTGCTGAGTGCGGAACATCAGCAGCCCGCTGGTGGTGCTGCTTTCCGGCAATAAACCTCGTCGGGGCTGGTTGCAGCTCACTTGTATTTTTGAGCGGACTCGAAAACAAATCAAGGGCGAAACTCAGCCACGAGCCGGTTCCTCCGCGCACAGGTTTTCCATACAAGGCACGGCCGTTCAAGGAACATAACTTTAAAAATTTGAAACTGACTGCGCCCTATGGCAGTGATTGCTATGATATATCCTTTATTCTGTCGCTTTCCTTGTATGTCTCTACCCCACGCTTTTAGGGAACTTGCCGGCGCAAGCACACTTGCTGAGTGCGGAACATCAGCAGCCCGCTGGCGGTGCTGCCTCCGGCAAGAAACCTTGTCGGGCTAGTTGTAGCGCACTTTCATTTGTTGAGCGGACTCGAAACAAAGTAAGGGCGCAACTCAGCCACGAGCCGGTTCCTCCGCGCACAGGTTTTCCATACAAAGCGCGGCAGTTCAGGGAATATAACATAAGAATTTGAAACTGGCTGGGCTTTGTGCTCAGACTTGGGCAACTTAGCTTTTTTGTCGTCTGTGTCCCGGCAAGGTTGCGCTTCTTTGAACGGCGCCAAATGCTATGTTGTCTCCTTTACTTGATTCCATCCCTTGTATGTTTTTACCCTTATGCTTTTTAGGGATCTTGCCGGTGCACACACACTTGCTGAGTGCGGAACATCAGCAGCCCGCTGGCGGTGCTGCCTCCGGCAAGAAACCTTGTCGGGGCTAGTTGCAACACACTTTCATTTGTTGAGCGGACTCAAAACAAAGTAAGGGCGTAACTCAGCCACGAGCCGGTTCCTTCGCACACAGGTTTTCCATACAAGGCACGGCCATTCAAGGAACATAACCTAAGAATTTAAGAACGACTGTGCTCTAGCTCGATGGTGCATCCTCGACGGCAGTGCAGCACTCTGAAGAGGCGCGCTTGCCGGAGTGGGCATCAGAGCTACGCTTGCCGGACTTAGTCTCTTGTGAAGCTGCCTTTGCCCTCTTGCACTTGCCGGTGGAGCTCGATGGTGCGTCCTCGACGGCTGTGCAGCACTCCGCAGAGGCGCGCTTGCCGGAGTGGGCATCAGAGCTATGCTTGCCGGACTTGGCCTTCTTCTTCTTCTCCCCGGGAGCTTCAGCGGCAAGTGTTTGGCGCTCTGCTGCGGCTGCTGCTTCCCGGTAGATCTTGTCGGTACAGATAAGTGCATCCTTCTTGTCGCCTTGGACAGAAATAACACTTATCGGACCAGGCATCTTGAGCACATTGTAGGCGTAATGAGATGCTGCCATGAACTTGGCAAGCGCTGGACGGCCTAGTATCCCATTGTAGGGCAATGGGAAATTAGCAACGTCAAACGTGACTCTCTCTGTCCTGAAATTCAGCTCGCTGCCAAAGGTCACTGGCAGTGTGATCTTCCCCTTCGGCTTGCTCCTTCCCGGATTTATTCCCTGAAAGGTGCCGGTCTCTTCGAGCTCGCTGTCGGGGATCTGGAGTTTCTTGAGCACCGCGGAGGAGATCAGATTCAGGCCGGCCCCGCCGTCAACCAACATCTTCGTGACCTTGAGGTTGCGGATTGTTGGCGAGACCAACATTGGCAAGCACCCGACCGCAGTGATGCGATCAGGGTGATCCTCAACATCGAAGATGATGGGCATGCTGGACCACTTCAGGGGCTTGCGCGATTCAACGGACGGTTCTGCTGCGCTCACCTCTCGCGCCCACTGTTTGAGTTGGCGGTGCGAGGTGTGCAGGGAAGCACCGCCGTCGATGCACAATACCTCCATTGCCTTCTGAAACTCTTGGTCGTCAGTCTCATCTTCCTCCATTTCATCATCTTCATCTTCGTCTTCGTCCTTGTCGCGGCCACGGGGAGGCCTGTCTCCTTGCCGCGGCTTGGCCTTGCCGTGGCGCCCTCCCCGGGCGGGAAGCTTCTTGCCGGATCCTCCGCCACCTCCCTGGGCCCTCTCCTTGTCGCGGCGCTCATACTCAGATTTCTGTAGCTCTGCCATCTGCTCAACTTTCTTGCAGGCTTGGAGGTCATGGCCCTTGGTGCGGTGGATCTTGCAATATTGCTTGCCGGAGCCATCCTGCTTGTCGGCGGCTACCACAGCCTCGCTGGACTCACTAGCTTTGGCCTTGTCAGAGCCGCCTCCGTCGCCGGAATGCTCGACAACTAGCACATCCTTAGCCTTTCTTTTTCTGTTGTTCCGCCTCCGGTTCTTCCTTGCCGGGGCGGCATCCTCACTGTCAGATCCTTCTGCTCCTGCAGTCTCTCCGGGGATTTTCCTCCCCTCCTCAGCCCGTGCACACTTGTCAGCCAGAGCGTACAGTTCGCTGACATCTCTAATCTTGCACATCGCCATCTCCTCCCTCATCCTGCGGTTACGCACGTTCTGATGGAACGCGCTGATAACTGCGGCAGGGTGGACGTCTGGGATGTTGCGCTGCACCTGGCTGAATCTCTGTATGTACTTGCGCAGGGGTTCTCCCTCCTTCTGGACGAGCAAGTGAAGGTCGCTCTCCTGGCCATGAGGCTTGTGGCCGCCTGTGAAGGCACCGACAAACTGGTGGCACAGGTCCGCCCACGAAGAAATGGAGTTCTCCGGCAAGTGCATGAGCCAAGATCTGATGTTGGGCTTGAGCACCAGCGGGAAGTAGTTGGCAAGGATCTTCTCGTCGCGTCCTCCGGTAGCCTGCACCGCGATGGTGTAGATGCTGAGGAACTCTGACGGATGTATCCTGCCATCGTACTTCTCGGGCATGTCTGGTTTGAAGTTCTTGGTGTTGGGCCACTGGACTTGCCGCAGCTCACGGGTGAACGCAGGGCAACCTACCGCATATGGCAAGTCGCCTGGCTCCCCCGGCGCATGCATATCGACAGTGGGCCCAGCGCGCAGGTCGGATTGACGCCGCACTTCTCTTCGATGCTCGATGCGAGTGCGAGCGTCTTCGTGCCGTCGTTCTTGAAGAACTTGGCGTTGATCGCGGCGAGCTCGCGGGCCCGACGACGCGGTGGAGTCGTTATCGAGGTTGGCCCGGTGAGCTGGCGATCTTGGCCTTCGGGGCGGGGAGTGCACCGTGGTGGCCCCCCCAGTGGTCTTGTCGGTGCCGGCTTGCGCCTGAGCGTCTTGCCGCGGCTTCGACGTGCTCGTTCGCCGGGGCTTGTCACCGTTGGCGAAGCCGATGAGGCTATATATGGCGGCCCTCCAGTCGTCGATCTTGTCTGGCGCTGGAGGGTAATCTAGAAGCAGCTGAGCTCGGGCCAGCGCTTCCTCTGGAGTCTTGGGCGGCGGTGGTGAGCGACGCAAGGTGCGAGACATGCTCAAACTCCTAACAGTGTTAGAAGGAGCAGCATCCCGTCCAGGCGACCGCACCGCACTCGTGCCAATGTGCTGGCGTGCATGTTGGCCTTGAACGTCCCGCGACCCACCAGCTTGGCCTTGTTCCAATGCGAGCACGGCGCCAGGAGCGCCGTGGCGTTGTCGATCTTGCACCTCCTAGGAGGGGTGCGGTGGATGTGCAGACGCTGAACCTTGCGGGGCCTTGTCCTTGGAGCGGGTGACGACGTGAGTCCCCCCGCTGGCGCCCGCTCCTCCGCCGGCGTCCACCCCACCACCCGTTTGCTCCGGTGGCGGTAGGACAGTCGCAGACGGAGCGGCTACCTCCGAAGATTTCTTCTTCGGTGCCATGTCGATGAAGATGTTGATGTAGCGCGCGCAGACGCCGGATCAGATGCTCACGACCTCGACGCCCCCCTACCTGGCGCGCCAAAGATGTTGTGGTCGCTGGGGGCACGAGCACCTATGGGGCAGGGAGCCCCTTCTAGTCCGGCAAGGGAGCGGAGGGCGCACGCAGAGCAGATCGAGGCGACGGCACGCGGGGGGTTTTTACCCAGCTTCGGAGCTCTCCGGAGAGATAAAACTCCTACTGCTGCTTTGTGTTTGTATTTGTTCCTGCTCGAGAGCGTGAGCGTATAGTGGTGTTGGATGTGTCGAATGGACCGAACCCCTTCTACGTGCGCATGGGCCTCCCTTTTATAGTCTAAGGGGGTCACCGACAGGTGGCAATGCAGAAAGAGGGGGTAAAAGAGTAAAAACGCAGGTTGGTACAACAATGTCCAACAGTGTCCCCTACCTAACTCTGGCGGCAGGGGACAAGGGCATTTAATGCCCGTCCGGTCGCCCCAACAGTGCAAGGAAACGACTGTTAGGGGCGCCACCGATCGCCATGATGGCCTCCTTGTCAGCTTCGCTTGCCACCTCGCACCACATGGCTGCGCAGCGCCTTGCCACGTGCTCCTGGGGTGGCCCTGGGGTGACACGTCGTTGGATGCGCTGGAGCTTGGGTGCAGGGTGGCAGCCTTGCCGCGGCAAGCGCCTCGCCGCGGCCCTTCTCTTGTCGTGCCGGCCAGCTTGCCGGTCGCCGGGCCTTGCCGGGACGCGCGGGGCATTGCGGCAAGTTTTCTGGAAGCGCCTTGGTTGGCCTTCCCGACAAGCTCCTCTTGCCGGGGCCTCGTCCTTCCCGGCAAGTTCTTCTTGCCGGGGCCTTGTACTTCCCGGCAAGCTCCTCTTGCCGGGGCTTTGTCTACTTGGTTGACACTTTGTTCTTGAATGGCAGTAAATGGAAATGACGGAGGGTCTTGGCGGACGCCTGGCGAGCCTTGCCACGGGGTGCTGCAACCGCCCGTGCACAAGTTCGGGGTACTAAGGTACCCCTACTTTAGTACACCGACATCAGGGTATCACCAGATCAAGTTGAACCTAGCTGACAGGCTGAAGACCGCCTTCATCACGCCATTCGGAGCCTTCTGCTACCTGACCATGACATTCAGCTTGAGAAACACCGGCGCCACGTTTCAGCGTTGCATGCAGAAGTGTCTCCTCAAGCAACTCGGCAGGAATGCCCATGTCTATGTGGATGATGTGGTGGTGAAGACGGAGAAGTGTGGCATGCTGCTAGAAGACCTCAAGGAAACTTTTGAGAATTTGCGCCGATTCCAGATCAAGCTTAACCCGGAGAAATGTGTCTTTTGAGTACCAGCCGGCCAGCTCCTTGGCTTTCTGGTCTCAGAGCGCGGCATAGAGTGTAACCCGGTGAAGATCAAGGCCATTGAGAAGATGGAGGTGCCCACCCGACTGCTGGACGTGCATAAGTTCACCGGCTGCCTGGCATCAATTAGCCGTTTCATCAGTCGGCTGGGCGAGAAGGCTCTCCCTCTGTACCAACTTATGAAGAAGACCACTTTTTTTGAGTGGAACGGCAAGGCGGATGAAGCCTTCTCCCAGCTAAAGAAGATGTTGGCAACCCCACCTATCCTGGCAGCTCCGACTGAGAAGGAGCCCATGCTCCTCTACATAGCTGCCACCAGTCGGGTTGTCAGCACAGTCATTGTGGTAGAGTGCAAAGAGGAGGGCAGAGCATTGCCGTTCCAGAGACCGGTATATTACTTGAGTGAAGTACTGTCCGCCTCCAAGCAAAACTACCCGCATCATCAGAAGATGTGCTATGGCGTGCACTTTGCCGCCAAGAAGCTGAAACCTTACTTTCAAGAGCACCCAATAACCATCGTTTGCACGGCTCTGCTTGCTGAGATCCTGGGAAGCCAGGATGCTTCTTGCCGAGTGGCCAAATGGGCCATTGATCTGGCCCCTTACACCATCTACTACCAGCCTCGCACCACCATCAAGTCGCAAGTGTTGGCCGACTTCCTCGTCAACTGGGCCGAGACCCAGTACCTGCCACTAGCACCAGACTCCACCCATTGGCGGATGCATTTTGATGGTTCGAATATGCACACCGGTCTGGGAGCCGGCATCGTCCTCACCTCTCCCAAAGGAGATGAGCTCAAATATGTGTTGCAAGTCCATTTTGTCGCCTCCAACAACGTAGCAGAATATGAGGCACTCATACACGGACTCCGGCTTGCCAAGGAACTCGGCATTCGCCTAATTCTGTGCTATGGTGACTCCGACTTGGTGGTCCAGCAGTCGTCAGGCGACTGGGAAGCCAAGGACGCAAATATGGCGAGCTACTGCTTCCTCGTACAACAGTTCAGCGGATACTTTGACGGGTGCGAGTTCCTTCACGTGCCCAGAAATGACAATGAGCAAGCGGATGCATTGGCACGGATCGGCTCCACCCGGCAGGCGATACCAGCCTGCGTCGCCTTGGAGCGCCTCCTCAATCCGTCTATCAAGCCATCTCCAGAGTCCGACTCCATCTTCGTGCCGGCCCCTCCTGATGTAGTCGGATCCGACTTGAGGATACCAGAAGCCGGCATAGGGACTTCGGCAGGCGGCCCGGGGACTGCAGCCGTCGCACCCGGCCGGGGAATCCCAGAGACCGGCCCGGGGACTGCAGCAGTCGGCCAGGGGACTTCTTCAAGACAGCAGGCGGCAGCCGACTCCAACCCGCCACCTCCCAGCCCAACCGCCCTCGTACAAGTTGTTGTCATAGCAGTCGGAGAGATAGCAGCACCATCATGGGCTCAACCCATCCTCAAATTCCTGGTAAACAAAGAGCTGCTAGCCAACGAGACCCTGGCCCAACAAGTGCAATGACGGGCGGCGACATAGACCATAGTCAACAAAGAGCTGGTTCAGCGCAGTGTCATTGGTGTGTACCAGCGCTGTGTGGAGCCGGACCAGGGCCAAGCAATCCTCAAAGATATTCACCAGGGTAAATGTGGTCACCACGCGGCCTCGAGAGCACTCGTGGCCAAAGCTTTTCGTCATGGATTCTTTTGGCCGACTGCTCTTGAAGAGGCCAAAGAGTTGGTCCAGAAGTGCAAGAGTGCCAAAGATTCCACTCCAAGCCGCACTTGGCAGCTTCTGTACTCAAGACTATTCCGATTGCTTGGCCATTTGCTGTTTGGGGTTTGGATATGGTGGGGCCATTCAAGACAGCCCGTGGCGGCATGACTCATCTGCTTGTCGATGTGGACAAGTTCACCAAGTGGATAGATGCCAGGCCAATCAAGAAGCTGAATGGGCCGACTGCCGTAACTTTCATCACCGACATCACCACTCGGTATGGCATACCACATAGCATCATCACCGACAATGGCACAAACTTTGCCAAAGGAGCCGACTGGACTTAGCGTCCGTTGCCCATCCACAGTCAAACGGCCAGGTTGAGCGAGCAAATGGCCTCATCTTGTCCGGCATCAAGCCCCGACTGGTCGAGCCTCTTGAGTGTTCGGCCGGCTGCTGGCTCGACGAGCTGTCGGCCGTCCTCTGGAGCCTGCGCACAACTCCGAATAACTTGACCGGCTTCCTGCCTTTCTTCCTCGTCTACGGTGCTGAAGCCGTCATCCTGATGGACATAGAGTTTGACTCCCCGCGAGTCACCATGTACACCGAGGCGGACGCCAAGGAGGCGCGAGAAGACGGCGTCGACCTGCTGGAAGAAGGCCGGCTGTTGGCACTCAGCCGGTCCGCCATCTACTAGCAGAGTCTGCGCTGATACTACAACCGCAAGGTGAAGCCAAGATCCTTCCAAGAGGGATACATTGTGCTCCGGCTGATCCAGCGAACAGCCGGCCAGCACAAGCTCTCGGCGCGTTGGGAAGGCCCCTTCATTATCAGCAAGGTGCTAGGCAACGACTCCTACTATTTGATCGACGCTCCCAGGCCCAGAGCACGCAAGAGAGATGATTCAGGCAAGGAGACAGAGAGGCCGTGGAATGCAAACCTCCTCCCGAGATTTTATAGTTGAAAGCATTATGTATCACGCTACCTTTTTGTATTATGCGCAAAGACTCCGGGTCCCCCGAGACGAACTCGGGGACTGCCCTCCTTTTATCTATATGATAAATATTATGCCCATGAGTGTGTTTCTGTTTTATGATTTCCGCCTGGCACCGGGTCGACCAGTCGGCCCGGAGGTTTGCCGCCCTCTACTATATGCCGCCTCCCGCAGCCGGACAAGTAATGTGTTGGCACCTAAAACTTCTTCTGTCAGAAGCCATAATTTGCAGAGCGGCTGCATGGCGGGCAGAAGCGGCAAGACAGTGCCCACATGAACAATGGTTAAGGAAAAAGCACATATAGCCGAGGTCGGCACCGTACCTGCCCGGCCAGCTGCCGAGTAGCCGGCCGGCTGGCCTCTGCCTCCCTTGCAAAAACCTCCACATGGCTAAGTACTTGCCCTCCCGCAAAAGTTAAGTACTCAAACCAGCCGCAGTCCGTAGAGGGGCTGCTTGGCTGGCGAGAGGATAGCTAAGGGAGAGAGGCAAAGGAAAAGAGCAAGGAGTTCACACAAGGAAAGCTAGACATCGGCAAAACAAAGCATAAAATTGCGATAGAATATTTACATAGATAAAGGCCGAACGGCCGTCATTCAGCAAAGTTTAAGATACACCCCGCGGGTGGAATTGTGCGAATTTAACAAAAATGTTCAGACTAGCAAGCAGGAAAAGGAAAAAGATAAAATCCCTAAGGAGCAACGGAGGATTCCGGCTGGGCGCTGGGGCCGGCAGTGCCAGTTGGCGCAGCAGACGGCTCCGGTTGGGCGCTGATGTCAGCAGTGCTGGTTCGCGTAGCAGACGGCCCCGGCTGGATACTGGGGTCGACGTTGCCAGTTGGTGCGGCGGGCGGCTCCGGCTGGATGACGGAGTCAGCTGTGCCGATTGGTGCGACAGGCGGCTCTGGCTGGGCGCTGGAGTCGGCACTGCCAGTCGGGGTGGCGGAAGGCTGGATGACGGAGTCGGTGACGTCCGTCGGAGGCACGGGCAGCTGGTCAGTCACCACCTGGCTGCCTCCAGCAGCAGTCGGTGCTTTGGAGCGTGGGTCGTTGCTTGAGGCCCGGTCGGGGTGGGGCTGATCATCCGCACCAGCCTCCGGCATATCGATGTCGATGTCGCTGTGCTCCTCCTCCTCCTCTTCCTCATCCTCCTCCTCCTCGCCTTCATCACTGCAGTCGATGACTTCGGCTGAGTCCTCGCTGTCCTCCGGGTTCAGCCCGAGCCACTCTTGCGGTGCTTCGCCGCCTTCCTCAACCACCTCCAGAACGAAGGTGCTGGTGTCGGTGAAGTCGGCGATCGCCACCACCCTATTGACTGGCCTCCACCGCTGCCAGCTCCTCCTGCGCTTCCAGCCAGAACGTGGCCAGCTGGGCTAAGTCCATCCCAGGATACCACGCCTTGACGAACTCAAGGGCACATCGCACTCCTGCCCGGGCTGCAGAGCCCTTCCAGGCCTCCAGGCGGCCGGCCGCCACCTCCAGCCAGTCGGCGGTCCGGCTTGGAGTGCACGGAGCCGGCAGGCCTGGCCAGAGGGCGGAAATCGCCTGGGCCCCGACACGCTGAAGACGGCACAGTACTTGATGGGCGGGCCGAAGACGGGCCTGGATGCTGAGGATCTGCTCATTCAGGGTCCGGGGGGCGTCAGCAGCGATCTGTGCGCCTTCCGCCCTCTGCTCCTCGCGCTGGGCCTCGATGGCTTGGCTCGCACCAACGGAGTGACCCGGGAAGAAATCTACTTGGGCAGAAAGCAGGGAAAAACAAAGTCAGAAACAGGCAGTCAGCTTAGAAGAGGCCGGCAGCTCAAGACAACGAACAAGAAGAACAAAACTCACCGTCGACCAGGTCCTCAATGCTGCTGAAGCAGGCCGTCGTCTGCACCTCCTTGTCGGCCCAGGCGGCGCGCTCGGTTTCGAACTCGGCAAGGAGATCGGCCTCCTTCGCCTTCGCGTCCTGTTGGGCCGTCTTGAGAGCCTCCGTCTGCTCGGCGAGCTTGGCGACCAGCCGGTCCCGCTCCTCGGTTAGCTTGCTGCACTCCACCTCCTTGCCGCGTAGAGCGGTGTTGGCTTCGCCCAACTGCTGCTGCAAGGTGGCGTTGGCCTCTGGAGAAAGGGAAAGAAGAAAGAGCGTCAGTCAAAAAGACGAAGAAAGAAACACTGAGGAGATTCGGCCGACTGCTCAACAGTCGGCCCGAACCTTGGGGACTACAACCCGCGAGTGCGCCATCACGCCCCCGCAGAGAAGAAGTAATTAGCAAAGAAATAAACACTGAGGAGATTCGGCCCGACTGCTTAGCAGTCAGCTCGAACCTCGGGGACTACAGCCCGCGGGCGCGCCAGCGCGCCCCCGCGAAGAAGGAAGTCAGAACTTACTCCGGCTCTCGGACAGATGCGTGGTCTGCGTCTCCAGCTCCCGAACCCTGGAGTTAAAGGAGACGGCGCAGAGATTGTGGTAGTCCTATAGAAGGGATACCAGACAAGTCAAACATTTGATGCATACAAATTAAAAGTTCCGGACCGCCTACTCAGCAGCTGGCCCAAAACTTGGGGACTACACCCAGTGGGTGCGCCAGCGCGCCCCCACGAAGAAAGCAAGAAGATCAAAAAGCGAAGGAAACTTACGCGGATGGCTGCCCGCGACTCCAAGAAGGCCTCGTTGAAGCGCCTGAGGGCCTCAGCTTTGGCCCAGATCTTGGCCTGGATGTCAAGGGATGCCTGGTTCAGGGCGCCCGTCCCGCCCCCGTGTATCCAGCCTGCGGGCGTGGCGCAGGTCGCCTCGGTATCTGGGACTGATGAGCTCATGGCGCCGACCTCCTGTAGCCGCGGTGCTGAGGCCGCCTTCTCAAGGCGGCGGCGCGCTGGTGTGCGGACCTCAGGAATCAAGTCTGTCACCGCCGTGTCCTCGGCGGGTGGCACTGGCGGTGCGGCAAGCTACTCGTCCTGCGTCCCCCTAGCTGGCGGCGGCGGCGACGGCGGCGGCACAAAGACGTCCGGCATGGCTACGTCACCGCCCTCCCGCTCCCGGATCTGATGATCGTCGCCGGCTCCTCCGGCCGTCGCCACAAACTCAGGCGGAGGCAGCGCAGTGTTCAGGGGCGTCACGAGCAGCGGCTCTTGGCGGCGTGCGGCCTCCACGAGCCGCTCCTTCTTCGCGGCATCGGCCTCCTCCTGCGCCAGCGCCCTCTCAGCAGACGTGACGGCCTTGTCTGCCTGCTCCTTGGCCGGACGGTCGGCCTCTTCCTCACGCGCCTCCTCCCCATTCTGCTCTGTTGCCTCCCAGAGATTGGCGGCCGGGTCAATTCGCCGGCTGGTGGAGGAGGTCGCCACCGACCTGATGACCGAGGCGGCGCTCGACTTCTCGAGGGTCAGCAGGGCCTTGAAATAAGAAGACAAATCAGAAAAGTTCTTAGGCCGGATTCGCAAGAAGACAGAAAATACGAAAGGATACTTACGCCGACACCATGACAGGCACCTTCGGCTACCTCTGGTGCTTGGCCACCTTGGCCGCGGCTTCTTTCCGCCTAGTCGCCGCGGCCGGGTTCTTGGGCTTCTTTGGGGCGCTGCCGAACAGGGCAGCGCCCTGCTTCCGCTTGCGCTTACTGCCACGGGCGGGCGCCTAGTAGAGGGGCCCGCGCTGGTGTTGGCAGAGCTCCAAGAGGGGCGCGGCTCGTCTTCATCATCGTCGTTGTCGGGCCAAGTCTCCATGCCGCCGCCCAACTCGGAGCCGCCTGTTCCGTCGCCGCCGCCTGTTGCGTCGTCCGCCAGGCCGGCCGCCCCCAAGTCGGGGTTGTCCAAGTCGCTCACCGCCTTGTCCGGCAGGTAGTCATCACCCGGCCCCAGGAGGGCGGCCGGCGCCGCTGACATATAAATCTACACTCCAGAAGGGAGTCACATCACAACAAGAACAAGACTAGAAAAACAAATCAGAAGGAAAAGATGAAGAAACTTAGGGCAGGCGGCGGATCATCGTGCGAGTACGGCCGCTTCCCATACCGCCACTCTGCCTCCGACACCTTGAGGTCAGAGATTTCATTCACCATTCGCGCGACCTCAGCAGTCGGCATCTGCTTCGTACACAGCCGGCTGGGGTCGCAGTGCTCGCTCATCCGGAAGATTGGATATGGTGGGGCCATTCAAGACAGCCCGTGGCGGCATGACTCATCTGCTTGTCGATGTGGACAAGTTCACCAAGTGGATAGAGGCCAGGCCAATCAAGAAGCTGAATGGGCCGACTGTCGTGACTTTCATCACCGACATCACCACTCGGTATGGCATACCACATAGCATCATCACCGACAATGGCACAAACTTTGCCAAAGGAGCCGACTGGACTTAGCGTCTGTTGCCCATCCGCAGTCAAACAGCCAGGTTGAGCGAGCAAATGGCCTCATCTTGTCCGGCATCAAGCCCCGACTGGTCGAGCCTCTTGAGCGTTCGGCCGGCTGCTGGCTCGGCGAGCTGCCGGCCGTCCTCTGGAGCCTGCGCACAACTCCGAATAAGTTGACCGGCTTCCTGCCTTTCTTCCTCGTCTACGGTGCTGAAGCCGTCATCCTGATGGACATAGAGTTTGACTCCCCGCGAGTCACCATGTACACCGAGGCGGACGCCAAGGAGGCGCGAGAAGACGGCGTCGACCTGCTGGAAGAAGGCCGGCTGTTGGCACTCAGCCGGTCCGCCATCTACCAGCAGAGTCTGCGCTGATACTACAACCGCAAGGTGAAGCCAAGATCCTTCCAAGAGGGATACCTTGTGCTCCGGCTGATCCAGCGAACAGCCGGCCAGCACAAGCTCTCGGCGCCTTGGGAAGGCCCCTTCATTATCAGCAAGGTGCTAGGAAACGACTCCTACTATTTGATCGATGCTCCCAGGCCCAGAGCACGCAAGAGAGATGATTCAGGCAAGGAGACGGAGAGGCCGTGGAATGCAAACCTCCTCCCGAGATTTTATAGTTGAAAGCATTATGTATCATGCTACCTTTTTGTATTATGCGCAAAGACTCCGGGTCCCCCGAGACGAACTCGGGGACTGCCCTCCTTTTATCTATATGATAAATATTATGCCCATGAGTGTGTTTCTGTTTTATGATTTCCACCTGGCACCGGGTCAACCAGTCGGCCCGGAGGTTTGCCGCCCTCTACTATATGCCGCCTCCTGCAGCCGGACAAGTAATGTGTTGGCACCTAAAACTTCTTCTGTCAGAAGCCATAGTTTGCAGAGCGGCTGCATGGCGGGCAGAAGCGGCAAGACAGTGCCCACATGAACAATGGTTAAGGAAAAAGCACATATAGCCGAGGTCGACACCGTACCTGCCCGGCCAGCTGCTGAGTAGCCGGCCGGCTGGCCTCTGCCTCCCTTGCAAAAACCTCCACATGGCTAAGTACTTGCCCTCCCGCAAAAGTTAAGTACTCAAACCAGCCGCAGTCCGTAGAGGGGCTGCTTGGCTGGCGAGAGGATAGCTAAGGGAGAGAGGCAAAGGAAAAGAGCAAGGAGTTCACACAAGGAAAGCTAGACATCGGCAAAACAAAGCATAAAATTGCGATAGAATATTTACATAGATAAAGGCCGAACGGCCGTCATTCAGCAAAGTTTAAGATACACCCCGCGGGTGGAACTGTGCGAATTTAACAAAAATGTTCAGACTAGCAAGCAGGAAAAGGAAAAAGATAAAATCCCTAAGGAGCAACGGAGGATTCCGGCTGGGCGCTGGGGCCGGCAGTGCCGGTTGGCGCAGCAGACGGCTCCGGCTGGGCGCTGATGTCAGCAGTGTTGGTTCGCGTAGCAGACGGCTCCAGCTGGATACTGGGGTCGACGTTGCCAGTTGGTGCGGCGGGCGGCTCCGGCTGGATGACGGAGCCAGCTGTGCCGATTGGTGCGACAGGTGGCTCTGGCTGGGCGCTGGAGTCGGCACTGCCAGTCGGGGTGGCGGAAGGCTGGATGACGGAGTCGGTGACGTCCGTCGGAGGCACGGGCAGCTGGTCAGTCACCACTTGGCTGCCTCCAGCAGCAGTCGGCGCTTTGGAGCGCGGGTCGTTGCTTGAGGCCCGGTCGGGGTGGGGCTGATCATCCGCACCAGCCTCCGGCATATCGATGTTGATGTCGCTGTCCTCCTCCTCCTCCTCTTCCTCATCCTTCTCCTCCTCGCCTTCATCGCTGGAGTCGATGACTTCGGCTGAGTCCTCGCTGTCCTCCGGGTTCAACCCGAGCCACTCTTGCGGTGCTTCGCCGCCTTCCTCAACCACCTCCAGAACGAAGGTACTGGTGTCGGTGAAGTCGGCGATCGCCACCACCCTATTGACTGGCCTCCACCACTGCCAGCTCCTCCTGCGCTTCCAGCCAGAACGTGGCCAGCTGGGCTAAGTCCATCCCAGGATACCATGCCTTGACGAACTCAAGGGCACAGCGCACTCCTGCCCGGGCTGCAGAGCCCTTCCAGGCCTCCAGGCGGCCGGCCGCCACCTCCAGCCAGTCGGCGGTCCGGCTTGGAGTGCACGGAGCCGACAGGCCTGGCCAGAGGGTGGAAATCGCCTGGGCCCCGACACGCTGAAGACGGCACAGTACATGATGGGCGGGCCGAAGACGGTCCTGGATGCTGAGGATCTGCTCATTCAGGGTCCGGGGGGCGTCAGCAGCGATCTGCGTGCCTTCCGCCCTCTGCTCCTTGCGCTGGGCCTCGATCGCTTGGCTCGCGCCAACGGAGTGACCCGGGAAGAAATCTACTTGGGCAGAAACCAGGGAAAAACAAAGTCAGAAACAGGCAGTCAGCTTAGAAGAGGCCGATAGCTCAATACAACGAACAAGAAGAACAAAACTCACCGTCGACCAGGTCCTCGATGCTGCTGAAGCAGGCCGTCGTCTGCACCTCCTTGTCGGCCCAGGCGGCGCGCTCGGTTTTGAACTCGGCAAGGAGATCGGCCTCCTTCGCCTTCGCGTCCTGTTGGGCCGTCTTGAGAGCCTCCGTCTGCTCGGCGAGCTTGGCGACCAGCCAGTCCCGCTCCTCGGTTAGCTTGCTGCACTCCGCCTCCTTGCCGCGCAGAGCGGTGTTGGCTTCGCCCAACTGCTGCTGCAAGGTGGCGTTGGCCTCTGGAGAAAGGGAAAGAAGAAAGAGCGTCAGTCAAAAAGATGAAGAAAGAAACACTGAGGAGATTCGGCCGACTGCTCAACAGTCGGCCCGAACCTCGGGGACTACAACCCGCGAGTGCGCCATCACGCCCCCGCAGAGAAGAAGTAATTAGCAAAGAAATAAACACTGAGGAGATTCGGCCCGACTGCTTAGCAGTCAGCTCGAACCTCGGGGACTACAGCCCGCGGGCGCGCCAGCGCGCCCCCGCGAAGAAGGAAGTCAGAACTTACTCCGGCTCTCGGACAGATGCGTGGTCTGCGTCTCCAGCTCCCGAACCCTGGAGTTAAAGGAGACGGCGCGGAGATTGTGGTAGTCCTATAGAAGGGATACCAGACAAGTCAAACATTTGATGCATACAAATTAAAAGTTCCGGACCGCCTGCTCAGCAGCTGGCCCAAAACTTGGGGACTACACCAAGTGGGTGCGCCAGCGCGCCCCCACGAAGAAAGCAAGAAGATCAAAAAGCGAAGGAAACTTACGCGGATGGCTGCCCGCGACTCCAAGAAGGCCTCGTTGCAGCGCCTGAGGGCCTCAGCTTTGGCCCAGATCTTGGCCTGGATGTCAAGGGATGCCTGGTTCAGGTCGCCCGTCCCGCCCCCGTGTATCCAGCCTGCGGGCGTGGCGCTGGTCGCCTCGGTATCTGGGACCGATGAGCTCATGGCGCCGACCTCCTGCAGCCGCGGTGCTGAGGCCGCCTTCTCAAGGCGGCGGCGCGCTGGTGTGCGGACCTCAGGAATCAAGTCTGTCACCGCCGTGTCCTCGGCGGGTGGCACTGGCGGTGCGGCAAGCTACTCGTCCTGCGTCCCCCTAGCTGGCGGCGGCGGCGACGGCGGCGGCACAAAGACGTCCGGCATGGCTACGTCACCGCCCTCCCGCTCCCGGATCTGATGATCGTCGCCGGCTCCTCCGGCCGTCGCCACAAACTCAGGCGGAGGCAGCGCAGTGTTCAGGGGCGTCACGAGCAGCGGCTCTTGGCGGCGTGCGGCCTCCACGAGCCGCTCCTTCTTCGCGGCATCGGCCTCCTCCTGCGCCAGCGCCCTCTCAGCAGACGTGACGGCCTTGTCTGCCTGCTCCTTGGCCGGACGGTCGGCCTCTTCCTCACGCGCCTCCTGCCCATTCTTCTCTATTGCCTCCCGGAGATTGGCGGCCGGGTCAATTCGCCGGCTAGTGGAGGAGGTCGCCACCGACCTGATGACCGAGGCGGCGCTCGACTTCTCGAGGGTCAGCAGGGCCTTGAAATAAGAAGACAAATCAGGAAAGTTCTTAGGCCGAATTCGCAAGAAGACAGAAAATATGAAAGGATACTTACGCCGACACCATGACAGGCACCTTCGGCTACCTCTGGTGCTTGGCCACCTTGGCCGCGGCTTCTTTCCGCCTAGTTGCCGCGGCCGGGTTCTTGGGCTTCTTTGGGGCGCTGCCGAACAGGGCAGCGCCCTGCTTCCGCTTGCGCTTACTGCCACGGGCGGGCGCCTAGTAGAGGGGCCCGCGCCGGTGTTGGCAGAGCTCCAAGAGGGGCGCGGCTCGTCTTCATCATCGTCGTTGTCGGGCCAAGTCTCCATGCCGCCGCCCAACTCGGAGCCGCCTGTTCCGTCGCCGCCGCCTGTTGCGTCGTCCGCCAGGCCGGCCGCCCCCAAGTCGGGGTTGTCCAAGTCGCTCACCGCCTTGTCCGGCAGGTAGTCATCACCCGGCCCCAGGAGGGCGGCCGGCGCCACTGACATATAAATCTACACTCCAGAAGGGAGTCACATCACAACAAGAACAAGACTAGAAAAACAAATCAGAAGGAAAAGATGAAGAAACTTAGGGCAGGCGGCGGATCATCGTGCGAGTACGGCCGCTTCCCATACCGCCACTCTGCCTCCGACACCTTGAGGTCAGAGATTTCATTCACCATTCGCGCGACCTCAGCAGTCGGCATCTGCTTCGTACACAGCCGGCTGGGGTCGCAGTGCTCGCTCATCCGGAAGATTGGATGAGGGCGGCTCTTGAGCAGGAGAACCCGGAGCTCGACGAAGGCGATCAGGAGGTCGGAGGCTGCGAGGCCCTCCGACTCCTGGAGCACCCGGAGTTGGCCGATGGCGGCCGCTGTGTCTGGCTTCACCGGCTTCGGCTTGTAGCCCTAGTTAGGTCGGAGTCCAGTGGGAGGGCTGGCCTCGTAGGCCGGCAGGTTGAGGAAGTCGGCAGCCGGATCTGCGTTCTCGACGTAGAAGTAGGACTGCTGCCACATCTTCACGGACTGCGCCAGCTTGATGACGAGGAAGGCGTTCCGCTTTGCTGGTCAGCGCATGGTGAAGAAACCGCCACACTCAGCCGCTGTCTCCCTGGCGGAGGTGCCGAGCTTCAAGTAGAAGAACGCTCCCCACAACTCGAGTGTGGGGAGGACGCCAATGTAGCCCTCACACGCCGTGACGAAGGCGGAGAGTAGAGTCACGGCGTTGGGCGTGAGGTGATGAGGTTGGTGGTTGTTGAAGTCAAAAAAGAGCGGAGGAAGCCGCTCACCGGAAGGCCGAAGCCGTGGAGGAAGTGCGAGCAGAAGACGACCCGCTCGTTCCCCCTCGGCGCCGGCGAGATCTCCTCCTCCGGCGGCACCTCCGCCTTGACAAATGCCGCATTGGGCATCCGGCGCGTGTCACGGAGGAAGGAGATGTGATCCTCGATCACCGTTGACTCGTCCCAGTCACCGCCCTTCTCGCACACCATGGCTTCCGGCTGGCCGCGTGAGGAGGAGGGGTGTGTCGGTGATGAACGACGGCAGCAGCTCCACGACAGCGTTGAGCAGCAGCGATGGCTATGGAGGAGAGAGCAGGGAAGAAGAAAGAGTGGGAGGGGGCGTGCAAGCTTTGCCGCACCCCTCCCATCCCCCTACTTATAGCCCTCGGGCTACGAAGCCGAGGGGGCGTGGCGTGGGTCGTGGGATTAACTGCGCCCACGACCCCACGTCCCCCATTTATCGCGCGCATTTACCATGCCGCGAATGGTCATGGGAATGGCAACCGCCCTCCTCGGCACAGCGGATCCGCCCAAGTGCCGAGGCGCGGTAGTGGAGGGCCCGGCCCACTGTCACGTCCCATCGGGGGCATGGGATGGCAGGCTGGCCGGGCTGGTGCGTGCCGCATGGCGTGTCTATGGCGGGCGGCGGCCAGGGAAGCTTACCAGGCACGCCACCTATTTTCCCGTCTTGGAGTTCAAAATCAACCAAATAGTTCCGCCTAGGCGAGGCCGGCTTGAGCAGTCGGCTATCCGCAAGACGGATCGATGCTCTCCCGGAACTCGGTGATGGGAGGAAGCCGCTGAGACTTCGCGGCCCCTCGACCACAAGCCTCACCGGCTGCGAGGACTACTGTTGGATTAATGGGCCATGGGTAGGCTCACCCGAGTCCCTGAATTTATCAAGACCTTGGGCCAGCTCCTCCTTGTTGCACCCTAGGCCGAAGCTCTGCCCTCTGAGGGCCGGCTAGTCCAACGGCCGGCTGCCAGAGGGCGGCCAACCACCAACAGACGGAATCACGAGCGACCGGCTCCTGCCGGCCGGCCTCTATGGAAGATGGCAACTAGCAGGCGGCCACCGTGCACCCTCTGAGTTTGTGCCCCCATCAAGAGGACCAGACGATGCGTGCCAACAGTAAAGCCCACACCCCCAAATCCTGGTGTCGGCGTGGCCACAGTGTCTCGTATGGGCGGAGATTTCCGCACGGCGTGGCACTGTTGCCACTCTCCCCCGACATCACTCTGGGCAGGCGGAGCCCTGCTCCCCATGACGGCTTGTCGGTATGGCCCGCAGGCTGCGGGCCCTACTTGGTAGTGACGTCCCAGAAGACAGCGCACGCCGAACCATATGGACCGGAGGGGGGGCCGGCCTCTAGCAGGCGGCCGTCCCCTCCCTCGAAGCCCGTGCACCATTAACCTGATGAGACCAGGTGTGGCTACAGTGATCTCCCACCAGGCGGCAGGCACTGTAGCCACACTGAGATGACCAAGCCAACATCATTCGCGGCACGGCTACAGTGAGCAGCCACCAACCAGACCCGCTAGCGGCGGAAGCGTCCTGTCAGCTCTGTACCAGACCGGTCGGCGGGGCCCACCAGGCGGCGGGCCCCAGCAGTTGGCGAAGAAGCCGGAGGCCGGAGACACTGACGACCGAGCCCAGCAGCCGGCCCGATTACCATTGTACCCCTGGGGGGTGGGCCTATATAAACCCCCCAGGGCACCCATGCAAAGGGTTCCCAGCCCATTAGACTTAGCCACATTCCAAGGGCAGGAGATGTCTAGCCTTGCTGAAAGCACAAGTGCTCCCTAGGAGGTTTTGGTAATTAATGTCAACATATCTCTTGTTGGACTAACACTTTTATCTAGTATGTTTCAGATAAGTTCAACAATGGAGTGGCATGGACTAAAGGATGTGGGAACTCCTTCAAGATGTTAAGGACAAAGGATTGGCTCCAGCTTCAAGCTCAAGACTCTTCATTTCATATTTTAGTGATCCAAGATCACATTGAGTCTATAGGAAAAGCCAATACTATCAAGAAGGGATGAGGTGCTGCTTAATGAGTTTCTTGCTCCAGAGTGCTTTGTGATATGCTCCAAAACCCTCAACTACTTTCCCACTTCCACACATATGACCTAAACCTAAAGTCAAACTCGGTCCCACCGATTCTTTCTATCCAGCGCCACCGAGTTCAGATGTCTTAGCCACTGCCACAAACCCTAGGCAAATCGGTCTCACCGATAGGGATCTTGGTCTCACCAAGATGGGATTGTAATCTCTCTGTGTATGTCCATTACCAAAATCGGTCTCACCGAGTTTGAGCAATCGGTACTACTGAGATTACAATGCAAACCCTCTGGTTAACTTATTACCAAAATCGGTCCCACCGAGGTTGAGTAATCGGTCCCACCGAGTTTGCCTGACCAACTCTCTGGTTAGCTAATTACGAAAATCGGTCTCACCGAGTTTGTGTAATTCGTCTCATCGATATTACGTTATTCCCTAACCCTAACCATATCGGTCCTACCGAGTTGCATATCGGTCCCACCGAAAATCCTAACGGTCACTAGATTTGCTAAATCGGTCCGACCGAGTTTGTTGATTCAGTCCCTTCGACTTTGGTAAATTGTGTGTAACGGTTAGATTTTGTGTGGAGGCTATATATACCCCTCCACCTCCTCTTCATTCGTGGAGAGGGCCATCATACTGAACCTACACTTCCAGCATACATTTTGTGAGAGAGAACTACCTACTCATGTGTTGACGCCAAGATATTCCATTCCTACCATATGAATCTTGATCTCTAGCCTTCCCCAAGTTGCTTTCCACTCAAATCTTCTTTCCACCAGATCCACATCCTATGAGAGAGAGTTGAGTGTTGGGGAGACTATCATTTGAAGCACAAGAGCAAGGAGTTCATCACCAAAACACCATTTGTTACTTCTTGGAGATTGGTGTCTCCTAGATTGGCTAGGTGTCACTTGGGAGCCTCCGACAAGATTGTGGAGTTGAACCAAGTTGTTTGTAAGGGCAAGGAGATCGCCTTCTTTGTGAAGATCTACCGCTAGTGAGGCAAGTCCATCGTGGGCGATGGCCTTGGTGGGATAGACAAGGTTGCTTCTTCGTGGACCCTTCATGGGTGGATCCCTCCGTGGACTCGCACAATCGTTACCCTTCGTGGGTTGAAGTCTCCATCAACGTGGATGTACGATAGCACCACCTATCAGAACCACGACAAAAACATCCGTGTCTCCAATTGCGTTTGAATCCTCCAAAACCCTTCCCTTTACATTCTTGCAAGTTGCATGCTTTACTTTCCGCTACTCATATACTCTTTGCATGCTTGCTTGTTATGTATTGTGAATGTTAAACTTGTGCCTAAACTCCACTTAAACTTAAAGAAGTTAAAAACTACAACTTTTGTACTTAGTGTCTAATCACCTCCCCCCTCTAGACACCTCTTCTAAAGGTCCTACAAGTGGTATCAGAGCTTTGGTCTCCATTGCCTTGGTTTAATCACCATTGGAGGAAGATGGATGAGTCTACTTTGGGGAGTCTTAGACATAGTGTGCCTATACTTGATGGAGAGTATTTTCAAGAGTGGAAAAATGAGATTCTTGTAATTTTCAATCAATATCATTTGAACAAGTACATTGCTAGCCCTTGTGCACCACATGTTGATCCTATGCGTCCTACCCTTGATGAGTCTATTGACATTATCCCCAATCTTAGAACTGCCGAACTTATCATTAGAGGATTGCCTAGAAACTTGATTGGATGTTTGCCTACTCTTAAGTGTGCCTACACTATATGGAAATTTCTTGAGGAACGCTTTCCAAATTATTCCTTGAAAAATCTTGATGAAATTCTCCATAAGTCTATTGCCTTGAGTAAGATGAATACTAGTGATCCTATGTTTGGTGATTGTTTGTTTGAGCTTACAAACCTTATGCGTGCCAAAGGAGATGTTGGAATTATTAGTGATATTATTTCCGAAGCTATAAAAATTCATAAGCAAGATCATTGTCAAACTCACTCTAACGAATCACCCTCTCTAGGATTTGATCCACCACATGACGATGTTGAACATGGATACTATGATGAGGATGATGATAGTGACTTCGATCTTGATGATGCAATGAGACACTTTGGTCTTATGGCAAATCTTCGGGGATATATGTCAGGAGGAAAGGAATGGGTTCTTGATAGTGGATGTACCGATCACATGACCGGAGATAAAGACATGTTTCGTGAGCTTGCTGAAAATGATAGTCCTCGAAAGTATGTCACTTTCGGTGACAACTCAAAGGGTAAGGTGGTTGGCCTCGGTAAGGTGGCCATATCACATGATAGCTCCATACAAAATGTCATGCTCGTTGAATCTCTTGGCTACAACTTACTTTCAGTATCTAGACTTGCTGATTTTGGTTTCAATGTCCTATTTACTGAAGTAGATTGCCAAGTGTTTCGTCGAGATAATCATAAAATGGTCTTTACCGGTGTGCGTAGAGGTGATCTATACATTGTTGATTTCACTAAAAAGGCTGAACCTAAAACTTGCTTCATAGCTAAATCCTCAAAAGGTTGGTTATGGCATAGACGACTAGGTCACGTTGGCACGAGAAACATTGACAATCTTATTAAAATAAATCATATCCTTGGTGTTAACGATGTCATATTTGATAAGGATAGACTTTGCAATGCTTGTCAGGCATGTAAACAGGTTGGAGGAAGGCATCCCGTGAAGAACATCATGACCACACGGAGGCCACTCGAGCTACTTCACATGGATCTTTTTGGTCCCAACGCTTACAAGAGTCTCGGTGGAAATTCTTTTGGTCTAGTTATAGTTGATGATTTTTCAAGATTTACGTGGGTGTTCTTTCTCGATGATCAATCGCAGGTCCAAAAGATCTTCAAAAACTTCGCTAGGAAGGCCCAAAATCAATTTGAAGTGAAGATCAAGAAGGTTCGCAGCGACAACGGAACGGAGTTCAAGAACGCAAATGTGGACACCTTTCTTGACGAAGAAGGGATTTCACACGAGTTCTCGGCTACGTACACACCTCAACAAAATGGAGTTGTTGAGAGGAAGAACCGGACGCTCATCGAAATGGCGAGAACGATGCTTGATGAGTACAAGACACCGAAGCACTTTTGGGCAGAAGCGGTTGAGACAGCTTGTCATGCAACAAATCGCTTGTATCTTCACAAGCTACTCGGCAAGACGGCATACGAGCTCCTCACCGGTAACAAACCCCAAGTTGGATACTTTCGAGTATTCGGCTCAAAGTGCTACATTCTTGATAAGCATCGTCGTTCTAAATTTGCTCCTAAGTCTCATGAAGGTTTCCTACTAGGTTATGGCTCAAACTCTCACACTTACCGTGTCTACAACAATTTCACCCGAAAGGTTGAAGAGACGGTAGATGTGAAGTTTGATGAATCTAACGGCTCGCAAGTAGAGCAATTGCCAATTGATGTAGGAGACAAAGATCCTTCGGAAGCAATCCAAGACTTGTCTATTGGCAAGGTCCGTCCAACGGAGGTGAAGGAGAGTACCTCGTCCGTCCAAGTGGAAGCTTCTACTTCACGACAAGGTGAACCAAGAGTTGATACGGAAGCATCCACAAGTGGGACACACCAAGATGAAGAAAACGAGGAAGTGCATCAAGATGAACGTCAACAACCTCCTTCTCCACCACGACAAGAGAACGACAACGCCAACAATGAAGAAGGCCAAGAAGAAGAACAAGATGAAGAAGAAGTTCAACCAAGAACCAAGCAAAAGCTTTCACGAGTTCGAGCAAGAATTGCTAAAGACCATCCCGTCGAGCAAATCTACAATGATATTCAAACCGGGAGAATCACTCGCTCTAAAACTCGTTTAGCTAACTTTTGTGAAAACTATTCTTTCATCTCTAGCATTGAACCTATGAAGGTCGAAGAAGCATTGGAAGATCCGGATTGGATAAATGCTATGCATGAAGAGCTACACAACTTTGAGAGGAACCAAGTTTGGACATTGGTTGAGAAGCCCGACAACAACCACAACATCATCGGTACCAAATGGGTGTTTCGCAACAAGCAAGATGAAGATGGACAAGTAGTTCGCAACAAAGCACGTCTCATCGCCCAAGGCTACACACAAGTCGAAGGTATGGACTATGGTGAGACTTACGCTCCCGTTGCTAGACTTGAGTCCATTCGCATCTTACTTGCCTATGCTAATCACCATGATATCACCTTGTACCAAATGGACATTAAAAGTGCTTTTCTAAATGGTGAAATAGAGGAGGAAGTTTATGTTAAGCAACCTCCCGACTTTGTTAATACTAAGAAACCAAATCATGTTTACGAACTTCACAAAGCTCTTTATGGTCTTAAACAAGCTCCTAGAGCATGGTATAAATGCTTGACCAAGTTCCTTATTGAAAAAGGCTTTGAAATTGGGAAAATTGATTCCACACTTTTTACTAAAAGGGTTGAACTATTTGTGTGCCAAATCTATGTTGATGATATTATATTTGGTTCAACTAACCCTCATTTTAGTGAAAAGTTTGGGAAGCTAATGTCGGAGAAGTTTGAGATGTCTATGATGAGTGAACTCAAATTCTTTCTTGGGTTGCAAATCAAGCAAACTAAGGAAGGTACTTTTGTTTCTCAAACGAACTACACCAAGGACTTATTCAAGAAGTTCAATATGCAAGAATGCAAAGGTATGTCTACACCCATGCCTACTAGTGGACATCTTGACTTGACCAAAGATGGTGAACCGGTTGATCAAAAGGTTTATCGCTCTATGATTGGTTCATTGTTATATCTATGTGCTTCACGTCCCGATATCATGCTAAGTGTGTGCATGTGTGCACGATATCAAGCTGCTCCTAAAGAATGTCATCTTAAGGCCGTGAAAAGGATAGTGAGATACTTAATCCATACACCAAATTTTGGCATTTGGTATCCTAAGAGGGCCTCTTTCGATCTTGTTGGCTACTCCGACTCGGACTATGCCGGAGACAAGGTTGATAGAAAGTCCACTTCGGGTACTTGTCAATTTCTTGGTAGATCTCTTGTGTCTTGGTCCTCCAAGAAACAAAACTCGGTATCCTTATCCACCGCCGAAGCGGAATACATTGCCGCTGGTTCATGTTGTGCTCAATTACTTTGGATGACCCAAACTCTTAAAGATTATGGGATATATGTGAAACATGTTCCATTGCTTTGTGACAATGAAAGTGCTATCAAAATTGGTCATAATCCCGTACAACATTCTCGAACTAAGCATATTGAAGTTCGTCATCATTTCATTCGAGATCATGTTGCTAAGGGTGACATTGATCTTAAGCATGTTCGCACCGAAAAGCAATTAGCGGATATATTCACTAAACCTCTTGATGAGAAAGTGTTTTGCAGGTTAAGAGGAGAATTGAACATCATTGATGCTTCAAACTTGGAGTAGAAACTCCATTGGATACATGCAAGACATGAGCTTATGACTAATCCTTGATATTTCTCTTATGATGAAAATCTTATGTCTTGGATATATTTGCATCTTGCATGTTATCTAACCCATGTAGGTACTTGGTTGAATCAAATTCCATGAGATTGTAATCTACTCACATCTTGAGCAATCTCTACATCACCAAGTTTCTACACTATGGTGGTTGAAGACAAGGAAGCACGGAACCATTCAAACATATCCTTTGACAAATTCTATGTTGAGCTTCATGATTGTCATTTTTGGATACACAAGTGCTCTTCCTTGCAAGAACTAACCCATGTAGGTAGATGGACTCAAATTCCAAGTGGTGCTCCCAATTCTTGATGAGCTACATCAACCTTGAGCAACCCACACAAGTTCAACTACATGGTCAACACCACCAACCAAGGTATGTTATTCCATCTTAGAGAAGCTTTACTCCAAGTCATGAGCTAAAGCAACTCGACAAGATGTGAATACATCAAGATGCTTAAACGAAAAATGGCAACCCCATTTTGAGCTTAAAAGATGAGTATTACCTATGATCAATGATCTCACTTGACTCCTAAGTCAATATACTCTAACATAGGTGACTTTGTCGCCAACCATCTCAAGATGAAGTTCTCTTGTGTTCTTTTCTGTGTTTTTGCATTTGTCTCATGCATATTTGTTTCTCCTTTCAAAAAAAACTTCATCTAGATTTCTTTCCGTTTGCTCTGCATTTTCTGCATCCAATTCATTGCATATCATTCAGTAAATTCCTTGCAAATCTTTGTGAGATCTTACTAGTCTAGTGAGCTGAGGTGACAAGTGTTTTCTCTGCGACGAACTCGGTTTCACCAATTTGTTGTTTTCGGTCCAACTGAAACCTTTTGGTCCAACCGAAGCATACCACTCGGTGCCACCGATTTCACAACAGGAAAAACAGTTTGCCACTTATTTTGTGTTTCTTCTAATCCAGCTCCACTCAATGAATCTTGTCCTCTACAAGCATCACAGTTATATAAATGCTTTGTGCTGTGACTCAAGGATCAAACCCTTCTTAGAAATTGATGTCAAAGGGGGAGAGAGAGATCACATCAAAGCTTATCACTTAGAGAGATCACATCAGAGAGAGAGAGAGAGTATCACCTCCTCAGGGGGAGAAAGAGATCTCCAGGGAGAGAGAATACTCAAGTAGAAAGTTTTCTCAAGGATACCAGATGCTTGGTGTTTAAGAGGAGAGATGCCACATAACTTCTTGAGGGGAAAGACATGTTCATATGTACTTATTTGCATTAGCTCTATTCATTTACATCTTTTAGCTCTAATTTTCTGTTCCCTATCTTCTCCCAGTATCCCATGCTAGATTCAGGGGGAGCAAGACATCTAAGGGAAAGAAATCATTTAAATTCATTACATATCTTTACCCTTGGGGACATGTCTAATCCAATGTGGTACTTAGTACTCAATCTCAACATGTTATCCCAGTCTTGGTATTCTTGTGGTTTCTTCTGTCTGCTCTGGTTTGTAGATGTACCTGTGTTATCTAACCTTGTTTACGCAGGTTCATTCCATCCTAAGCCAACTCAAGACTACAAGGTAAGTATATGCATCACAATCATGTGTATGAGGAATTCTTGCTGATGTACATACTGTTTGCAAGAAGGACTCATGAGCATGAAGGTATTTTCTTTAATATTCTTTGCTCTGATGCATATGGCCAAGATACATGTAACACATTGCCTACTCTATTATGGTTATGCTCTCACATGCTTCTATATTCCATATTCACATGATTGCATACATGTAGGGGGAGCCTATGCTTGTTACATGTCTTTCCAAAGCTTTACTTGCTATTCTTTATATCTTTGTCTAAAGCTTTGATGTATGTTGTCATCAATTACCAAAAAGGGGGAGATTGAAAGCACAAGTGCTCCCTAGGTGGTTTTGGTAATTAATGTCAACATATCTCTTGTTGGACTAACACTTTTATCTAGTATGTTTCAGATAAGTTCAACAATGGAGTGGCATGGACTAAAGGATGTGGGAACTCCTTCAAGATGCCAAGGACAAAGGATTGGCTCCAGCTTCAAGCTCAAGACTCGTCATTTCATATTTTAGTGATCCAAGATCACATTGAGTCTACAGGAAAACCAATACTATCAAGAAGGGATGAGGTGTTGCTCATTGAGTTTCTTGCTCCACAGTTCTTAGTGATACACTCCAAAACCCTCAACTACTTTCCCACTTCCACACATATGACCTAAACCTAATGTCAAACTCGGCCCCATCGATTCTTTCTATCCGGAGCCACTGATTTCAGATGTCTTAGCCACTGCCACAAACCCTAGGCAAATCGGTCTCACCGATAGGGATCTCGGTCTCACTGAGATGGGATTGTAATCTCTCTGTGTATGTCCATTACCAAAATCAGTCTCACCGAGTTTGAGCAATCGGTACTACCGAGATTACAATGCAAACTCTCTGGTTAACTTATTACCAAAATCGGTCCCACCGAGTTTTAGTAATCGGTCCCACTGAGTTTGCCTGACCAACTCTCTGGTTAGCTAATTACCAAAATCGGTCTCACCGACTTTATGTAATCGGTCTCACCGAGATTACGTTATGCCCTAACCCTAACCATATCGGTCCTACCGAGTTGCATATCGGTCCCACCGAAAATCCTAACGGTCATTAGATTTCCTAAATCGGTCCGACCGAGTTTGTTGATTCGGTCCCGCCGAGTTTGGTAAATTGTGTGTAACGGTTAGATTTTGTGTGGAGGCTATATATACCCCTCCACATCCTCTTCATTCATGGAGAGGGCCATCAGACCGAACCTACACTTCCAGCATACATTTTCTTAGAGAGAACTACCTACTCATGTGTTGAGGCCAAGATATTCCATTCCTACCATATGAATCTTGATCTCTAGCCTTCCCCAAGTTGCTTTCCACTCAAATCTTCTTTCCACCAGATCCACATCCTATGAGAGAGAGTTGAGTGTTGGGGAGACTATCATTTGAAGCACAAGAGCAAGGAGTTCATCACCAACACACCAATTTGTTACTTCTTGGAGAGTGGTGTCTCCTAGATTGGCTAGGTGTCACTTGGGAGCCTCCGACAAGATTGTGGAGTTGAACCAAGGAGTTTGTAAGGGCAAGGAGATCGCCTACTACGTGAAGATCTACCGCTAGTGAGGCAAGTCCTTCGTGGGCGAAGACCATGGTGGGATAGACAAGGTTGCTTCTTCGTGGACCCTTCATGTGTGGAGCCCTCCGTGGGCTCGCGCAACCATTACCCTTCGTGGGTTGAAGTCTCCATCAACGTGGATGTACGATAGCACCACCTATCGGAACCACGACAAAAACATCCGTGTCTCCAATTGCGTTTGAATCCTCCAAAACCCTTCCCTTTACATTCTTGCAAGTTGCATGCTTTACTTTCCGCTGCTCATATACTCTTTGCATGCTTGCTTGTTATGTATTGTGAATGTTAAACTTGTGCCTAAACTCCACTTAAACTTAAAGAAGTTAAAAACTGCAACTTTGGTACTTAGTGTCTAATCACCCCCCCCTCTAGACACCTCTTCTCAAGGTCCTACACTTGCCTTCTCCTTCCTCTATCAAATAGCTCAAGGAGCAACTTTGTATCACTTGTGCCTTTAGTGATCTTGCGGAGACCCCGCAGAGCAGGACTAGGGGTATTGTCTCCTAGGAGAGCCCCGAACCTGGGTAAAGTACGCCGGCGTTCGTGTCTACGCCTCATCCCGCTTCCGGGCACTGGGGACGTTCTACTCGCTCCCACCATGATAAGCCATCCTTTGGAATATGTCGCACCCAACCCCTAACAAGAACTCATATACTTATTGCAAAAATCTATTAGTTATTGAAATGAAGTACTACAAGCATGCTCCTAGGGGGATAGATTGGTAGGAAAATACCATCGCTAGTCCCCGACCACCACTCATAAGGAAGACAATTAATAAATAAATCATGCTCTTTCTTCATCACATAACAGTTCACCATATGTGCATGCTACAGGAATCACAAACTTCAACACAAGTATTTCTCAAATTCACAACTACTTACCAGCATGACTCTAATGTCACCATCTTCATATCTCAAAACAATCATAAGGAATCAAACTTCTCATAGTATTCAATGCACTTAATATGAAAGTTGTTATTATATCCCTCTTGGATGCCTATCATATTAGGACTAAATTTATAACCAAAGTAAATTACCATGCTGTTTAGAGATTCTCAAAATAATATAAGTGAAGCGCGAGAGTTCATCAATTTCTATAAAATAAAACCACCGTCGTGCTCTAAAAGGATATAAGTGAAGCACTAGAGCAAAATTACCTAGCTCAAAAGATATAAGTGAAGCACAAAGAGTATTCTAATAAATCATGATTCATGCGTGTCTCTCTCAAAAGGTGTGTACAGCAATGATGATCGTGTCAAACTAAAAAGCAAAGAATCATATCATACAAGACGCTCCAGGCAAAACACATATCATGTGGTGAATAAAAATATAGCCTCAAGTAAAGTTACCGATAGACGAAGACAAAAGAGGGGATGCCTTCCGGGGCATCCCCAAGCTTAGGCTCTTGGTTGTCCTTGAATATTTCCTTGGGGTGCCTTGGGCATCCCCAATCTTAGGCTCTTGCCACTCCTTATTCCATATTCCATCAAATCCTTACCCAAAACTTTTAAACTTCACAACACAAAACTCAATAGAAAATCGCATAAGCTCCGTTAGAATAAGAAAATAAACCACCACTTTAGGTACTATTGTGAACTCATTCTTTATCTATATTGGTGTAACATCTACTGCATTCCAACCCTTCCATGGTTCATACCCCCCGATACTAGCCATAGATTCATCAAAATAAGCAAACAACACATAGAAAACAGAATCTGTCAAAAACAGAACAGTGTGTAGTAATTTGGAGATTTCGAACACTTCTGTAACTCCAAAAATTCTGAAACATTAGGAGAACCTAAGATTTTTTTCATTAATCTTCTGCAAAAAGAATCAGTATTTTATCACACTTTTGTGATTCTTAACAATTCTGGGACTAAGCGCAAAAGTTTCTATTTTTCAGCAAGATCAAATCAGCTATCATTGTAAGCTATCCCAAAGGTCTTACTTGGCACAAACACTAATTAAAACACAAAACCACATCTAACCAGAGGCTAGATGAATTATTTATTGCAAAATAGAACCTAAAAAGAAAAAAAATGGGTTGCCTCCCAACAAGCGCTATTGTTTAACGCACTTAGCTAGGAATAAAACACGAATTGATCTTGGTATTGTCATCTTTGGCATGCAATTCTTCAGTTACACACTTATAACTACTAGGAGATTCTTTGGTTTTATCAATGATAAAACTCCTAGGCAAGAAATCAAGAAATTCATTCGTGACAATTGGTTCCTTAATGATATAGAGAAAATTGGGGTGAATACTTATCGATATGAGATCTTCATTATCTTTACTAGAAGATTCACCCTTATTCTTAGGAACATAAGTAAACTTGGAAATCTTAGTAGGAGGAAGATTTTGAGTAGTTTTAATGGAGGAAAAGGCGGAACCCAAGTTTGTAATAATATCTTCTAATTTGCCAATTCTTGTAGAATCTTGATCTATCTTTTCGTTAACTATGGGTTCCTTTTCCCTAAGATTCTTTAAGGTAACTCCTACTTTAGATCCATATTGAGTAATCTGATTATGAATATTTTTATCCAAGTTTTCAATCAACTCATCGGTAACAATCTTATTTTCAATAATATCAAGACTTTGCATTTCATGCTACAAGGTTAAAACAGTTCCATTGATCAAAAGCGGTGGTGGGCCTAACAAATCTATGATGGCATTGTAAGAATCAAAAGTATGGCTACCCAAGAAATTCCCTCCGGTAATGGTATCTAGAATATATCTATTCCAAGGAGTAACGCCCACATAAAAATTGCTAAGAAGAATGGAAGTAGATTGCTTTCGAGTAGATCTATTGTGAGCATTGAAAATTCTATACCAAGCATCTTTTAAATTTTCTCCCTCCCTTTGCTTAAACTGAGGACTTCATTATCGGGAGTGCTATCGATGATGGGAGGACTATCCATGAAAGAAAGACAAATGATCTAACACATGAGCACACAAAAGGCAAGCGAAGAAGATGAAGTGAAGAGGGGAGAAGAAAAGGCAAAACTTTTCGAAAATTGTTTTAGAAGCAGGGGACAGGAAAACGAGAGGCGAATGGCAAATAATGTAATGCAAGAGATGAGATTTTATGATGGGTACTTGGTATGTCTTGACTCGGCGTAGATCTCCCCGGCAACGGCGCCAGAAATTCTTCCTGCTACTTCTTGAGCTTGCGTTGGTTTTTCCCTTGAAGAGGAAAGGGTGATGCAGCAAAGTAGAGTAAGTATTTCCCTCTGTTTTGAGAACCAAGGTATCAATCCAGTAGGAGACAACGAACAAGTCACCGAATACCTACACAAACAATCAACAACTTGCACTGAACGCGATAAAGGGGTTGTCAATCCCTTCACGGTTACTTGCAAAGGTGAGATCTGATAGAGATAAATAAACGGTAAAGTAAATATTTTTGGTATTTTTGGTTTATAGATCGAAAAGTAAAATATTGCAAAGGAAGTAAATCAGAAACTAAGATTGTAGATCGGCAACTTATATGATGGAAAATAGACCCGAGGGGCATAGTTTTCACTTGAGGCTTCTCTCAAGATAGAAAATATTACGGTAGGTGAACAAATTACTTCCGAGCAATTGATAGAAAAGTGCATAATTATGATGATATCTAAGGCAATGATCATGAATATAGGCATCATGTCCGTGTCAAGTAGACCGACTCCTGCCCGCATCTAGAGTATTAAGTTCATGAAGAACAGAGTAACGCATTAAGTAAGATGACATGATGTAGAGGAATAAACTCAAGCAATATGAGGTAAACCCCATCTTTTTATCTTCGATGGCAAAAATATAATACGTGCCTTGCTGCCCCTACTGTCACTCCAAAAGGACACCGCAAGATTGAACCCAAAGCTAATCACTTCCCCCATTGCAAGAAAAACCAATCTAGTTGGCAAAACCAAATCGATAGTTCAAAGAGACTTGCAAAGATATCAAGTCATGCATATAAGAATTGAGAGAAGATTCAAATAATGTTCATAGATAAGCTGATCATAAATCCACAATTCATTGGATCTCAGCAAACACACCGCAAAAAAGTATTACATCGGATAGATCTCCAAGAACATCGAGGAGAACATGGTATTGAGAATCAAAGAGAGAGAAGAAGCCATCTAGCTACCAGCTATGGACCCGTAGGTCTGTGGTAAACTACTCACGCTTTATCGGAAGGGTAAAGGTGTTGATGTAGAAGCCCTCCGTGACTGAATCCCCCTCTAGTGGGACACCAGAAAAGGCTCCTAGATGGGATCTCACAGGTACAGAAGGTTGCGGCGGTGGAAAAGTGTAACAATGTCAACTAGGGGATTAGGATTCTCTGACACTCCTAGTTTCGATGGCACAAATTTTGATGTTTGGGTAATTCGCATGCTTAATCTCTTTAGGGTCATGGACCCAAATTTAGAGCGAAATGTAGATATGGGTATTCTCCTCCAAAGGATCCCCAAAGATTATCTTTGGAGGATGAGAAAAACTCTTATCTCAATGCTCAAGCTTCTAATGTGCTTTTTGATGCTTTGAGCAATGTAGTTATATTTGAACTCATGCCGTTCCGGGATGCTCACTAGTTGTGGACAAAGCTTCAAGATAAATATGGTGTGTCCAAGATTTGTGGGGATGATTGTTCTCCCTCCACCTCCGGCCGTGTTGCCTTCTCAACTTCTTCTACTTCACCTACATGTGGATTGCCACAAGGTAATGTTATGGTGAGTAGTTTTGGTCATTGCAATGATGATAGTGTGCTTATCGTTGATGACTCTTCATCACTATCTTGTTACAATGCTCCATCTCTGGACTTTAACACTTCGTGCACCTTACATGTTTCTCATGGTTGTGTTGATACTCCATGTATATCATGTAGAAATTGCTTGACTAAATCTCATGATGATATGCTTGCTATATCTTGTTGACATCATAAAAATGCATGTATTTCCTCAAGTTGGTGTGCTAACAATGTAGAGGAAACCCAACTCTCCATGGAACAAGATGTGGTCTTGAACGTTGCTTCAAGGGATCCCACATCATCTATTGCTGTTTGCCTTATGGCTAAGGCTTCAAAGGTATCTCCTACTTTGAACCCCGATATGTCTCTTGATGATGATGTTAATGCTAATGATGATGAGGATAATGATGAACAGAATGATAATGTTGCTTCCTTGAAAATTAAGGGAGAAATGATTTTTAAAGCTCTTCATAAGAATAAAATTGCTCGTGCCAACTTCATGGAAATCATGTCTATTGCCATTGAGGGCAAGAAATACATTGAGGAGTTGGAATCTCATCTCGAGGAGCATGAGGTCACCATTAAGAAAATGGAAGGTCATGAGCATGATTACGCTAATGAGATCGCGGACCTCTCGCAAGCTCTTGAACTTGAAAAAACCACTAAGGAATCTCTTGAGGATACCTTTGCTCTAGAATTATCTTCAATAAAGGAATCTCATGATAGAGCACTTGAGGTGGCCGATGATTTCAAAACTAAAAAGGCTAAGCTTGAAGTTGCTCATGCTAGATTCCTTGAGGATTTTGAGGAACTCTAAAATGTCTCAAGGGTCATCAAGGGTGAGCTCATCAAACTCACCGAGTCTCATGCTCAACTTGAACCTTCTTATTTAAAAGAGCTTGCCAACTTGTCATCTCCTATTGCTGTTAATGATGATGCTTGTGCAACTAACTCTATTACTTGTGAAGCATCCATTTTGAAGGAGAATGTTGAGCTAAGGGCTCAACTTGAGTTGCTATCTAGCAATTATGGGAAATTCGAAGAAAGCCACGAAAAGCTCTCAAGCTCTCATGATGATCTTGTAGTATCCCATAATGTGCTAAAGATAGCTCGTGAGGCCATGATTGCTAAGGTAAGATCTAGTGGGCCTCATGTGGATACTAGCACTACTTTTAGTCAAAATGCTATATTGCCTTGTGCTAGTCCTCATAATTCATCCATGCATAACATTGGTACATCTTGTGATGAAAATCTTTCCTTGCCTTGTTGCTCTAACAATGAAGCTTATACTTCCTCTAGTGCTTGTGCTGAGACTAACCGTAACATCCCAAAATTCTAAATTTTGGAATGTTATATTAAATAAATAGTTTCTCATTGTTTGTTTGATTGTGGTGTGGTTGCTTGTGTGAAATTGACTGAAATTTGAAACTTTTTGAAAGTTAAATCGGAGGGAATGAAATGACTTTCCCAAACTTTCACCTTGCATTTATGATCTCCACGAATTCAAATTCTCTTCAAATACAAAACCCTAGAAAGAAGATGACATGACTTCTTCCATTATAAATGAAAAGGGTTTTGAAAAGATTTTAATTTCATTTTGAAATATTCCCAATTCAGGAACTTTATGCAACTCAATGATTTTCATGAGAGAAGATAAAATGACTTCTTAAAATTGTATGAAGTATGAGTTGGAAATTATTTTTAATTTGGAGTTATTTGGGTTTATTCAAATTATTTTCTCCAAAAATAAAATATATAGAAAATAGGGTATTTTTAAAATGATTTTTATTGGGTTTTACTATAGTTGTAGCACTCTTTGCTTTATTTAAATTTTCGTTAATTTTATTTGACGCTAAAAATGTTCATGTTGTAAAAAATCTTTTTCTGAAAGTTTTGATATATAATATGTCTATATAATTTTTTTTATTTTTGTTATTCCCTTTTCTTTTTCCGTTTTTATTTAAAACAAAAAATGCGCGTACGCCATAATATGTTGCCCCACATGCACAACATAGTGGCAGCGGCGCCCCATTTTTTTTCTTTCCTACATGGGCCAGGCCCAGCCAGCAATTTCCTTCTCAGATTTTTTCTTTTTCCATTTTCTTTGGCCCAAAAAAACTGCAGCGTGCGCACGGCCGGTCCGTGGTGCTTTTTAGCCCATGCGATTCCCTTCGTTTTATTTGTTCGTCTATGTTTAGTCTCGCATTGCCTAGCCTTTGATCCCTAAACCTCTTTTCTACTTATAAATATAGACCCATGGAACCTCCAAAAATCAGCCGATTCGGGTTAAATCAATATTTTAGTTTGACTAGATTCACTAAAGAAAATACATTTCTCCTCTTCGGCGGGACTTCTACAAGTTGTCTCCTCTCTTTGAAGTCGTCTTTTCTCTATCTTATAAAGGTATCTTTCTTCATCTGTTTTTATGTACTTCCATAACTTATTATTTTTAGACTAGTGTATGGTAGAATAATTAGATTTATAAATTAGTCCATGTATTTACGTTTTAAGACTAGAATTCTTTTAGCCATAGCTCTTTTCTTCCGTAAAACAGCTTGGCCCTGATTTTTTAAATAGCCATAACTTTTTACTTGTTCATTCAAATTAGACAAAACCAATGCCAACATTTTCGTCTTGAATCCACCTATCTAGTGAATCTATCAAATAAACTTTTTGCAACTTTCAACTTTCAAATTTTGTTCAGATTCATACTCAAATTTCTTTTGATCATATCTTTTTATCCGTACCTCCGTTTTCGATGAAACCAATGCCTAAATCTTTATAACGATCCCCTCTGTCCAGTAAACTAACTTGAACATGCTTTTGACAATTTAAAATTTGAGTTTAGTTCATATTAGTATTCGATCTTGTTTCGTCTGTTTCTTGAGTTTCATAACTCCGTTTTAGTTGATTCTTTTTGCAAATCGTACCTAATCATATGTACCTTTAAGATCTAGTCCACATAAATATAATGTTTTTAAAATTTGTTTTCCATTTAGATTCGTTATTTGCTTGTTTTCGAGTTTTATTTGGATCTTTCCTCGATTTCCCTTACATCTTTTGCTTGAGTGCTTATGTATGCAATTGCTTGCTCACGATAGATTGAATGGAGGGTGACGAGTAGAACTATCAAGAGTTATGAGTGCGAAGGATTTTCACCAACAGTACAAGGCAAGTTCACACTGTGATCATATCCCTTTATTACCCAGTTTTTATGCATTAGTTTCAATCCTCAAACACTTCATGGTTAGGATTTTGACAACATGTGGGTATTGGGAAGTAGTTGATGAGGTAGGAACCTATTGTCTTACATCAAAACCCCGGGTATATACGTTATGCTCATACTGCTTTGCTATGCTCATAGACATGGATTGGCATGTGAGATTCATGAAAGTTGCGAGAGTATTATTATCAAAGGGAAACTTAAGGTGGCTACCATGATACACATCTCGGTGGATTGGTTGGGGCACCCTGGAGCACCCAGTGGTTTGCCCGGACACCTGGAGAACCCAATGTTGTCCTAGGATATCCCGGAGTACCTGTGTGATCATCCTATGGTTTGCCACCCAGGCTCAAAGGGATCATATGATATTTCATAACTAGAAACTTCCGTGTGCAGCCACAATCCATTATGGGCTCTGGCATAGTTGAGTAAGTTGTTGAGCTCTTGAAGAGGTGGACTAGCAGATGTTGGGGGATTGTAGGTGTACCGGTCCGCTCGGAGTAGAGAGTTAATGCTTCAGAAAGACTGTGTCTCGGTCATCCCGTTCTCAAACACCAGGTAGTGCGAGGACTTCAAGGGAGGCGATCGAGTCTTGTGGGGAAAAGTGTGAAAACCTCTTTAGAGTGTATAAACTAATCATGGTTAGCCGTGTTCCCGGTTATGGACAGTTTTGAGTATTTGGAAGTGAATGTTTTGTTGATCTCATCACTCTTTATATAATGTATTTGGTTTAATGATTAATTATGAGATTCAGTTGGGGGAACCTTCTCAAATATTGGTCAACTTGGGAGTAGTAAATAAAATTTATTCCTTTGTTGTAGGGAAAAATCAGCTTTATGCCAGATTAAACTTAGAGCCTCCACCAGCCAAATATGCATGTAGTGATAGCTATTGTTCATCATTCTGTGGTGTGAAATTGCCAGTACATTCAATGTACTGACCTACATGGTTGCAACGTCTCATGTTGCAGGAATCTTACGACGAGTAAGTGATACGTTAGGGTTACGATGTCTACACTCAACTTTGTCATTGGTGTTGTTGGGAACTCCACAATTTTAATGTTACTTCCGCTATATGGATTGAGGTAATAGTATTTACGTTACGTTATACATGTGATTTACCTCTGTTATAAATCCTTGAGTACTGTGTGTTTGTCAGCATACCGATCCAGGGATGACACTTAAGCACAGAGGCTTGACCATTTGAGGTCGGGTCGCTACACCAACCATGTAGAGGAAATCAAAGAGCTCAAGGCCCAAGTCACTTCTTTGAAGAAAGACCTGGAAAAGTGTCATGAAGGGAAGTCCACACTCAACAATATCTTGATTGTGCAAAAATCCCCCAATGACAAATGTGGACTTGGATTCAACTCCAATAAGAAGAAGAAGTCCAAGAGCAACAAGAAGAAGGGCCAAAAACAAGTCAAGAATTCGGCCAAGATCATTTGCTTCAAGTGCAAACTTGAAGGGCATCATGTTAGATCTTGCCCATTGAAGAAGAAGCCCATTAGTGACAAGCAACAAGGGAAGTGGCGACAAGTTCACTCTCATGCTCAACCTCAAGTTGAAGAAAGGCCTCTTCCCAAGAAAACTGAGGCTAATTTTTCTCAAGTTGAGAAATCAAGTGAGAAGAAAGTGAAAAGTAGACGTTGCTACCTATGTTGTGAGAAACGTCAACTCGCTTCTTCACGCACTAGTGGTAACTTATCCAACCCAATTATTATTGATGATATCTATTCTCTTGGGAAGGATAAGGTTGGGAATGTGTTTGCCAAGTTTGTTGGTAGTCAAAGTGGTTTCAAGCAGGGAACCATTTGGGTTTCCAAGCCTATTGTGACTAACCTCTTAGGACCCAACTTGCTTGGGACCAACAAGCTCAAACTTGATCAATATGTGTTGAAATGCTAGTTATCGACTAGAGGGGGGGGGGGGGTTGAATAGGAGATTTTTATGGAAGTCTTCAAAACATGGGGGCTTCGAAGACAAACAGTAGAAATGAACCTATTGATATGCAGCAGAAGGTAGACTACACTAGACAGGCCATAGTCAAGTAAGCATTGAAGTGAGAGCACGAAGACTATCAGCAGCTAGGTAGTATGGATCAGGATGGAAGATAGTATGAAGCCAAACAACAACAGTCTTCGTGCTCTCAACATTGCAAAGATAAACCTTGAAGTCAAATCAATGTTAAAGAAAAACCAAATGCAAAGACTAAGCAATCATGACGCCAAATAAAAACTTCAAGAAGATTTTGGTGGTGGCGTTACCCACCGTATAGGAAGTATTAGACCCAGACACGGTGCACAATTATCATGGCGCTTCGAAGTCAAATTCCGCATTAATGTATTCACACTTAGAGTGTATGTCTTCATTGATTAAAGATATACGCTACTTCGTGTGTTTCACACCTAAGTCATCAACATGCATAAGCGTTAGGATGAGTGTCCAATTACAGGACATTTGAGGATTCTAAGATATTTAGCTCACACCGCAACTTGCAAAACTTTTTCCCATCCAAGGGCTTTGTGAATATATCTGCCAATTGCTCTTCAGTGTTGACGTGAATGACATGATCTCTGAGAAAGTGATGATGGATCTGAATGTGTTTTGTCTTTAAGTGCTGAACTGGGTTGTTGGCAATCTTGATAGCGCTTTCATTATCGCAGTAGAGTGGAACTTACTTTGGGTGGATGCCATAGTCCTTTAGAGTTTGCTTCATCCATAGAATCTAAGCGCAGCAATATCCAGCAGCAATGTATTCAGATTCAGCAGTGGAGAGGGATACAAAGTTTTGCTTCTTTGAAGACCAACAGACAAGCGATCGTCCAAGAAAGTGACATGTGCCTAATGTGGACTTGCAATCAACCTTGCACCAGCATAATCAGCATCTAAGAATCCAACTAGATCAAACTCTGAGCCCTTTGGATACCATAATCCTAGTGTTGGGGTGTAAGCCAAATATCAAAGAATTCGCTTCACTGCGAAGTGATGCGATTCCTTTGGTGCCTCTTGGAATCGGGCAAGCATGCAAATGCTAAGCATGATATCTGGCCTAGATGCACATAAATAGAGTAAAGAACCAATCATGGAGCAATATACCTTTTGATCGAACTCTTTACCATTGTTGTTGGGGCCTAGATGACTTTTGATTGGCATTGGCGTCATGTACCGTTTGCAGTCTTGCATTCCAAACTTCTTTAGGCAATCTTTGAGGTATTTCTCTTGTGATATGATGCTCTGCTGACGGATTTGAAGACCGAGGAAGAATTTCAGCTCACCCATCATGGACATCTGATATTGCTCTTGCATCATGTGCCCAAACTCATCACTGTATCTCTTTTCAGTGTCGCCGAGGATAATGTCATCCATGTAGATTTGGCATAAAAACAGTTCACCGTCATATGTCTTCGTAAAGAGTGTAGGATCTAGAGAACCAGGTTTGAAGCCTTTGCTCTTCAAGAAGTCTTTGAGTGTGTCATACCAAGCGTGAGGGGCTTGTTTGAGGCCATACAATGCCTTGTTGAGCTTCTATACCATGTTAGGATGCTTTGGGTCTTCAAAACCAGGTAGTTGTGCAACATACACTTCTTCTTCAATTTTGCAATTGAGAAAGGAACTCTTTACATCCATTTGGTAAAGAAGGATGTTGTGATGGTTGGCATAGGCTAGCAGTATGCGGATGTTTTCAAGCCTAGCCACTGAAGCAAATGTTTCGTCGAAGTCAATCCCTTCTACTTCAGTGTAACCTTGAGCAACAAGAAGAGCCTTGTTCTTGATGACTTGACCATGCTCATCTTGTTTGTTGCGATAGATCCATTTGGTTCCTATGATGTTGTGCTTGCAAGGATTAGGACGCTTTACTAGTTCCCAAACATTGTTCAGCTCGAACTGTTGAAGCTCTTCCTGCATAGCTTGAATCCATTCAGGTTCCATGAAGGCTTCAGCAACTTTCTTGGGTTCAGATATAGAGACAAATGCAAAGTGCCCATAGAAATTCGCTAGCTGTGTTACACTTGAATGAGTGAGTGGACCAGGTGCATTGATGCTAACGATTATCTTCTCAATCTGTACTTCATTTGCAACACGAGGATGAACTGCATGAAGATATTGTTCTTGATGATCATTGTCTTCGTTTTCAGCATTGACTTCAGGCTGAGCAGCGTCTTCGGGTTGATTCGGTGGAGAAATGATGATTTCTTCTACAGCATGTGCCTCTCAAGGTATGATTTCTCCAGTACCCATGAGCTTGATAGATTCACTTGGTGAGGCTTCATCTAGCACATTTGGCAGGTGCTCTTTTTGCGAGCCGTTAGTCTCATCGAACCGCACATCCACAGTTTCAACCACTTTATAGTGAAAAAGGTTGAAGACTCTGTAGGAGGGCGAGTTCTTTCCGTACCCAAGCATAAAACCTTCATGTGCTTTTGGTACAAATTTTGAAATGTGATGTGGATCCTTGATCCAGCACCTAGCACCAAATACTCTGAAGTAACTGACGTTTGGCTTCTTACCAGTTAGAAGCTCATAGGGTGTCTTCTTTAGAAGCTTGTGAAGATAAACACGTTTGATGACGTGGCATGCAATATCAATGGCTTCAGGCCAGCACTTTCTTGGTGTCTTGTACTCATCAAGCATCATTCGTGCAATCTCAATGAGGGTTTTGTTCTTGCGCTCCATGACGCCATTCTGCTGAGGTGTGTAAGGAGTTGATAACTCATGTGTGATGCCCAATGTATCAAGATAAATGTCGAGGCCGGTGCTCTTGAATTCTATGACATTGTCTCTTCTGATATGCTCGATCTTGATGCCATAGTTGGTCATTGCACGATTGGCGAATCGTCTGAAGACATCCTGCACTTCATTCTTGTAGAGAATTATGTGGACCCGTGTATATCTAGAGTAATCATCAACAATGATGAAACCATAGAGACAAGCGGTGGTAGTGAGTAGGGTCAAATAAGTCCATGTGAAGTAGGTCAAAGGGATGAGTTGTCGTCATGATTGTCTTCGAGGGGATCTTGGCCCTAGTCATCTTTCCAGCTTCACAGGCACCACATAGATGATCCTTCTTGAACTTGACCCCCTCGATGCCTACGACATGCTTCTTCTTTGCGAGAGTGTACAAGTTCCTCATGCCAGCATGCCCTAGCCTCCGATGCCAGAGCCAGCACTCTGAAGCTTTTGCTAGAAGACATATGGCCAACTGTGGTCCTGTTGAGAAATCTACCATATACAGATTGTCTCTTCGATACCCTTCAAAGACTAGAGATTTGTCAGATTCCATAAGCAAAAGGCAACGATATTTCCAAATATCACAATCATTTTCAGATCACAAAGCATTAAGACAGACATTAAGTTGAAACCAAGGGATTCAACAAGCATCACTTTATCCATGTGCTGATCCTTTGAGATTGCAACTCTACCTAGACCCAATACCTTGCTTTTACCAGTGTCGGCAAATGTGATGTGACTCTTGTCAGATGGACGTAGGGTTGAACCCATGAGAAGACTTCAATCACCAGTCATGTGGTTAGTGCATCCACTATCCATAATCCAGTCTGAAGCCTTTGGTGTCATACCCTATAGTGCAGTTTGGGGGATAGGCTTCACCAAGGGTATTGTGAAGCATAAAAATTTGACGAACAAGCAGATTATGAAAGTTCAGATATTGGTTAGGATAAATAGGATGTGTGTCAAGGAATGCTAGGACGAAATACATAGTAAGACCATTTTGGCATTTTATCTTGCATCCCACAAGATGTTTTAGGTCCCCAGCATAAGCATCAGAAGCCTTTGATTTCTGGCTGGAGACCTTTCCCTGCAAAAGAGAGTTAATTTTTCTTAATCACCCACATCTTCAGGGGTGGCTTAGAAGCAATGAGTCTAAGTGCAGCAGCTGAGAACTTCGGCTTCGGAGCCCTAGCAAATAGCCTTGCAGGTGGTGAATAATACTCATAAGAATAAGCAGAAAAGTTCTTGGTCCTATGAACATAGCGGTTTGATGAAACACACTCATATTCATAAGTCTGAGTATGGTTTCCCTGCAAAACATTGGCGTTAGAGTGATTCTGGTGAGTCCTTTGTGTACGAAGCCTTTGGACCATATGAAGCCTTTGATCTGGGGTTTATCTTCTTCCCATGTGGTGTCATGATGACATTCACAGGAAGTTTCTCAAGACAACTTTTGGGCACCCAGATCTTCTTCAAAGGTGGTCCATTCCTGCAGTTAGTACCAATATACCTGGCAAACACTTCACCATTCTCATTCTTAAATAGTTTGTAGTTTGCATCAAAGGATTCATCAATGATAATCGAGTTAGCACAAGTGAAGCCAGATAAGGCAGACAGATCCACTGAAGGTCCCTTTGTAGCAACCCATGTTGTTTTAGGGTACTGCTCAGGCATCTAGTAAGAACCATCAACATTCATTTTCCTCCCGAACCCAACACCCTCTTTCTTAGGGTTTCGGTTCAGAATCCGTTTCTTGAGGACATCGCAATGTCTGATGCCCTTTGAGACTTTTGTACATCCCTGTTTCAAGCAATGTCTTCAACCTGGCATTCTCATTAGCAATAGTGGTGGTACCCTCAGCAGAGGGGTTAGTTACCACATCAGTAGTTGAAGATATTGCAACAGTGGCAGTAGTAGAGCATTCAGCAACAGAGACAGCATTATCATGCTCTAGACATTTTAGGCATGGTGGATCAAAACCTTCTTGAGCGGAACTGATCTGTTGAGCGTGGAGTGACTCGTTCTCTTTTTGAAGATCTTCATGAGATGCTCTTAGATTCTCAAGTTCTTGCTTCCTTTGAAGATAACCATAGGAAAGCTTCTCATGAGTAGCTGAGAGAGTTTCATGACGACTTTCAAGTTCCTCGTACTTAACATGAAGATTTTTGATGTCTTCAATTAAGGACTGAGTTCGGTCATTTCCGCATCCAACATGTCATCGCTTTTGTCTTGCAACTTTTCATATGTTCCATAGCAGTTTGTTGTTCAGTTGCAATTTTAGCAAGTGTTTTGTAGCTAGGTTTAGATTCACATTCAGAGTCATCTTCACTTGATGTTTGAAAGTAAGCATCGCGTGAGTTTACCTTGGCACCATGTGCCATGAAGCAGTAGGTGGGAGCGGAGTCATCCTCATCATTAGCATCCGCGTTGGTGACGAGGCCAATGTCTTCAGTGTTGAAGATAGACTTGGCGACAAAGGCTGAAGCTAGAGCCAAGCTTGCCATGCCCGAATCGGATTCCTCCTCAGGTTCCACCTCCGCCTCCTCAAAAGCCAACTCCTCTGAATCCATCTCCTTGCCAACAAATGCACGAGCTTTGCTGGATGAGCTCTTCTTGTGAGATGAAGACTTTGATGAAGACTTTGAAGAAGACTTTGAGGATTTCTTATTCTTCTTGTCATCAGAATCATATTCCTTGTTCTTCTTCTTCTTCTTGGTCTCATTGTCCCATTGTGGACACTCAGAGATGTAGTTACCAGGTTTCTTGCATTTGTGGCATGTTCTCTTCTTGTGGTCACAAGTGGAAGCTTCATCATTTCTTGAGCTGGATCTTGAAAACTTTCTGAAGCCTTTCTTCTTGGTGAACTTCTGGAACTTCTTCACAAGCATAGCAAGCTCCTTTCCAATGTCTTCAGGATCCCCAGAACTACAGTCAGATTCTTCTTCAGATGAGGAAACAACCTTTGCCTTCAAAGCACGAGTTCGGCCATAGTTAGGGCCATAGATGTCTCTTTTCTCAAATAACTGGAACTCATGTGTGTTGAGCCTCTCGAGTATGTCAGACGGATCGAGATATTTGGAGTCAGGACATTCTTGAATCATCAGGTCCAGGGTGTCGTATGAGCTGTCAAGTGATCTTAGAAGCTTCTTGATGATTTCGTGCTTGGTGATCTCAGTGGCTCCAAGTGCGCGAAGCTCATTTGTGATATCAGTGAGGCAATCAAACGTGAGCTAGACATTGTCATTGTCGTTTCTCTTGAAGCGGTTGAAGAACTTGCAAAGAACATCAATCCTTGAGTCTCTCTGAGTTGAGACACCTTCGTTGACCTTGGAGACCCAGTCCCGGACTAGCTTCGCAGTTTCCAGTGCACTCACACGGCCATACTATCCTTTGGTCAGATGACCACATATGTTGTTCTTGGCGGTCGAGTCCAGTTGAATGAACCTATTGACATCAGCAGCGGTGACACCTTCACCGACCTTGGGATCGCCGTTCTTGACGACATACCAGAGGTCAACGTCAATGGCTTCAAGATGCATACGCATCTTACTCTTCCAGTAGGGGTAATCAGTGCCATCGAAAACAGGGCACACAACGGAGACCTTGATTTTCCCTGCTGTCAACATAGCTAAAACTCCAGGTGGTTAAACCAAATCAGAACAAGGGAGCACCTTGCTCTGAAACCAATTAAAAGTGCTAGTTATCGACTAGAGGGGGGGTGAATAGGCGATCTTTATGAGGGTCTTCAAAACACGGGGCTTAGAAGACAAAATGTAGAAATGAACCTATTGATATGCAGCGGAAGGTAGACTACACTAGACAGGCCATAGTCAAGTAAGCAATGAACTGAGAGCACGAAGACTATCAGCAGCTAGGTAGTATGGATCAGGATGGAAGATAGTATGACACCAAACAACAAACAGTCTTCACACAGTGAAGACAATCAGAGCATGCAAGTAGGCAATGACTTCACGAAGACAAACTGTAAGTAAAGGGAGGGGAAGGATAGAACCAGTTGCTTGGTAAGGACAAGGATTTGGTAGACCAGTTCCAGTTGCCGTGACAACTGTACGTCTGGTTAGGGAGGCTGAGATTTAACTAAGAAGACCGCGTCTTCACCTTATTCCCCCTTGAGCTAAGAACACTTAGTCCTCGCCCAATCACTCTGGTAAGTCTTCAAGGTATACTTCCAAACCTTCACAGACTTTGTTCACTAGCAATCCACATTGGCTCTTGGATGCTCAGAATGCGACACCTAACCGGCTGGAGGATTCACAGTCCTCAAGTGTAACAAGTCTTCAGATCACGCAGAGAGAAAGACTTCAGTGATGCCAAACACAGTTTGGCTCTAGGTGTTTTGGGCTTTGTCCTCGCAAGGATCTCTCTCTCTCTCTCAAATGCTTCGGAGGTGGGTTGCTCCCAGATGACAAAAGCCATGCACTAACTCTGAGCAGCCACCAATTTATGGTGTAGGGGTGGGCTATTTATAGCCAGGAGGCAACCCGACCTGATTTGTCCGAAATGACCCTGGGTCACTAAGGAACTGACACGTGTCCAACGGTCGGATTTCAAACACACGCGGTAGCTTGACTTGGGCTACAAGTAAAGCTGACTCATCCAGATCTGGATAAGATTTGCTCTCATTGTCTTTGCTCGAAGACATAGGATTTGGTTGAGTATCACATCGGTCACTCTGACTTTGTTCACTTGGACCCCACTTAATAGTGCGGTGGTTCCTATGACCCAACAAAGAAGAAACAGAAACTACGAAATAACTATGTATTCGCACTCCATAGTCTTCACGTGAATGTCTTCTCATGTCATAATCTTCATTATGAAAATCTTCACGGACCACCATGTCGGATTTCGGGTTCCGGCAGACCCTTGAGGTTCGAACTCTGGGGTGCGCACGAAGATCTTTCCCCTACCAGATCAAGCTTCGAAGGCTTGCAGGGAATCTAGGCTAGAAAGAGGAACACACAAGGGACACGAGATTTATACTGGTTCAGGCCAACATAATGATCCTCAGCAGGCGCTGATGATCGGCGACCGCGTTTGGCAGGCCGAAGGGCATGCGAACGTAGCTGTGAGGTGGGCCCTCATAGCTCCCCACGCGTGAAGGCCAGAGGCGCTCCTGAGATGCGGCTCGGTTGAGCCCTGGTACGTCGATGCAGACGCGCAGCCCTCCATCCTAGATGTGGGGCTACGGTGGGTAGGCGGCGGCTCTCGCACATGACTCTTGACTCCTGTAGCTCCTGAATGTTCCTCACGATGAAGTCCTGAGGGTTTGGCCCTCCTTGCCTCATACCTTCCTAAGGGAAACGTGCCTTGAAGCACGCCTCCAAGTGGTGCCCGAGCGCCTCCCTCGTGACCTTGGTAAAGTCGGTGGCCCTCCAAGGGAGAGCCCCCGAGCCTTGCCCGAGGAGGGCGCCGGGCGCGCCTTCCTATGTGACAGAGGGTGGCGCCGCTTGAACGGGCGCGGGTCCTGACGCAACGCCTCCGGAGGTGCCTGTCTCATGAGGGTTTGGGCCAGGTCAAGCCTTCTTCTTCTTAGGGACTGCCTCGAGAAGTCTCCCACTCTTGTGATCTGGGTCTTCGATTGCCGCGGCTTGGAAGGCACACTCAAGAGAACACACTGCATCCCTTTTCTCACAGGGTACTGTGATGACTCCACCGCTCCCTGGCATCTTGAGGACATTGTAGCCGTGGTGAGTGACTGCCATGAACTTGGCTAGGGCTGGATACCCGAGGATGGCATTGTATGGCAGGCGAATGTGGGCGACGTCGAAGTCAATGAGCTCGGTGCGATAGTTGTTGCGCTACCCAAAGGTGACTGGAAGGCGAACTTGCCCTATCGGAACAGTAGAACCATCAGTGACTCTTGAGAAAGGCTTGGTTGGCTGAAGCTGATCATATGGCACTTGGAGATTGTTGAATATCTCGATAGACAGGACATTGAGTCCTGCTCCGCCATCGATGAGGGTCCTGGTGACTTGCACATTGCTGATGACTGGGGAGCAAAGCATTGGGAGGACTCCGGACATTGCTGCGCACTTGAGCTGATCCGCTGAGCTGAAGGTGATAGCGCATGCAGACCACCTAAGAGGGCGCATGGCCTCAAGCTTGGGGAGTACTGCATTCACCTCGCGAGCAAACTGCTTGAAGATGCACTGAGAGGCTGGGGCCTGAGCGCCGCCCAGGATGCAAGCGATTGCGCACGGCCCCTAGAAGCCCTCAGCCCCCTCGTCCTGATGATGGTCTTCATTCCTCCTTGGCGGCGGTGGCAGAGGAGGGAGGCCTGCGTTGCCTTGAGGGCGGTCCTCACGAGGCTGATCCCTCCAACCTCCCTCGTGAGGCTGGTCCTGCCAGCGATCCTCGCGAGGTCGGTCACGCCACCCTTGGCGAGGGCCACGGTCTTCCCATTGTCCTCCGCCTCTTCCTCCTCCTCGGCCATAGCCCCGGTCGTTGCGCTCTGGGAATCGGCCGATATGCCCATCTCGCACGGCCCTGAGCTCTTGGCATTCGTTGGTGTTGTGGGTGTGGAGGTCATGGTACACGCAATACCGGCTGCCCTTGGATGACTCAGGCTGATCCCTGCCTCGCTTGGTGTCTGGTTCTGCTGCGAGCACAGCAGCTCCTTTATTCTTCACGTCCTTGACCTTGGGCTTCTTCTCTTCTAGATCGGCAGCCGGAAGCTCGAGGAGGGAGAGGCGCCCTTCCTCAGCTCCAGGGATGTGCACATGTCTTCATGGATAGCTAGCACCTCTTTCATATTGATGTCACACACGCCATCGGATAAGGCTGAGATGATGGCTTCCTCAGTCACCCTGGGGATCTTGAGGCGGGCGTTGTTGAAGCACTGGATGTACTTCTGCAGGGTCTCTCCTTGCTGTTGCTTGATGCGGCGCAGGTCACTCATGGTCGGGGGCCGGTCGCGAGTGCCTTGGAAGTTGGCGATGAAGCGGGTGCGCATCTTGTCCCAGGAGGAGATCGTGCCAGGAGCCAGGTTCAGGAGCCAGGTGCGGGCACCGTCCTTGAGCGCCATGGGAAACCAATTCGCCATGACCTTTTCGTCCCCGTTGGCGGCTTCGATGCCCAGCTCGTAGAGCTGGAGAAACTACGCTGGGTTGGCAGTACCGTTGTAGTGAGGAGGCAGGTCCGGCTTGAACTTGCCAGGCCATGCGACGCTACGCAGCTCGGCAGTGAAGGCGCGGCAGCCTGCGGTGGCCACCGGAGCTCTCTGTTGATGCGGGGCTTGCTCCTGGGGATTCCCACGCACCGCTTCCTGGTGCAGCGCGGGGTCTTGACATGGTGGCGCAGGGATGCGGTCATGGTGCACCGGTGCTGGGAGCACGCGAGCACCTTTTTGGGGACGAGGGATTTCCTGGCAGCTCCTTTCTTGTCGCGCAGGCGCCGGACGTGGAGGGTCTCGTCCTGCGGCCGCGCGCCTCGGAGCCATGGCGCCTTCTTAAGGAGGAGGCGGCAGAGGCACCTCCTGATCCTCGCCTCCCGCGCAGGACGGAGGGTGAGGCAGCGAGAGGGATGGCAAAGGAGAGCCCCCTGTGGCGCTGACGAGATCGGTGATGCGGGCGAGCCAGTCCTCGTAGAGGTCGTCGACGGGACGGTAGTGTAGGAGCTCATGCGCCAGGAGCAGCACAGCGCGTGCGTCCATGGGGGTGCTACGGGTGTGGGACGACGAACCGGCTGGAGTCCGCGACGGGGTGGCGGTGCGGCCTTCCCGCCGCACCAAAGGATGCAGGGACGAGGCCTGCTGCTCATTCCCCGCCGGCCCGGTGGCGGCAGGCGACGGGGAATGACGGGGGTGTCTGCCGACAGGAGCCGTCTGGGCGACTCGAGCGGCAAGAGCAGCCCGATGCTCGGTGCGGGCTCGGCGAGCGTCAGACATGGGCACGACGGAAGATCACACGCGACCAGCGGAAGAAAGATTCCAGCGCACCCCTACCTAGTGCGCCAAATGTTGGATTTCGGGTTCCGGCAGACCCTTGAGGTTCGAACTCTGGGGTGCGCACGAAGATCTTTCCCCTACCAGCTCACGCTTCGAAGCCTTGCAAGGAATCTAGGCTAGAAAGAAGAACACACAAGGGACACGAGATTTATACTGGTTTAGGCCACCATTGTTGTCGTGGAATTGTCACGGCAGATGTCCTTAGTGTCAGGACTTAGTCGCGAGGCCAACGCATCTATGTGGTAGCTTGAGAGGGGTTGAGTGGGACGAGAGACGCAGGGCGGATCAACACGCAAGACAAGGATTTAGACAGCTTCGGGCCCCGGGAAACATCATCTAGTAATAGCCCTACATGTTGTTTGAGGCTAAGTCTCATTATGCTCATGAGAGAGTCGCCGGTAAGCCGGCTCTCCTCTAGTTGTGTCTAGCCCTAGAGATTATTGCTTCTTGCTTGTCCCTCTTTGGGGAGCCCTGCCCCTCCTTATATAAGTTGAAGGGGTGGCTTACATGTAGAGTCCTATTAGGATTAGAACTAACTTATTCTATATTACAAGTCGGATACAAGTACGGGTCTTGCTTCCTCATAAAGGAAATATTCCTCATGCCTTCTATCTTAAGCCGGCCCACCATAATATGAGCCGGCCTACTGGGCCTTGGGCCTAGTCTTCTATGTGACCCGCCGTCGGGGTCATTCGTGAGTCGTCTGACCAGTGAGCCGCCAGACCCGTGAGTCGCCAGTCCTCCGGCGGGTCATCGGTGAAGAACGAAGTCCGGCTGGGTCATACTTCCGGCCGGGTCATACCGCGGGGTATATCCCCGACATTAGCCCCCAGTTTAATTTGGATTTATCCATGTTAAATGATTCCTGTAAAACAAACACAAGAACAACTTTGACAGATTGTGTTCTAGGTTAAAAATTCTTGTACGCCGGCACCTAATCATCCTTAATTCCTTGTGCTCTCGGTTAAATATTCTCCTGAGACGGGACCTGATTATTCTTAAGTCCAGTGGTCATTTCCTTCATCTAGAAAATCCGGGTCAAATAAGCTAGCTTCATACTCAATTTGCTGATGTTGGTTTCTCACAGAAAAATATTGTGAAGAATAATCCACTTGAATCGGCTTCCAAGGCGCCAGGTTAAATAATTTTGATCTTCAAATACTCATCTGATATTCAGCCGGCTTGAAGATATAAAACTTGCCAGTTTATCATTACCAAAAACTGCCGGATTATAAAACAGACAATGTCGGGTCATAATTGTTGTTGACACCGGTTTATGTAATTGATCATCCTGATTTGCTCAAAACTGATAATTTGTAGATTTTTCTCCCTTATATCCATATTATCTGTAGCCCCCCAAGTCTTGAGTAGAACAAAGTGATGGTTTAAGACTTGCTCTAATAAATGTTGCAACCTTGAAGAAATCCAGTTTATTCATCTCAATCATATAAACTGAATATTCCACACATGTAGCCCCCAAGTGTTGGGTTGTCATGCTTGCAGCAACCTGGGACTTGTAATTGCTTTATGCTTATGAAAATTTCAATCAGTGTTGCCCCCAAGGGCCGGGTCATTATGCAATAATGAACAGGGACTTTGTAGATATAACTTAAATTTCCGACAGGAGCAATTGGTAGCCCCCAAGGGCCGGCTCATTTAAAATGTGATGAGTCAGGTCTTCAATAAGTTGAGCAAAAAATGACTTTGCATTAGCCCCCAAGTGCCATGGTGCATGCTGTCAGTGACATGGGACTTGTATATTCGATGTAATCTCAATTTGAACAATGTAGCCCCCAAGTGCCGGGTCGTAAGCTTGCAGCAACTCGGGACTATTTCCTCCATTGTGAAATAAATCATGCCCATTGATAAAAATAATAGCCGTTGGGCTAAAGCGACTTTGAAAACCTCAATCATAACACTGGTTATTGATAATCACAATAGAAATCCAGCCATGTTGGCTATTCAAGATTTGAATAATATAATCCGGTATGAAAACTCAATCATTCAATATCATCATGAAAATCCAGCCACTTTTGGCTATTAAAGATTTGAATACCTCATCGGTTGACAAGTAAATCAATAGTTGATAACCCTTTTGAGACACCAATTTCAGTGATGAGCTTGGACTGAAGCATTTATATAAGTCATAGTTCTGCAAATTCTGCACAGAGTTTAAACAACATATGCCCTGGCGACTTAACGTCAAGAGCCAGGGCGGGTAACAACCCAAATGTAGTCTTACCCTGCACACAAGTAGATCACAAGAACCCTTGGCGGTTTGCCGCAGGGCGGGTCATAATACCTCACATATAACCACTGTGATATCAAATTTTACTATCGGTTTACATGACCTATGCAGTAAGGGTGATAACCCAATCTTTAGAAGCCAATGCTTTCACATAGATGATGATTGTCATAAGCTGGAGATTTATAGTCAAAAGTCAAGCCGGGTTAAGCATAAACCACTCATATATATTTGAGATATGATCCAAAAAAGGTCTCAAGTCAAACCCAAAAATTGTTCGCAAAAAATACTTAAAAAGTTTAAGGTTTCTGATTCGTATACGATCAGAAAACCGTTCCAAAGGGGTTGAGCTAAGATTTGAATATGATCATATAGCCCCCAGTGGCTTTGGCATTGCCGATCAAGAGGGTACCGACAGCTATGTTCTCTTTGGTTCGAATACGACCTATGTTTGAATAGGAAGCCCCCAAATGACCTTGAGAGTTGTTTAACGACGCTGATTCAAATACGATCCACGTCAGACCCATAAGAGGTTAAGCTATGATTCAGATACGATCAAGAAGCCCCCTAGTGAGTTTGGCAGTGTGCCGATCAAAAGGGTTTCGACATCTATGTTCTCTTTCGTTCGAATACGACCTATGTTTGAACAGGAAGCCCCCAAGTGATCATATATTAGCATTGCACTGATCAAGAGGGTACGGACAGCTATGCTCGATGAGCAGGAAGCCCCCAAGTGACCATAATAAGATAAGCCGTAAGGCAGGATACCTATGTTTGAACCGCGCATCATGGCAGCAAGTTCTTTTTGGCAACCTTTAATTTTTCTTAGAACTCGAACTGGCGAGAGATTAATTTTTTTTGAACCAGAACTTTAAACCTGATTTGAAAGCTTCAAAAATTTGTGAGGGACAAATTTACCTTGAGCCGGATTTTGAACCGGATTTGAGAGCTTCAAAAATTTGTGAGGGACAAATTTACCTTGGGCCGGATTTTGAACCGGTTTTGAGAGCTTCAGTGCTTTGTGGGAGAAAGATGTCTCTTGAACCAGATTTTAAACCAGAATCCTTATTTTGAGCCGGAAATTTTCTGACGGCCTTTAACTTTTCATCGATCTAGCAGTAATCTCCGGGGCCGGGTTATTTTTCCCTTCAATGACCCGGAGTTCTTGAATTTATTGAAACCGACTAATTTTGCTGACTCATACCATTGTAGCCCCCGAGTCTCAAGACGACTCGAGGAGCTAGCTTTAGATTCTCCATATTTGACCATAGCAGAAGGTACACATCATTGGCGGTGATAGCGTGATGTGAACCCACAGAAGGTTGAGGTGACTGCGGCGGGTTATAAATGATCCCGTATGAGCTGTGTCAGCAACTCGGCCAATGGTCCCTTCCAACTGGCTGTTTAGAAGTTAACCAAACTGTAGTGGTGGCGACTTGTGTGCCTGCCCATTCAGCCATCCAGTGCAGACGGCGGCTGATAATACATGATAATTTGCCTCCAATTTGTTCGAAGAAAACCGGGCTACCCAAGCAGTGACCTCCTCATACTCAATAAACAGCTCATGCAGACAGGTGCGGCCCAGTGTGTTGATAAAGACCAGGCCGCGAGATACGGATGAAAAAGACGTCCGCAGCATCAGAGGCGGCTCAGACAGATGAGTCGGCCGCGGCATTGTAAACCGGTGCGGTCAGGCGAGTCAATCGCAGGCGCGGTAAGCCGTGCGGACGGCTAATCAATCGCGATATTTGGAAACGGCATGAACGCGAGCGAGTCGACCGCGGGCGCGGACAACGAGTCAATGGCGTGTGTTGATGTAGAGGGGGTGGCAACTTGCGCAGGACGAGCCGCTGGTGTAAAAATAATATTTGCTCACGCCCTTTTTGCTACACCTTTTTATAAGGAACAATGGTCCTGCGAAAAAATGTCATAGACCAAGTTATTGTTCTTTAAATAATAAAAAATGTATCAATTAAAATTGATTGGATTGATTTCACCTGATATATTTGCCGGATGAACAGGATGCTGGTGTTGATGATATTGGACGTAGTCGTCGGATTAAAAAGACAACCCGTCTAGATGTACGTCTACATGATGTAGCACTAGCCTCAAGAGGCCTTCCTTTGTCTTTCGTTGAGACCTTGCATAAATTCTCCACTGAGCAACTTTCTTGCACTTTGATGTACGTATTCCCAGCTATTTCCTCGTATTGGTCTCAGGCTCTTCATTGCATGAGTTGACCAGATAGAGAGTGCGGCAACGCTCAGAAGCGCGGGCAGGTCACTCGGCGGCGGCTTGGCCACGATCAAGGCAGCTCAGAGGTGCTGGCCTGCAGCAGAGGCAGAGGCGGCTTGATCAAAGGACTGATTAAATAACAAATCTGACCCTTACTGTACAGATTACTCCTTCCCAAAATCTGAGTTTTCATGTGGACAATACTCAAGTACTTGGCGGGCCATGGACAATAGCAGCGGAGTAGCATTGCAATAGTATTTCCTGATTCCCAATGAGAGTAGTTTTCCATCAAACCTTAGGAGATAATTGTTTCTCTTATTCTTTGGATTTCTGCAGCGCGTTGAAGGGCTGATGGCAACACGAGGTGGATAGCAGCAGCAGCTCTGGTTGCGGCAAGTTGGCTCACGGCCGTGGTGATGGAAACTGTAACTCAAAGTGCGGACCAGGTCAGAGGTGAAAGGAGGCCATGGCGGCTTAGTGGTGAAACACGGCTAAGCCAGCGGTGGGTCGGAGAGACGTCAGCATCGCAGGGCTGTCTTTGAGATGAGGCCGAGGCAGAGGCGGAATCCGATGGGTCAAGGCACACTCCAGCCGTGAGGCGACAAGCCGGCGAGGTTGGCTGTTGCCATGGAGGTGGCAGCTCAACAAACGGCCGGCATTGGATGCGGCAGGGCAGGGCCTTGACTAGGCGGGTCAACCCGGGCGGACCATTGAGGTAAGGAGAGGCCACGGCCGGCTTGGAGCGGGGAATCCGAGTCGTGGTCTTTTCCTCGTTCAATTGCTAGTAGTCAGGAAAGCTCCAGACGATGATGTTGGCTTTTTCCTGTTAAGAAACGACTCCAATATTGATTAGATCTCGAAAAAACGAGCTGCAACTTGTGTGTACTAATCTTTCACGGGAACTTGATTTGTTGGCAGTGCCCTAGCAACCTCATTGATCCCTTGAGACAGACGTCTGCCCGGCTGGAGGCGCGAAATTGCTGAACCAAACTGACGGCTTTGTGCTGTTGGTGTCATAGAGATGCAGGCCGGGTCGAACGTAGTCGCCGTATATACGCTGGTATAACTTTTTTTTCTAATCTTGATCTGAGATTCAACTCGACGGCGGCGCATAACTTTTCTTGAAAAAATTGATCTAGCCTTGATGAATCCCGTACGACACTTGGAGTTGACCTAGATCCTTCCGAGCCATCCTTTCATCCATCCAAATGTGAATTTCTCGATCAGTAAAGAGATCCCTTCAAGAACTCAACACCACCATGCATAGGCCCCACGGTGGGCGCCAACTATCGTGGAATTGTCACGGCAGATGTCCTTAGTGTCAGGACTTAGTTGCGAGGCCAACGCATCTATGTGGTAGCTTGAGAGGGGTTGAGTGGGACGAGAGACGCAGGGTAGATCAACATGCAAGACAAGGATTTAGACAGCTTCGGGCCCCGAAAAACATCATCCGGTAATAGCCCTACATGTTGTTTGAGGCTAAGTCTCATTATGCTCATGAGAGAGTCGCCGGTAAGCCGACTCTCCTCAAGTTGTGTCTAGCCCTAGAGATTATTGCTTCTTGCTTGTCCTTCTTTAGGGAGACCTTCCCCTCCTTATATAAGTTGAAGGGGCGGCTTACGTGTAGAGTCCTCTTAGGATTAGAACTAACTTATTCTCTATTACAAGTCGGATACAAGTACGGGTCTTGCTTCCTCGTAAAGGAAATATTCATCATGCCTTCTGTCTTAAGCCGGCCCACCATAATATGAGCCGGCCTACTGGGCCTTGGGCCTAGTCTTCTATGTGACCCGCCGTCGGAGTCATTCGTGAGTCGTCTGACCAGTGAGCCGCCAGACCCGTAAGTCGCCAGTCCTCCGGCGGGTCATCGGTGAAGCGCTAAGTCCGGCTGGGTCATACTTCCGGCCGGGTCATACCGCGGGGTATATCCCCGACAATTGTGCTGTAATACCCTACTCCAGTGTGTGGTGTGGTGGATTGCCTCAGGGGCTGATGATGAACAATACAAAGGGAGAACAGCCTCGCGAGGGGCTGTTCTTGAGCTGGTGCGATGAACTGCCTGTGTGAGTTTAATCGCTTCTCTCTCTCTCTCTCTCTCTCTCTCTCTCTCTCTCTCTCTCAGATCGACCCCCGTTGCCCTGTGGAGGCTAGTCCTATTTGTAGAGGGAGGCCCTGGGCCTCTTCCCAAATAATGAGCGGGAAGGGCGCCAACAATTGGCCATTTTGAAGGGGAACTTCTAGTACACTTATCCTGACTAAAGTTGGTCTTCGGCTGCCAAAGGCTCTAACGATGACGCCGTCCTGGGCTCCATGATGACCTCCATCCTGCCGTTCTGCTGGTCTTGGTCTTGTTGCACCAAAACGGTAACCTTTGCCTGATGCCTTGGCATGTGCTTGCCCCCCTTTGCACCGAAGGGGAAACAAGGACACTGCACAGGCCGGCGCCCGCCTGGATCCCGCCTGGTCTCGATCGTCATGGCTTGTGTCATGGGCACCTCGTGAGGTACCCTGCCTTGATCTCTCCGCCTCCTCGCGAGCCTGCCTGATGAGGCTTCTCCTGAGGAAGCTTCATGTTTTCCGCCACGCGAGGCTTGGCCCCTCGCGAGGGTCTTGAGCTTGAGCTGATGAAGATGGGCGTGCCCCCACTTGAGCCACACCGCAGGCCGCAGGCAGGCAAGTCTGGGGACCCCCGTTGCCAGAACGCCGACACACCATTGTCTTCAATGTCTTCACACATTTTTAGGGGTCACCTCTGGTAGGTAAACCGAGTCAATATGGGACTACTACCTGTGTTATCCTGCAATTCTCACAAACACATTAGTCCTTCAACCAAGTTTGTCGTCAATACTCCAAAACCAACAAGGGGTGGCGCTAGATGCACTTACAGGTGTCTTTGGAGGGCATTGGAGACTTGGCTACATTATGAATAATTAAGGGGATTTTCATCACTCATATTGTCTCAAGCCAAGTCATTCGGATTATCAAGTTTCTATCTTATATCCAATGTTCCGCCTTGCGATAACTCATGCTTAAATTGTTTACATTGAAAGTTTCTTGCCCCTTTACATGTTTTGGTTTTGTTCCTTGCATGTGTTTGTATATGTTGTGTCTCCAAATTGCTTATCTTGAGTAATCAAGTATGTGTATGTTGGTTTGCACATCATGTACATGTGTCTCATACGTTGAGCCTTTGTGCATCTTGTTTGTATATTAGTTGGCTCTTGTGAGAGATTAATGGAATATCCAATTGTGGGGGAATGATGTGCTTTGTGCACTTCACAATCCTATAAATGTGTGTAGATGAGGAATATCATCTAGTATTGATATTACAAGATTATCTAGTCATTATCTGGTATTTCTTCTCATGAGAAATTCAAATTCTAAATAATCCATTAATTATCTCTTATTGGATCCTCTTATTGCCTCTTGTTAAGTTTTTATTGGTACCACATTATGGGGGAGTAATATGCTATGTGCATATTACAAGCCTACAAAATGTGTACATTTGAGATATTGTCACCTAGAATTGATATTGTAAAATATCTTGTTCCTAGGTGGCATGTTAGCTCTACAAGTTGCAATTTGCTTGTGTTTGGTGTGAAGATGATGTTGGGTATCCTTGCTATCTACCAACGGGAATTATTTCCAAATATTTCTTGTCTTTTGACAATTTGTACTCACTTATGTGTGGTAGAAATTATTGATCATCTTTGCATTGGCCTTTGCTTTTATCTGCCCTCTCTCTTGCCTAGGATTGTGTCAACTCCCATTGTATTCCATACCACTTGTGGACCTTGTTATTTCCTTGAGTTTATCTAGTGTTTGTATAGATATAGTAAAAGTGGTGATCGCATCTTGTGTAATTTGTATTCAAATGCAAATTCTCTATAATAGATAATGCTTGGGGGAGCTATTCTATTTTTCTTAGAATGCTCACCTTGTGATCCTTATCAAGTGTGTGTTGGTGGACTGCAAACCGTTTCTTTTTGGTACTTTGTGCCATCATGAAACTTTGTAGAGAACTTGGTTTGTTTGGAACAATTCTCTCTTTTGGGAGTTTGACATGTTTCTTTTTGCGTGTATCAATGGATATCTCATTCCTTGATGTATCTTTCAGTTGATATCCTCCAAGTGTTGATTTATTCATTTGGTATCTTTTCTTCACTTGGTATTTCTTTGTCAATTGGTATCTAGGGATGGCAGTTTTGCCCATGGGTATGGGTACCCGTGGGTACCCTACCCGAAAACAGTGGGCATGGGTGAGACTTTCTACCAGTTCATACCCATGGGTAATGGGTATCCGTACCCGCAAAATGCATGGGTAGGGTATGGGTATGAAATTATACCTAGGGGTAACCCAATGGATACCCAGAAAAATTAATAAAAAATCAAACCCTATAATATATGGGAACCTACAGTAATTAGCATTGCAAGTTTGCAAACTTGATTTTTTTCGAAGTTCGTTTGTAATGGAGATTAAGACAATTGTGTGTCAATCGTCATTGTGAAATTTTGATGCAAGTGCAAACAAGAATATGATGGCCGAGTACCTAACTTTAGTTTTAGGCCCTTTTCTTGTCTTACCTTTGTCATGCCAATGTTATATATTGTACCCATCGGATAACCATTGGGTATAAGATACACGATGGGTATGGGCATGGGTACCAATTTGTGCCCATGAATATTGAAATGGGTGGGTATATAAAAAGTTTTTGGTATGGGTTTGGGCATAAAATGTCCGTACCCGCCCATACCCTACCCATTGCCATCCCTATTGGTATCGGTTCTTGAAAGGCTTAAGCATGCATACTAACTTCATGTAGTCTCTTTGGCATGCTTTCTTTCTTTGACCCAATATATACGGGAAACTCCACCAAGTCTCAAATTGGATGAGATGTGCATTTGTCGGTGTTCTGGGAACGGGGGTCCCAGACTTGCCTGCCTGTGGCGTGGCTCAAGTGGAGGCCCAATGCAGCCCAGCTTCATCAGCTCAAGGTCAAGACCCTCGCAAGGGGGCCAAGCCTCGCGGGCCGGACGACAGGAAGCTTCCTCAGGAGCAGCCTCCTCAGGGAGGCTCGCGAGGAGGCAGAGAGATCAAGGTAGGGTAACTCCCGAGGAGCCCGTGACGCAAGCCATGACGATCAGAGACCAGGCGGGCGCCAGGTGGGCGCCAGTCCGCGCAGTTTCCTTGTTTCCCTTTCGGTGCAAAGGGGGCAAGCACAGACCAAGGCATCAGGCAAAGGTTACCGTTTCGGTGCAACAAGACCAAGACAAGCAGAACGGCAGGATGGAGGTCATCATGGAGCCCAGGGCGGTGTCATCGCTAGAGCCTTTGGCAGCCAAAGACCAACTTTAGTCAGGATAAGTGTACCGGATGTTCCCCTTCAAAATGGCCAATTGTTGGCGCCCTTCCCGCTCATTATTTGGGAGGAGGCCCAGGGCCTCGCTGTATAAATAGGACTAGCCACCACAGAGTAGAGGCATCGAGCATATGTCTCAAGAAGACGCATAGACTAGAGAGAAGTGACTGAACTCACCCTAGAAGTTCATCGCACCAGCTCAAGAACAGCCCCTCGCGAGGTTGTTCTCCCTTTGTATTGGTCATCATCAGCCCCTGAGGCAATCCACCACACCACACACTGGAGTAGGGTATTACACCACAATGGTGGCCTGAACCAGTATAAATCTCGTGTCCCTTGTGTGTTCATCTTTCTTGCTTAGACCTTGTGAGACTTCGAGACGTGAGCTGGTAGGGGAAAGATCTTCGTGCGCACCCCAGTGTTCGAACCTCAAGGGTCTGCCGGAACCTGAAATCCGACATTTGGCGCACCAGGTAGGGGTGCACCGGAATCTTTCTTCTGCTGGTTGCGTCTGATCTTCCGTCGTGTCCATGGCTGATGCTCGCCGAACTCGCGCCGAGCGTCGGGCTGCTCTCGCCACCCGCGTCGCCCAGACGGTGCCCGTCGGCGGACGCCCCCGTCATTCCCCGTTGTCTGCCGCCAACGCCGCCACCGGCCTGGTGGGGAACGAGCAGCAGGCCTCGTCCCTTTATCCTTCGGTGCGGCGCGATGGCCGCACCGCCACCTTGTCGCTAACTGCAGCCGGTTCGTCGTCCCACGCCCATCGCGCCCCCACGGACGCGCACGCCACGCTGCTCCTGGCGCGTGAGCTCCTACACTACCGTCCCGTCGACGACCTCTATGAGGACTGGCTCGCCCGCATCACCGAGCTCGGCAGCGCCGCAGGAGGCTCTCCAATGCTGTCCCTCTTGCTGCCTCAGCCTCCTTCCTGCGCAGGAGGCAAGGAGCAGGAGGTGCCTCCACCACCTCCTCCCCAAGAAGGCGTCCTGGCTCCATGGCGCGCGGCCCCAGAACAAGACCCACCGCGTCCGGTGCCTGCGCGACAAGAAACGAGCTACCAAGAGATCCCTCGTCCCCAAGAAGGTGCTCGCATGCTCCCAGCACCGGAGCGCCGTGACCGCATCCCTGCACCGCCACGTCAAGACCCCACGTTGCTCGAGGCAGCGGTGTGCGGGAATCCCCAGGAGCAAGCCCCGCATCAGTAGAGAGCTCCGGTGGCCACTGCAGGCTGCCGCGCCTTCACCTCCGAGCTGCGTAGCGTCACATGGCCCGGCAAGTTCAAGCCGGACCTGCCTCCTCACTACGACGGCACTGCAGACCTCGCGGAGCACCTCCAACTCTACGAGCTGGGCATCGAAGCTGCCAACGGGGACGAAAAGGTCATGGCGAATTGGTTTCCCATGGCGCTCAAGGACGGTGCCCGCACCTGGCTCCTGAACATGGCTCCTGGCACGATATCCTCCTGGGACGAGATGCGCACCCGCTTCATCGCCAACTTCCAAGGCACTCGCGACCGGGCCCCGGCCATGAGTGACCTGTGCCGCATCAAGCAACAGCCAGGAGAGACCCTGCAGAAGTACATCCAGCGCTTCAAGAACGCCCGCCTCAAGATCCCCAGGGTGACTGAGGAGGCCATCATCTCAGCCTTCTCCGACGGCGTGCGTGACATCAAGATGAAAGAGGAGTTAGCAATCCATGAAGACCTGTGCACATCCCTGGAGCTGTTCAACTTGGCGACCAAGTGCGCCAGGGCTGAGGAAGGGCGCCTCTCCCTCCTCGAGCTTCCGGCTGTCGACCCAGAAGAGAAGAAGCCCAAGGTCAAGGACGTGAAGTGCAAGGGGGCTGCTGTGCTCGCAGCAGAGCCAGACACCAAGCGAGGCATGGATCAGCCTGAGTCATCCAAGGGCAGCCGGTACTGCGTGTACCACGACCTCCACACCCACAACACCAATGAATGTCAAGACCTCAGGTTCGTGTGAGATGGGCGTATCGGCCGACGTCCCAACTGCAATGACCGGGGTTATGGCCGAGGAGGAGGAAGAGGTGGAGGACGACTGGAAGACCGTGGCCCCCGCCAAGGGTGGCGTGACTGACCTCGCGAGGACCATTGGCAGGACCAGCCTCGCGAGGGAGGTTGGAGGGATCAGCCTCGTGAGGACCGCCCTCAAGGCAATGCAGGCCTCCCTCCTCTGCCACCACTGCCAAGGAGGAATGAAGTCCATGACCAGGACGAGGGGGCTGGGGGCTTCTAGGAGCCGCGCGCAATCGCCTGCATCCTGGGCGGCGCTCAGGCCCCTGCCTCTCAGCAGATATTCAAGCAGTTTGCTGCAAGGTGAATGCAGTCCTCCCCAAGCTTGAGCCCACGCGCCCTCTCAAGTGGTCTGCGTGCGCTATCACGTTCGGCTTAGCGGATCATCTCAAGTGTGCAGCAACGGCCGGAGTCCTCCCGATGCTTTGTTCCCCAGTCATCAGCAATGTGCAAGTCACCAGGACCCTCATCGACAGCGGAGCTAGACTCAACGTCCTGTCCGTCGAGACATTCAATAATCACCAAGTGCCATATGATTAGCTTCTGCCAACCAAGCCTTTCTCAGGAGTCACTGACGGTTCCACTGTTCCAATAGGGCAAGTTTGCCTTCCTGTCACCTTTGGGCAGCGCAACAACTACCGCACCGATCTCATTCACTTCGACATCGCCCACATTCGCCCACCATACAATGCCATCCTCGGGTACCCAGCTCTAGCCAAATTCATGGCAGTGACTCACCATGGCTACAATGTCCTCAAGATGCCAGGAAGCGGTGGAATCATCACAGTGCCTTGCAAGGAGAGGGATGCAGTGTGTTCTCTTGAGCGTGCCTTCCAAGCAGCGGCAATCGAAGACCCAGATCACAGGAGCGGGAGGCTTCCAGAGATGGTCCCTAAGACGAAGAAGACTTCACCTGGCCCGAACACTCGCGAGGCAGTCATCTTCGGAGGCGTTGCGTCAGGATCCGCGCCCGTTCAAGGGGCGCCACCCTCTGTCGCATAGGAAGGCGCGCCTGGCGCCCTCCTCGGGCAGGGCTCGGGGGCTCTTTCTTGGAGAGCCACCGACTTTGCCAAGGTCACGTGGGAGGCGCTCGGGCACCACTTGGAGGCGTGCTTCAAGGCACATTTCCCTCAGGAAGGCATGAGGCAAGGAGGGCCGAACCCTCAGGAGTTCATCGCGGGGAACATTCAGGAGCTACAGGAGTCAAGAGTGATGCGCGACAGCCGCCACCTACCCGCCGTAGCCCCACATCCCGGCGAGGATGGTGGGCTGCGTGTCTGCATCGACGTACCAGGTCTCAGTTGAGCTGTGTCTCAGGAGCGCCTCTGGCCTTCACGCATGGGGCGTTGCGAGGGTACACCTCATAGCTTCGTTCGCATGCCTTTCGTCCTACTGAACGCGGCTGTTGCCCACCAGCGCCTGATGAGGAGCATCCTGGAAGCTCAGATGGCCAGGCACCGCGCGTTCCTGGAGGAGATGGAGATGGACCTTGAGGAGCCGCCCGGACCCCTAGAGCCTCCCGAGGCATAGGGCTCCGAAGGCTCATGAGGGTCGGCTTCCTCACCGCTCATCATCCGCTACTTTAGCAGCACTTCATCCCCAACGGTATCAGGTGACATCTTTCCAAGTTCCATTTTCAGCTGGGAGTGCCCGCAGGGCTGCATCATTCCCAGGTCGCGTGGGTCCGTCCCTACGGCCTGTATCCGTTTTGCTTATGCTCTTTACATACCTTGTTGGGGGCGCCCCTCGGGCTGCATTATCCCCAAGCTGCTCGGGCCAGACCCAGTGGTGTTTGCCCTTTTTCTACATCTATCTAAATGGATTTGCTCCCTCGTGCTTAACATGCTAGACCTAATCGCCTGCTCGATTGAAACCTACCTTTGGAGCCACTCGCTTTGGCACGGCACTTGCGCACGGGTACGTCCCTGCAACGCCAAAAAATCTGATTGGCCGAGCTCTGGCTGCGGCAACCCCGCAAGGCGCCACCTCACCAGGCCCTCGGTTCCCCAATCACTCCCTCGGAGCGACCAATGGTTGGCTGGCAACCGTGATGACAAACCTTGTTTCCCCTTCGTGATTGATATGCAGGACCCGCTCCAGGAGTAACGCTGGTGGTGTCGCGAGCCTTCTCTCATTCTCTTCGGCACGATCCACTTGCACGTTAAAAGGGGGCGCCTGAGCATCGTGACTCATGGGATCTTACTCGATCTCCAGCCCTCACCCCTGGCCTTGACCCACGACATCACGACCTGTCATACCAGCGGCGGCTGAGCTCGCTCGAGGGCCGGGACCTAAGGACATAGAGCGTTAAGGAAAGCGTGGGGGAGAGGGAAGAAGCTCGCGAGGACCTAACCCAGCAACACCTCAGCTGCCACCGCACAGGCCCGGCACCTCGACAAAAACTACTCCAAACCTACAAGATAAGTCACGCAAAAATTGATTCGACTCAGCGCTTAACCTTGCCTACTGCAGCTCTGTCACAGCAACGTTGCTTGCCTTTCTCGCCCATCGAAGGCTTCTTGAGCGCTAAAGGGGACCTCTTGAGCATCACGACTCAGGGGCTCTTACTGGACCTTGGGCCTCTCACCTCCTGGCCTTGACCACGGCATCGCGACCTGGCATACCAGCGACAGCTGAAGCCTGCCTAGGGACCGGGACCTGTCAGCGTAGAGCACCAAACCCTCATGAGGAAACAAAGGGGGAGCCAAGCCGAGACAGGACAAGCATCTCGCATTGATTCGTCAAGAGGATATAATATTCACAAAAGACATGGCCAGCGCCTTACATACCCCCGCAGGGTGGTACTTCAATTTCTTGCAGGGAACAAAAGGTGCTAATCCTAAGGAGCACTAACGACGCGCGCCTCTGTAGGAGACGCCGTCATCAACAGTGGGCTGTCAGGCACCGGCGCCAACCCCATCCAGATCAGTGGCGTCGGCGGCCTGACGAGCCCGCCCTGCTCCGAGCACGACGCGAGCTCGGGGGCTCATAGCTGTTATCGCTTGTCTCTGGAGTCATGTGAAGCTCTGCGGAGTCGCTGGACCCCCCGGCACCTCCGCTGCCGCCTGAGGAGCTGCTGGGGAAGCGATTGGCGGGCCTGGTCCTCGCCACGATGATGCCCCGGCCGCCTTTCTTGGGGTAGAATTCCAGCCGGCGTCCTTCCGCGTCGAAGACCTTGAAGAACATCAAGTAGGCGCCATCGTAGTTGAGGTGGATTACGAGGGCGCCCCTTGTCCGGCAGACCCGGCGATCTCGCGCCAGCCACGGGTCATGTAGACTTTGCCCACAGCGATGACCTCAACCTCCGCTCTGGTCGTAGGGGTACTACAGTCGGCGTGCTGCAGCCACAGCTCAAGAGGCCCCCTCGGCGGGATCTCGAAGGCGAAGGAGGGAGGAAGGCGAATCCAGGACTGAGGAGGCATGGCTGCGTGGAGCACAAGCTCGCGAGAGGAGCCCTCGGCGTGGACTCCAGGAGGAACGACGCGCACCGCCGTGACCCGTCGGCGTCAACGGCGGCACCATCGGTGTCGCTCGGTGCTCTCTTCTCCAGAGGCCTCGATGTGGGCATCCAAGGGCAGCGAGAACCCTGGCAGCGGCCGCTCGTACCAGGGCCTCGACGCCTCCTGCCGCGCGCCCTCTTCTCGGCGGCAGAGGACTAGCCGCTTCTTCGCCGGAAGCGGGTCGGGACCCTCACAGGGGGCCTTCTCCTTCTCTTCTGCGGAAAACCGGCAAATTGGTGCCATCGGCGTAAGGTGGAGCAAGGGCGAGGAGGAAGAAGAAAGGAGTAGCAGGGAGAGATGAGCTGGAATGGCTCGCGCCGTTCCGTAGTTATAGCCGGAGAAGGCCAACCGCCGGCCTCCACGATCGCAGGTAATCATGACCCATTTTTGCATGCAGGGACTTGTCAAGTCGTGCGGTTGCAGAGGTGTCGTGGGGAAGCGGAGACGCCCACGTCCAATCAACTGCCACGCGGCACCCAAGGCCGCAGGCTGTTGGGGCCCGCTGCACTTCGCACTTGCCCCTTCGCTTCTCTGCTAAGCCAAGTCCTGGCACGCCTTGGGCCCGGGGGCTACTATCAGCGTTCTGGGAACGGGGGTCCCCAGACATGCCTGCCTACGGCCTGCGGCGTGGCTCAAGTGGGGGCCCGATGCAGCCCAGCTTCATCAGCTCAAGCTCAAGACCCTGGCGAGGGGCCAAGCCTCGTGCGGCGGACGACAGGAAGCTTCCTCAGGAGCATCCTCCTCAGGCAGGCTCGCGAGGAGGCGGAGAGATCAAGGCGGGGTACCTCCCGAGGATCCCGTGATGCAAGCCATGACGATCGGAGACCAGGCGGGCGCCAGGTGGGCGCAGGTCCCGTGTAGTGTCCTTGTTTCCCTTTCGGTGAAAAGGGGGCAAGCACAGACCAAGGCATCAGGCAAAGGTTACCATTTTGGTGCAACAACACCAAGACCAGCAGAACGGCAGGATGGTGGTCATCGTGGAGCCTAGGGCGGCGTCATCGTCAGAGCCTTTGGCAGCCAAAGACCAACTTTAGTCAGGATAAGTGTACCGGATGTTCCCCTTCAAAATGGCCAATTGTTGGCGTCCTTCCCGCTCATTTTTTGGGAAGAGGCCCAGGGCCTCGCTCTATAAATAGGACTAGCCACCACAGAGTAGAGGCATCGAGCATCTATCTCAAGAAGACGCATAGACTAGAGAGAAGCGACTGAACTCACCCTAGCAGTTCATCGCACCATCTCAAGAACAGCCCCTCGCGAGGCTGTTCTCCCTTTGTATTGTTCATCGTCAGCCCCTGACGAAATCCACCACACCACACACTTGAGTAGGGTTATTACACCACAATGGTGGCCTGAACCAGTATAAATCTCGTGTCCCTTGTGTGTTCATCTTTGTTGCTTAGATTCTTGTGAGACTTCGAGACGTGAGCTGGTAGAGGAAAGATCTTCGTGCTCACCCCAGTGTTCGAACCTCAAGGGTCTGCCGGAACCCGAAATCCGACAGCATGAAATTCATTTTCATATCTATATGCACATATTTATGTGGAGTTTGTCCTATGTATTGTTGGTTCTCTAACTCTTTGGTCCCAATGATTTTGGGTACCATTTTATTTGTGTTGTTGTTCTAGGAACAATTAGAGATACATTGGATGCTCGACTTACTCACAAGGAAGGTGGTGTCACCATGTGCTTATTGGAGTTAAGCTAGCATGTTCAAGGAACTACTATCTAATACCTTCAATTGGTATCTTCTGGATCCTTCCAATGCTATCTCAGTAACAAGTATCTATTCATGCTTTCCTCTCTTGCATTCAATCTTTTGTAGGTTACATCTTGGCATGATTTTCATTTCATATCTTGTGATACTTGTTTCTTTCTCAAAGCATACCAACAATGATCTCTTGTTGCTAGTTGTGATGTCTTTGATGGAATGTGGTTGGACTTCATTTATATACAATAAGACCATATCTAGCCAAGTGCTATGCTTTCAAGCAAATATCTTCTTAGTATATTTATGACTTCCTTGTGGATATCTTGATCTTTCCTTTTTGTAACTATTTCGTGTGTACATCCTTCTTTGTGCATTGATACCATCATGATCTTCATCTACCTAGAATCTTATGCACTTGAGGGAAGTTGCATATCTAGTTGATATCCCTTTCTTTCACGTCCACCATTTCTTTCTCATGTTATTTCTTTGGTGGCTCCATGAAAGTGTGTGCCTTGAGTGTGGGTCATATCTTGTTGCATCTTGATGCACTCTTATGTGGTGAAGATCATTTTCCTCATGCTTGTCTTGACAAGGCTTTCCTCCATCTTAATTGGTATCCCTCGTCTTGATGGGGCTTTCACTTTCTATCTTCACCATGGGTTGTTGCAAGCCTGGTTGTTATTTCGCCTTTTATTAAGCTTGTGTATCCATTTGCTTGGTGTGTGTGTGGGAAGGACATGTCTTCCACCTTGTGTCTCATTTATCCAAGACTATGTTGATGCTTAATGCTCATCCTTATATTATTCTTCTCAAGTGCTTTGCCATCACTCACACACATCTTTTTGGTTGAGACTATTCTTAAGTTGCCTCTTTTACATGTTGCTCAACCATTTATTTGTTGCAAGTGCTAGGCTTTGTTTCCTATATGCTCACTTGCACTTGTTGTAAGTTTCTATTTATTTTGGGGGAGCTATGATCCTATTTTGTGCACTTTGTATCCAAATACAAAAATTCTTATGTGTGCACTAATCATGGGGAGCTTCAGTATTTTCTTTAGAACAGTCCTTTGCTCATATCATAATTTCCTTTATTCATGTGGCTCGTAGGATCTTTGGTCTAGTTGGTTCAATTGATATCCTTTGATTGCTTGCTTCAATTGGTATCTTTTGATTGCTTGAGTGCTTGTGTCTCTCTTTGTTATGTCTTGGTGGCATATTATTCTTCAGCAATCTTTGTGCCTCAATATAGTTTGTGTTCCTCCAAGTATTTACCTTGGGATATGTGTATTGCAGTCCACTCTCTTGTTGAGAAATACACAATTTATGGAGAACCACAATTTATATTGGCCTTCTAATCTTTTCGCCCATTTTGGAAATCGATGCCAATGGGGGAGAAGTTTCAGAGAGTTTTCTGGAGAACTTAAGAGAGTTATTTCTTCTTTGCTTTGGTTTTTGTCTCCTTAGCATTTGCATCTCATACGCATTCATTATTGGTTGTTGCATTGCATGGTGATGCATAATTCCTTATATAAACTCTCTTGAAAGTGATTGTCATCAATTACCAAAATGGGGGAGATTGAAAGGACAAGTGGTGCCCCATGTGTGGTTTTGGTAATTGATGACATTCTCTGTGGACTAATGGTTGCATTGAGTTATATTTGAAGGATTTGTCCATAGGCTTTTGTTGAAGTCCATGTGTTGGTTTCAAGGAGTTTATGAGTTGACCAAGGTGCTATTAAGGAATTATCCAAAGAATGGTCATGTGAGTGTTGAGCTTATTGCAAGCATGTATTGAAGAAGAAGATTGTGTGATCATTCATGTCTAACTTCAGGACATCATCCAAATGAAGAGAGTTGGAAAGATTCAAGGTTGATCAAGACTAAGTCAAGAGTTGATCAACACACAAATCGTACAAGATGTACCGAGGGATCAAGTGATCACATGGTATGGTAAGCATTGTCCATTACGTTTTGCGTACTAACCCATGGTATTCGTGAGAGTTCTTTGTGGGGTTAGGTTGCGGTGTGCACGTTCAAGGGATGCATCACGATGAGATCAAGTGCTTGAAGATTTCCGTCCATTGTGGTGACAATGGACTTGTGAAGGCGTGCCGAAAAGTGGCTCACCCATAGTGGAGTATGGGGGAGCAATCTACTAGTCTTCACCGAGCCGACACAATCAAGAAAGGTGGTCCTACTTGAGGAAGTCAAGATCGCTACATCTAGCTCAAGTGAACTCTTTGCAAGGCAAAGGTTTGGCCTTGATAGGTTCTCTATTTTACCGGTCTTATGGTGGTAGTTTGGATACCGGGTTATAGGATCGATTGCCGTACTATCAAGGGGGGCTCTCAAGTGAGTAGCTTGATCGTATTGTTCATAGAGAGCTCAAACCATTGCATGCTTGCATCATCTTTATTGGTTATTGTTTGCTTTTCTCTGTGTGAGATTTTGAGCTTATGGTCATCTTCTTGACAAGCTCGAGTTCATCAAAAACTGAGTTCACATGCTTCTTCTTTTGCATTTTCAGTGTTGGAGGTTTTACCGGTGTTATTCGAGGAATGGTTCTCACCATTTTATTATGGGCCTTTTATAATTCCCTTATTATTGTTATTTCTATTAAGATTGTGTTAGCCCTTGTCTCTAGCTTTTTAACAAACTTGGTTTCATTGAATTCGGAGTCTGTTTGCAAAAGTTGTGTCAGTTTTGGTGTCCTTAAAAAGGCTGCAGCAGTAGTACCGCTCATGGGAGCGGTACTACCGCTTGGAGGGGATGTAATTTTTTACCACCGCTCTTGGGAGTGGTACTACCGCTTGGAGCGGTGCTACCGTGGCTACTTCCGTGGCTACTTTTGCTCCGGACCAAAAACTCATCTTAAGTCCAGTGGTGGTAAGCACGGATGTATTTTTATTACAGCTCACAAGCAGTAGTACCGCTACCCCTAGCGGTAGTACCGTGAGGGCAAGCGGTAGTACCGCTCCGGCGGTCCTACCGGCCTTTTGCCTCCTCTCTGTTGTTTTTCAAAGGGCTTCCACCGCCCTAGCGGTAGTACCGCTCCCATGAGCGGTAGTACCGCTCTGTGCGTGTTGTGAGCATAACTGTTGGATTTTTCCCCACCTATAAAAGGGGGTCTTCTTCCCCAATGAACCTTATCCTTTGAGCTCGTGTTCTTCCCCCATTGTTGACCTTCTTCTAGCTTTCTATCTCTCAATCCCTCCATGGATTCTTGCTAGTTTTGGGGGGAAAAGAGAGAGGAGATCTAGATCCACATTTCCACCAATCACTTTCTCCTCTATGTGAGGGGAACCCATTGGATCTAGATCTTTGATTTCTTGGTGTTCTCCTTCTTGTTCTTCCTCCCATTTTCCTCCCTAGCATTAGTTGCTTTGGTGGGATTTGGGAGAGAAGGTCTTGGGCACTCTGTGTGTGCTTTCCATTGCATTTGGTGCATTAGTTTGAGTTCTCCACGGTGATACGTGGAAGTCACAAGTTGAGAAGCTTATTACTCTTGGGTGCTTTGTACCCTTGAGCTTGTTCCTCTTGGGTGCTTTGACGCCCTAGACGGTTGGTGGTGTTTGGAACTCAACCATTGTGGTGTAAAGCTCCGGGCTAGAGTCGGTGTCTCCAATTAGGTTGTGGAGACTGCCCCTAGCAATTTGACGGGTACCGGTGACTGCCCCCAAGGGTTGCCCAAGTGTACGGCTTCGGTGACCGCCCCAAAGGGTTGCCATTTGTACGGGTTTGATGACCGCCCTCAAGGGCCCCTTAGTGGTATCATGGCATCTTGCATTGTGCAAGGGCGTGAGGAGATTACGGTGGTCCTAGTGGCTTCCTGGGGAGCACTGTGCTTCCACACCGCTCCAAACGAAGATTAGCATCCGCAAGGATGTGCACTTCGGGATACATCGTCGTCTTCGCGTGCCTCGGTTATCTCTTACCCGAGCCCTTTACTTATGCACTTTACCTTGTGATAGCCATATTGTTTCTTGTCATTATCACATAGTTGTTTATCTTGCTTAGTATAAGTTGTTGGTGCACATAGGTGAGCCTAGTTGTTGTACGTTTCGTGCTTGACAAATTAACTGCTAGATTTGTTCCGCATTTGTTCAAGCCTAAACCGTAATTATTTTAAATCGCCTATTCACCCCCCTCTAGGCAACATCCACGATCTTTCAGTTATGTTTGCTTATATCTGAATAGAAGTTATATTGTCATGGATCATCCAACATGTTGAGCTTGCCTTTCCCCCTCATGCTAGCCAAACTCTTTGCACCAAGCAGAGATACTACTTGTGCTTCCAAACATCCCTAAACCTAGTTTTGCCATGAGAGTCCTCCATACCTACCTATGGATTGAGTAAGATCCATCGAGTAAGTTGTCATCGGTGCAAGCTATAAAAATTTCTCTTTAAAATGTATGATTTATTAGTGTGAAGAAAATAAGCTTTATACGAACTTGTGATATGGAAGAAATAAAAGAGACAAACTGCATAATAAAGGTCCTTATTACAAGCGGCAGTATAAAGTGACGTTCGATTGCACTAAGATTTTATACATCCAGCCATAAAAGCGCATGACAACCTTTGCTTCCCTCTGCGAAGGGCCTATCTTTTACTTTTATCTTCGACCCTTATACAAGAGTCATGGTGATCATCATGTTTCCTTTATACTTTTTCCTTTGGCAAGCACTATATGTTGGAGAGATCCGGATATATATCCACTCGGATGTAGGTTATCATAAAGTATTACTGTTGACATTACCCTTGAGGTAAAAGGTTGGAAGGCGAAACTATAAGCCCCTATCTTTCTCTGTGTCCGATTGAAACTTTGTACCCATAAGTATCGCATGAGTGTTAGCAATTGTGAAAGATTATATGATAGTTGAGTACGTGGACTTGCTGAAAAGCTCTTTAATTGACTCTTTTCGATGTCATGATAAATTGCAATTGCTTCAGTAACTGATCATAGTTTGTTAGTTTTCAATGAAGTTTCTGATTCATACTTTATCTTGTTAATGAATTGTTACTTTAGCATAAGAAATTATATGGCATTATATGTTGTTGTTCCAAAGATGATCATGATGCCCTCATGTCCGTATTTTATTTTATCGACACATCTATCTCCAAACATGTAGACATATTTCTCGATTTCGGCTTTCGCTTGAGGACAAGCGAGGTCTAAGCTTGGGGGAGTTGATTTGTACATTTTGCATCATGCTTTTATATTGATATTTATTGTATTATGGGCTGTTATTACACGTTATATCATAATACTTATGCCTATTCTCTCTTATTTTATAAGGTTTACATGAAGAGGGAGAATGCTAGCACCTGGAATTCTGGACTGGAAAAGGAGCACATATTAGAGACCTATTCTGCACAACTCCAAATGTCTTGAAACTTCACGGAGCACGTTTTTGGAATATATAAAAAATATTGGGAGAAGAGAGTACCAGAGGGGTCCACCAGCCAGCCACAAGGGTGGAGGGCGCGCTCTACCCCCCTGGGCGCCCCCCGACCTTGTGGGCCCCCTGACAGGCCTCTCGTGCCCATGTTTGGCTATATGGTGTGTTTTGACCTGGAAAAAAATCAAAAGGAAGCTTTCGGGACGAAGCACCGCCGTCTCAAGGCGGAACCTTGGCAGAACCAATCTAGGGCTCCGGTGGAGCTATCTGACGGGGAAACATCCATCCCGAAGGGGGCAATCATCGTCATTATCATCACCATTGATCCTCTCATCGAGAGGAGGTCAATATGTTTCATGCTATGGTTAGGTTTACCCTAATTATTGTTTTGTAGTTGCGGATGCTTGCGAGAGGGGTTAATTATAAGTGGGAGGCTTGTCCAAGGAAGGGCAGCACCCAAGCACCGATCCACTCACATATCAAATTATCAATGTAACGAACGTGAATCATATGAGCATGATGAAAACTAACTTGACAAAAATTCCCATATGTCCTCGAGAGTGCTTTGCTTTATATAAGAGTTAGTACAGGCTTGTCCTTTGCTACAAAAAGGATTGGGCCAACTTGCTCCACCTTAGTTAGTTTATTTATTTGTTACCCGCTACGATTTACCTTATCACAAAACTATCTGTTACAGACAATTTCAGTGCTTGCAGAGAATACCTTGCCGAAAACCACTTGTCATTTCCTTCTGCTCCTCGTTGGGTTCAACACTCTTACTTATCAAAAGGACTACGATAGGTCCCCCGTACTTGTGGGTCATCACTCTCTACGGTGGAGATTAATCAATATTTATAGTGGGCTTGGTCCTCTTCCCTCATTGCTTAGGCGGGAAGGGACACCACAATGGCCAATTTGAAGGGGGATAGGAGTACACCGTATCCTGACTAAAGGTGGTCTTCGTCTGCAAAGCTTCTGGTCGTGACACAGCGGTGGGCTCGGTGATGACTTCCATCCTGCCGAGTCAGCGGCCTTGGTCTTGTTGCACCAGAATGGAAATCTTTGGGGGATTCCTTGGGAACTCGCATACGTCCTTACCTCCTTAGCACCAAAGAGGAAACTGTCCTGTCATGTGCCCGCTGGCGTCCTCCTGGCCTTGGTCATCATGGCTCACACCATCGCACGCCTCGCCAGGCGGGAGGCTTGCATAGAGAACTCCGCTCCTCGAAAGGCAGCCTCGAGAGGCCGCTCCTCGGGGGGCCTTGGCGTCATTCTCCTTGCGAGGAGGGGGCCTCACGAGGGTCTTGTACATGGAGTATTCTAGCTGGGCCGTACCAGACTGTCGATGGAGCCCCATGTTGGGCCACAGGCAGACAGGTCTGGGTACCCCCGATCCCAGAACACTGACAGTAGCCCTCCGGCCCAACGTGCGCTCGGCCTGGCTTCGAGGCTAAGGCAGTGAAGGGAGGGAGAAGTGACGCAGGCCCTCACCGCCTGCGGGCCAGGCTTGACAAGTGGCGTAAGATGGGAGGTGGATGCTCCCAATTCCCACGCCGTCTTGGCAACCGCCCCCACTGACAAAAGTCTGGCACGTGCCGCGGGGCCATCATTTCCCTAGATGTGAAGGGATGCCGGTTGGCCTACTCTAATCGCCTATAAGAGGGCGAAGGGGACAGAGCCCCGAACCATATTCGTCTTCTCGCTTCTCCCCTCCCAAACTTCTGCCGTAGCAGCCATGACGCTAGTGAGGAGGTTCACTACCGCGGAGAAGGGTAAAGCACCGCGAGATGATCCGGAGCTGCCGGGACCCAAGAAGGGGTGGGGCCGTCCCCGTAAGTCCACTGCGACACCAGCAGTGGCTCCTCAAGGGTGCGAACACGCTCCGCTGGGGGTCCACATCGGCTCCAGCAACCGTCGGAAGAACCCCTCCCACGGAGGCGGCCATGGGAGTCGTGGCGGCCGAGGCCGATCGAGGGGGAAGGCACACGGTGGCTGCCCGACCACCTCGCCTGCGGGCCCATTCAGATGACATGGCCCACAAGTTTGTGGTGTGGATGGAGAGTACTCCATGCACCTGGATCCGGCTCCCGTGCTGCTTCACGGAGCAGGTGCCGGTGGGAGGACCCATCTGGTTGTGGCTGCAGCCCGACGGCTGCTACAACAGGTCTTTGTGGGCGGAAGTTCAGGTCACCCCCTCAGTCTACGTCTACCGGACCCGAGGGTGGCAGTTGTTTGCCCGCGCTCACGACTTGAAGGGGAGGCACACCCTGCACTTCAAGTATGAAGGGGGGATGACGCTCTTCATCAAGATCTTCGGGGAGGACAATGGATGCCTGGGGTGCTGCCCGGAGAGCGGCATCACCGATGGTGATCACACCTCTAGTCACGACAGCCATCATGGCGACGACATCCTCAGTGGCAAAGTTTCCATTGGAGACGGTCGTGACACCTCCAGCGGTGATGGCGCCTCCTTCGGGGGGACCTCAAGCGATGACGACTATGACGAGCCGCCACGCGGCCACATCAAGGAGGAGGAGGACTCCGACTAAGCGCCTGCAACACTGGGGAGGAGCTGCAGCCTTCTAGAGGCCCTTTCTTTTGTTGTTTTGATTTCCTACATCAAAACCAAGAAGGGCCCCGTGGGGGCGTGAAAGGAACTGTGCGCGTGTGCCTTTATCTTAATGTTTTACCCGCATTTTAAGTTATGCTAGCATTTCTTGTTTGGGCTCGAGCCCCCCTTTTTCCCTTTGTGGTAGTTTAGTGCTCATCTTTGCCAGGACCCACTCCCCGGGTAGGCTTCTGCCATCACTGGTATGCCAGGTTGCAATGCCGTGAGCAAGGTCAGGAGGTGAGTGACCCAAGGTCCGGTAAGAGCTCCCGAGACACAATGCTCAAGAGGCCCCCCTTGACGCGCAAGCGGCTCTCAAGAGAGAAAAATGGATTTTTAAGCCAAACAAGATTGCAGAAATCAGAGGTGCAATGTTAATAGTAAAGCTCATGCTCAACGTGGAGGAGGTGACTTAGCTCAGGGTGCTCGTGGATCGCAAAGGGTTCTTGCGTTGTAAGGACTCGCTTTTTCGGAACCTGGTCCTCTATTTTTATTGTGAAATGAACCAACGGAAGTCTCTCTAGGGGTGCGTGAAAAGACTGGCATTCCTTAATATTTCGAGCAGTGCCAGCATGGCCAGGCTGCGCCCCACTTCTCGTGCTCCTGCATAGGGTTCGCCCCTCTTTTCCTTTCTCACGAAGGTGCTCTATGTCCCTAGGACCTGGCCCTCGGGCAAGCTCAGCCGCCGCTGGTATGTCAGGTCATGATGGCTGGTACAAGGCCAAGGGGTGAGGACCCGAGAGCCAGTAGGGGCTCCGGAGGCACGATGGTCAATAGCCCCCCTTTTAACGTGCAAGCGGCTCGCACAAAAATGACTGGTGTGCCTCGCGAGGGTACCAAGGAAAGGGCTTCGACCGGCAACATGCGACGCATGAAGCTATTTTACTTAGCCTTTCGAGGAGCAAACCGCTGCCTGATCGAGGCAGGCCTCCCTGAGGTAGCGAGGCGTCATCAAGGCCGCTCGAGTGCCTATCTCCGTGGGTTCCTGTGCATTAACCAATCACAAGATACAAGGGCATTACGCACGATCCACTCGGAATCGTTCCGTGAGAAGACGAAGGCACTAAGGACCTGGTGAGGTGACGTGCACGGGGCCGGCCCGTGATCCAGAGCTCAGTCGCTTAGATTTATCAGCACTTCAGGGACGGGCCCAAGAATCGGTGTCGTGCCGGTAGCCACCTCTCATGGGACTTTTAGGACGGGAGCTAGCAGCGCGTGAAACCGATGGGGCGGCGGCTCTAGAGGTGATTTGATGTCGAGCGCAGGGTTAACAGTCATAATAACTCATGAAGCATAGCTGGTTCAAGGTACACAAACGAAAGATGCAACCGCAGGGGCGTGCCCTAATGGCTTGAGGATGATGCAGCCCGCGGGGCGCCCTCAATTGAAAAAAATCAAAAGTCACCTGGCAATGATGCTGGAGAAGCATTGAGGTAGTTGATGAAGTGTGCCGTGGAGGTTGCTCCTCACAAACCATCCGACTCGGGAGGCTTGAGAGGTCGCGAGGCCCAGGGGGCTCGCGAGGGTCCGGGACCTCCTGAGACGCGACCGCCGAGCGCCGAGCATCCTAAGAAGCCATGGCACGTTGCGCTAGACGCTGGTATGATGCGCCAATGTTCAGTAGGCAGAATGGCATGCAGACGAAGTTGCAACCGTAGCCCCCAGTCCGACCAATGCGAGACGGCCAGAAGAGGTCCTGCGAAGTGGCTCTATCGAGGCCCAGGATGTTGGCCCAGATGCGCTGCTCGCCACCCGCGTCAGGGGCGGCAGCTGCGGTGGTGGGTCGTGTGGGGCGACACTCGCCGCGCATGGCTTGCGCTTCCTGAAGCTCCTCGATTGCCTTGGTAATGAACTCTCGTTCTCCTAGCACCCATCCTGAGGGTGGCACCAGGCGCGCCTTCCTATGCACAAGGGAGTGGCGCCCCGGTGACAGGAGCGAAGCCTGAGGCATCGCAAGTGGATTTCTTGGCCTGCAGACGGCTCTTGGGGAGGAGCTTCTTCTTCTTTGTGGGGGTGGCCTCGGGAGGTAGAACGCCACCTTCATCTTCAAAGTTCTCTACCACAGCGGCATGATAGGCCTGCTCGAGAGAGCAGACCATGTCCTTCTCATCGTAGGCGACCGTGATGATGATGCCGCACCCAGGCATCTTGAGGATGTTGTAGCCATGATGGGTAGCCACCATGAACTTGGCGAGGGCAGGGTACCCCAGGATGGCATTGTACGGAAGGCTGATGTGGGCCATGTTGAAGTCGATGATCTCGGTGTGGTAGTTGTCGCGCTTGTCGATGGTGACGGGGAGGTGCACCTGGCCCAAGGGAGTGGTGGAATCGTCGGTCACCCCAGAGAATGGCCTGGTGGGCAAAAGTTGGTCGTATGGCACATGAATCATCTCGAGTGTCTCGACAGAGAGCATGTTGAGGCCAGCGCCACCGTGGATGAGAGTCTTGGTGATGGAGACGTTGCTGATGGTAGGCGTGCAGAGCATGGGGAGTGCACCGGTAATGGCAGCGGAGCTGAGGTGGTCATTGGATTCGAAAGCCATGGCGTACTGCGACCACCTGAGGGGACGCGCAGCTTCGAGCTTCGGGAGGGCTACATTCACATCGCGAGAGAACTGCTTGAAGATGTGTTTCAAGGCGGGCTCCTGAGCTCCACCTAGGATGTAGGAGATCATGCGAGGCTCCTGGTAGCCCCCAACCCCATCATCCTAATGGTTGTCATCGTTCCTCCTTGGCGGTGGTGGCAGCGGAGGGAGACCGGTGTTGCCATAAGGACGGGCCTCGCGAGGCTGATCGCGCCAAGGGCCATCGCGAAGCTGATCGCGCTAGTCACCCTCGTGAGGCTGGTGGCCCAGCCCTGACAAGGGTTGCGGTTATCTTTGTGGCCTCCGCAGTGACCTCCTTCGCGGCCGAAGCCACAGTCACCGCGCTCTGGATGCCGGCCCAGGCGCTCGTCTCGGAGCGCCCTGAGGTCCTGGCAATCATTGGTGTTGTTCGTGTGCACATTGTGGAAGACATGGAATGGGCGAGCATCACTGGGGATCTCGTCGCGATCATGGCCACGCTTTACCTCAGGCTCCGCTGCAAGCATAGCGGCCTTGGTCCTCTTCCCTCATTGCTTAGGAGTGAAGGGATACCCCGATGACCAATTTGAAGGGGGCAGGAGTACACCTATCGGTGTTTTGGATATGGGGGTATCCAGACTTGCCTGCCTGTGGACCACCACGTGTCTCCATCGACGGACTAGTACGGCCCAGCTTCGACATCAATAGCTCAAGACCCTAGCGAGGGGCCAAGCCTCACGAGGTGGACAACACCAAGACACCCAAGGGGATCGGCCTCTTCAGGCTGGCTCCCGAGGGGCGGAGAGCTCTATGCAAGGTGCACCTCACGAGCTCAGCTGACGTGAGCCATGACGACCAAGGCCAGGCGAGCGCCAACGGGCGCAGAGTCCCAGTTTCCTCTTTGGTGCAAGGGAGGCAAGCTACAGGCACGGAGTCCCGAGGAATCATCCAAAGGTTTTTATTCTAGTGCAATGAGACCAAGACCGCCAGGACGGAAGGACGGAGGTCATCACCGAGCCCACCGCAGCGTCATGACTATGGGCTTTTCGCAGGCGAAGACCGCTTTTGTCAAGATAAGCTGTACTACTTGTCCCCTTTCAAATCCGGCTGTTGTGGGATCCCTTCCCGCCAACATTTGGGAAGAGGACCAAGGCCACTATAAATAGGACTAGGCACCACCATAGGAGGCAACTGATCTAGTCCAGGACGGATCTTGGATCGGATCCATTCTCACCCAACCACCTCACCAGCTCTCTTGAGCTCAAGAACACCTCACCTCCTGAGGCTAGTTCATCCACTATACTAGTTCATCCTCAGCCCCTTGAGGAAATCCACCAAAACGCTAGAGTAGGGTATTACGCCGCAAGGTTGCCCAAACTAGGATAAACTGTTGTGTCTCTTGGTCTCTTCGAGCTCATCGCGCTAGGCCTACAAGGATCGCGAGTAGGTAGGCTGATGGTTGAGATTTCCGCACGCACCCAGAGTTCGAACCTCTCAAGGGTTTGCAGATCCCATAATCCGACATTTGGCGCGCCAGGTAGGGGTGCGTCAGATCTTCTCTTCCGTCGATCGATCCACCGTCACTTCGACACTTCCATGGCCGATGCACGCCGAGCTCACACCGAGTGCCAGGCCATAGTCGCCGCTCGCGTTGCTCGGATGGCTTTGGTGCGCGATGGTCGTGCTCATCGTGTTCCATCTCCGGTGGCCCACACCGCCACAGACCCTGCCGGCCACGAGCAGCAAGCTTCTTTGCTACACCCTTCGATGCACCGCGATGGGCGCAACGCCACTCTGTCACTAACTACAGCAGCTTTGTCCTCCCACGCACGTCACGGCCCGGCGAACGCACAGGCCGCTCTGCTTATGGCACGGGAGCTTCTTCGCTACCACCCGGTCAATGACTTCTACGAGGAGTGGCTCGAGCGGATCGCTGAGCTCATCAGCGCCACCGGGGGCTCCGCTGCTCCGGCCCGCTCACTGCCTCAGCAGCCGCCTGCCGCGAGCGACGTGGCTCACGGGGCTCCTCCACCACTGAGGGAGTCCTGGATTAAGGGGTCCTCGGATAGCCGGACTATATACTTTGGTCGGACTGTCGGACTATGAAGATATAAGATAGAAGACTTCGTCCCGTGTCCGGATGGGACTCTCCTTTGTGTGGAAGGCAAGCTTGGATATTCGGATGTGTAGATTTCCTTCTCTGTAACCGACTTTGTGTAACCCTAGTCCCCTCCGGTGTCTATATAAACAAGAGGGTTTAGTCCATAGGACAACAACAATCATAATCATAGGCTAGCTTCTAGGGTTTAGCCTCTACGATCTCGTGGTAGATCAACTCTTGTAATACTCATATCATCAAGATCAATCAAGCAGGAAGTAGGGTATTACCTCCATCGAGAGGGCCCGAACCTAGGTAAAACATCGTGTCCCTTGCCTCCTGTTACCATTAGCCTTAGGCACACAGTTCGGGACCCTCTACCCGAGATCCCCTGGTTTTGACACCGACATTGGTGCTTTCATTGAGAGTTCCACTATGCCGTCGCTGTAAGTCTTAATGGCCCCTTCAATCATCTTCAACGATGCGGTCCGGGGGAGGTTTTCCTTCCCGGACAAATCTTCATATTCAGCGGCTTCGTACTGCGGGCAAACTCGCTTGGCCATCTGGAGCAGATTGATAGCTACGCCCCTGGCCATCAGGTCAAGTTTGGAAGCTTAAACTACACTGCCGACATCCGCAGAGACCTGATCTTCGATGGATTCGAGCCCAGGACAGGTGCGCCGAACAGTCAGGACGGACATGACTTTGATCTGCCGCCGGATAGTATTCGGGAAATCGCACCCACGTTGGCGCCGGGAATCAACCCAGAGAAGATCATGCCTTCCGAGGACGGGTGGATGGACCCCACCACGGAGGCCGCGCACTCATCGGCGTTGGAGCCGAACACTAATTCCACCTCCTATGAAAGGGGTGTCATCGGACCCCCGGACTCTTCCTCGGTTGCATAATCTGAACTGCGTGCATCCGTGCCTATCGAATCAGATTGGGCACCCGTCATGGAGTTCACCGCTGCGGATATTTTTCACCACTCACCCTTGGGTGATGTGCTGAACTCATTAAGGTATCTGTCCTTGTCAGGAGACTCTTGGCCAAACTATGTCCGGCTCAAGTGGGGAGCGGACGACGAAGAAATTCGTCCCCCACCCACCACCCACTTTATAGCCACTGTTGATGACTTAACTGATGTGCTTGACTTCGACTCTGAAGACATCGACGGTATGGACGACGATGCAGGAGAAGAACAAGAACCATGGCCTATAGGTCGCTGGACCGCCACCTCCTCATATGATATTTATATGGTGGATACCCCTAAAGAAAACAATGGCAATGAGGCAGCGGAAGATAACCCCTTGGGGAAGCAATCTAGACAACGGCGTCATCGACGCCGCTCCAAGCCCCGCCATAGCAAAAATAGTGATACCAGCACAACGAATAACAATCCGGATGGTGCCGAAGACGAATACAATCCTGCCCAGCCAGGCTTCGAGCAGGCCGAGCAAGAGGAGGGGCAAGCTAGCCCTAAAGCACAGGCAAAGGATGGAGAATCAGAGGATGATAACTACATGCCTCTCTCCGGAGACGAGGTGAGCCTTGGCGACGAAGAATTTGTCGTGCCTGAGGACCCCGTCGAGCAGGAGCGCTTCAAACGCCAGCTTATAGACACTGCAAAAAGCCTGAAGAAAAAGCAGCAACAACTTGAAGCTGATCAGGATCTACTAATGGACAGATGGACTGAGGTCCTGGCTGCCAAGGAATACAGACTCGGGCGCCGTAGCAAAAGCTACCCAAAGCGCAGGCTACTACCTCAACTCGAGGAGGAGGCCTTAAATCCCATGCTACCAGCGCATGATGCGGCTGACCGGCCACCTCGTAACCGCGACAAAGTGGCTTACCAGCCCGACGTCCACACCGCACCCCGTCGCCAATCAAATGATAATACTAAGGCCCGGGGCTACACGAAGGACCTGCGAGAAGTATTGGAAAACAAAGCAGGAGAGTCAAGATCGATCTATGGATCATGGGGGCGCGCCACAAGACGTGATGATGACCGTCACGCCGGATACAATAAACAAAAGTCTGGTCGAGCCGAATACAATAGACCGGACTCATTCGAACTACGTCGGGATGTAGCCTGGCATAGAGGCGCTGCACACCCCCTATGATTCACTGATGAAGTTATGGATCACGAATTCCTAGAAGGGTTTAAACCCGTAAATATTGAATCATACGATGGCACAACAGACCCCGCGGTATGGATCGAAGACTTTCTTCTCCACATCCACCTTGCCGGCGACGATGACTTACATGCCATAAAGTACCTACCACTTAAGCTCAAAGGACCGGCTAGGCATTGGCTTAATATCCTGCTAGCAAGCTCCATTGGTAGTTGGGAGGATCTGGAAGACGCATTCCTCCATAACTTCTAGGGCACTTACGTGCGACCACCGGATGCTGATGACTTAAGTCACATAACCCAGCAGCCCGGAGAGTCAGCCAGGAAATTCTGGACTCGGTTCCTAACCAAAATGAACCAAATTGTCGATTGTCCGGATGCCGAAGCCTTAGCGGCCTTCAAGCATAACATCCGAGACAAATGGCTCGCCCGACTTCTCGGCCAAGAGAAGCCAAAGTCTATGGCAGCCCTCACGACACTCATGACCCGCTTCTGCGTAGGCGAGGACAGCTGGCTGGCTCACAGCAACGTCACACCAAAAAACTCAGGCGATTCAGACAATAGGGATAGTAACGGCAAGCCACGACGGAATAGACACAAACGTCACAATAATGGCGACAATGCCAAAGACACGACAGTCAATGCTGGATTCAGAGGCTTTAAAATCCGAACAGCGAAAAAGCCATTCAAGAGAAACGGTCCGGGCTCGTCCAGTTTGGACCGCATACTCGATCGCTCATGCAAAATTCATGGCACCCCGGATAAACCAGCCAACCACACTAGCATGGAATGCTGGGTGTTTAAATAGACCGGCAAGTTGAATGCCGAAAACAAGGAAAAGGGGCTGCATAGCGATGATGACGAAGAGCCCCAACCGCCGAACACGGGAGGACAGAAGAAATTCCCTCCCCAGGTGAAAACAGTGAATATGATATACGCAACCCATATCCCCAAGTGGGGATGGTAGCGTGCACTAAGGGACGTCTACGCGATGGAGCCAGTTGCCCCAAAACATAAACCATGGTCCTCTTGTTTGATCACTATCGATCGCAGGGACCATCCTACCAGTATCCGTCATGGCGGTTTGGCTGCATTGGTCCTTGACCCGATCATCGACGGATTCCATCTCACACGAGTCCTCATGGATGGCGGCAGCAGCCTGAATCTGCTCTATCAGGACACAGTACGCAAAATGGGCATTGACCCCTCAAGGATCAAGCCCACAAAAACCACCTTCAAGGGTGTCATACCCGGTGTAGAGGACTGTTCCATGGGCTCAATCACACTAGAAGTGGTCTTCGGATCTCTGGACAATTTCCGGAGCGAGGAGCTAATCTTCAACATCGTCCCCTTCCGCAGTGGCTATCATGCACTGCTCGGACAAACCACATTTGCCAAATTCAATGCGGTACCGCATTATGCATATCTCAAGCTCAAAATGTTGGGACCTCGCGGGCTTATTACAGTTAATGGAAACACAGAGCGCTCGCTTCGTATGGAGGAGCACACTTCAGCCCTCGCGACGGAAGTACAAAACAGCCTTCTTAGGCAAACGGCCAACTCGGTGATAAAGAATCCGGATACCGCCAAGCGAGTCTGGAGTACTCCGCTACAGGATCGTCTGGCACGACCAGAGCTCGACTAGCAATTCGGCCTCCGCCCTAGTCCCAGCCAAGCGGCGACATTCGTGCCACGCTTACATAACTACGCACTTAAAATACCATGGGCATAGGCGGAGGCACCACCATGACACGGTCCATAATGCGGCTCGACTGCCCCAGGGCACGCGCATTTTTGCACCCCTTTTTTCTTTTAGGTCCCTACCTTCAGGAGGCTCTTCCGACAGACCGGCTATCGGACACATAGCGGGACGGACACACCATGAGACAAGAAGCTTTGGCGTGCGAGGGAATCCTCGGGTGGTCTCTCATAACAATCGTTATACCTGTTTTACATAACCGCATACCGCCTGCTCCTAGTTAGGATGTGTCAAACAGCCCTATTCTGCTTATCGCACTACTTGTATATGTACGCTTTGACGTACCATTTTAAAGGGAAAATAGTATACATCATCATCTTGCTATTAAGTTTATTTGCCCCTTTTGCTTTACTGCTTATTTATTATACCCGTGCATTTTGGCACGACCAGTCTGCCAGGGGCTTCAGTACCCCATAACCTAGCAAGACAAGTCCGAACACTTTCGACAGTGCGGTACCCCGACCTTATAGCACTATATGCATCAGCTCCGAATCATGTCTTGGGTCAATAGTTGGGTTTTCCCGGCTCCTATGTTTTGGTACCTTACGTTCCGCTATATCAGCTAAGGTAGCGCAGGGAGAACTACTGCGATTGTGTCCCGGTTCTTCCGGACAAGCACCTCAGTACAGAAAGCCGAAAAATGACTATCATGATAAGGCGAGAGCTGGTCACTATTTGAGAGGTCTCAAATCCCTAAAGATTTTTTCCGCATTAGGCGAGGAATCGGCCTCGTCCGATTTAGGCATGCATAGCACCCCAAGTCCGGCTTTCCGGATACTAGGGGCTTCGCCAAAATTTAAAATTATAGACTTCTATGGCTAAGTGAGGGCGATAAAGCCGTATAGTCCGATTCCCTTGTTCCTGGTGTTAAACACCTCCTTAAAAGGACCAAAAACTCGGATAAAGAGTGTTTATACTTATCCCGAACACCCCAGTACTAGTTACATGGGGGCGGAAGCCAACGACTGGAAAACTCTCAAGAATTTATACAACGGCCGCAAAGAAGGTAATATTTTAAAATAACAAGCGCTACATAGTGCTCATGAACTGGTTTTCATAATACATGATGACATGATGACATTCATTCAAATATCACATCCTTCATACATTCATCCGCCACAAGGCGGGCACCCTTAATGATATTGTCATAGTACAGTTCGGAGTGGCGATGTTCCTTGCCCTTCGGTGGCCCCTCCGTCACCAGCTTCTCGGCGTCCATATTCCCCCAGTGCACCTTCACACGAGCCAAAGCCCTGCATGCACCCTCAAAACAGATGGACCGCTTAACGACTTCAAGTCGCGGACATGCATTCACCATCCGCTTGATAAAGTCGAAGTAGCTGCTGGGTAGGGGCTCGCCGGGCCACAACCAGACTATGAAGTCCTTCATGGCCAGTTCGGCTACCTTGTGGAGTTCGACCAATTGCTTTAGCTGGTCGCTCAAGGACATCGGGTGTTCGGCCCCAATATACTTAGGACCAAAACAGCTTCTCTGTCGAGCTTCCCTCCTCGGCCCGGTAGAACACTGCGGCATCAGAGATGCTGCGCGACAGAGCTCCGAATTCGGGTAAGTAAAAGGAAAGTCTCCTCCACATACTTGCTTTGCATAATGAAAGCCTTACCCGTAGCTATCTTCTTGGCCACCTCAATTTCCTGGAGGGCCTTCTGGGCTTCGGCCTTAGCGTCTAGTGCGCTCTGACGGGCCTTCGCAAGCTCCGACTCTTGCGTCTTGGAGTCACGCTCCAAGGACTCAATCTTTTTGATGAAGTCATGAAACTCTTGCTGGACCACATCAACTCACGTGTGAGGACCGGATTTCGGGATGTTGGTTTCCCAGAAAATGGTCCTTATACTTACCAGCCCCGGGATTACTGTTAGCTGGCAAGACACAAAATTGATACAAAAACTCCAAGCAAATCACATGATATGTAGTACAAGCCCATTCTGGCCCATGAGTACAACACAAGGTTTCTAGTGGTTGGTGGCGGAAGCGGTTCGTGGATCATCTGTGTCTATGGGACTCCATTTCCCAAGGGAACAGCTGACCATGTTAACTCCTATCTTCGCAGGACTGCTATCACCATAGATTAGGTTCCGGGGCTGTCGTCTTGTTGCTCCTCTCCGCGCGAGAAATCTGGCCAAGACAATAGCCACGGACAAGCCAGTGAGTACTTTGGATGTACTCGCAAACATTATGAAAACAGGAATAATATTACAACGATAATCATGCTCGGAAATACTCTATGATCACAACGTCAGTCACAGAAATAAAATCCATGATGCACACAAACAAGTTATTCACGCAACACATGAATATTGCAATTAGAGAGTAGAAATAGAATTCCTCAGTCGGGCGTCTGAGTGACACCACAGACAGGGCTCATAAGTGAAATAAGTAACGAACGTGCCGCAGTCGGGCGTCTGTGCGACGCCACATAAAGGGCTTATAAGTAAATAAATAACAAGCATGCCACAGTCGGGCGTCTCAGCGACACCACATAAAGGGCTTATATGTAAATAAATAACAAACATGCCACAGTCGGGCGTCTATGCGACACCACATAAAGGGCTTATAATAAATGAATAACAAACATGCCACAGTCGGGCGTCTATGCGACACCACACAAAGGGCTTATAATAAATAAATAACAAACATGCCACAGTCGGGCGTCTATGCGACACCACATAAAGGGCTTATAACGGAATAGTCACAGTGAATATCCCGGAGGTAGAACCGTCCCAGAGATACTCAATAAATCAAATAATGAACATCGTTAGTCCATAATAATAATAATCACAATCATCATAATGTCACTGGTCAAAATCAAAGTTCAGACTTAGTTGTTTTTCCTCCGAAGACCGACACTAAGACCGACACTTGACCCAACCCAGACTGTAGTCCTTAACCATGGACACGGCTACTCGAATAGGTTTAATCTCTTCAGAGGGTGTACTCTTTACCCACGAGTAACGGATTCCATTAGTCCATCCGGACTAATTCCGCTTACGGTCTTTTAGTTGAAAACACACCCAACCGCACACACCAGCTTGACTCATCGGTGTCTGGAATCACCCACGACACTCGTTAAGCAAAACTCTAAGTGGGGAGGCTACAACCTCGATTAGCATGGGATCACAAAATTTATACCGCGCGCAAGCTGGGGAAGCTACCCCCTCGGCTACAACCGAAACACCCATGCCCCCTGACCGGATGACTGGCTTTAATACATGGCCATGGTACCCTCATCCCGGCCCCTCTGTACGGTGTGTGCTAGAAAGGGGTTGACAAATTACTGAACCGTACCCTACCTGTGGCAGGGACTAGTGGTAGCACGAAACAAGTGTGGGGGTTACTAGAACAAGACTCGATCTATGGTCGACTCAAGAGGTTTATGTGTTACCTGCATGATTAGCTTAACAAATATGTTTTCAACCAACAGACATAACCACCACTCATCATGTCTCACTAAGCTATACCGGACACAGTCGTCTCAACGACCGGAGACAAGCTCATGTCTACCCAAGACAGATGCTTTCCCGAGTTCTTTCCGGTATGCATGAGAGGCATGTGATGGTGACTACCATCTCAACATATCAAACTCCAACAGCATGAATCATCAATATGCACTCATGAGTTTGAACTTATCATCACAGAAAATAACGAAAAACTCCGAGACGAGAGGTGTTGTAACTGTATCAAACAACAGACGACAATATTATGCTAGGGTACAAAATGCTTGTCTTCAAGTAGTGGGGAGGCGGGGTGCATTCCAAAACTTTGAAAGTTTTTCACCTCTCTCCAAAATCCTATTAAAAATATTTATGAATCAATGAATAGATTCAAAAACAGTACCAAAAGGTTGTCTGAAATTTTTTGAAATAAATCTTAAAATAAACTAGATAATATTTGAGAGAGGTAGGAAAAAGAATCAATTCATTTGGAGTTATATTTGAAAAGTTATAGGCACTCAAAATTTTGGTCAAAAATCTGTTTTTAAAATAAAACAGAAAAAGAAAAACGTTTCGATTACTGACCACGTCGAAGGCGTATTTTGGGATTACGCCTCCACTTATTCCAGCGTGGACGGCGTGTGTGTCACTGACAGTGGGTCCAGTGGGCCCACTGGTCAAGTTTGACTAGTCCTCTCCCTCCTCTTCCTCTGCCCCGAGCGGAGGCGGGACTCCGGCGACGCTCGCCGGCGAATGGTGGCTCCGTTCGAGGCACCGAGGGTGGAGATGGATCCGCGGGTCTAGGGCGGTCCTCCCGTGGTTGCCAGTCAGGTGGGGATGGAGGGAGTCACCAGCGGCGGGCTTCGCGGCGGCCGATGGCTTCGGGAGTTTTGGGCGTTTGAACTACGGTGGCTCCCGGTCGTGTTTGAGCAACTGGGCGGCTCCGCAAGACGAAAGGCAGTCGGGTGGTGGTGTTGGCTGGGCGGGGGAGGGCCTGGTTGCGACGGAACTGACCGGAGGGCGGTGGCGGACGAGCTGGCCGAAGGCGGGGGAGACGGCCTCTCCTGGTCGATTGCGAGCTAGGGGAGTGCTAGTGGAGTGGCTTGAGGCTGCCTGAGGTCTAGGAGGAGCTCGGGGTCACCATTTATAGTGCAGCTAGGTCGGTTCCGCCATCGCCGAGGAGAAGCTCGCCGGCCGACCGTTTCTGCTGCGGCAGGGCGTCGTGGCACCGACGAGCGCTTGCAGACGAGCGAGGGGATAAGCTCGGACTACTCCAGGGGCAGCTGGCGCGCGGCTGCGGCTCGGGCGGCGCTGACCGTGTTAGGGGCTCACTGCGGACGCCGGCGTGCCGCCAAAGGGCTCTGAGGGCAGTGTTGTATGGCACCATGGGCAGCTTGGCGCGTTCCGGTGAGTGGCCGAGGGTGGGGCGCGGCTCTGCAGGGCGAGCAAAAGTCAGGGGCGTGACGCGGCGGCTCGGTGCACGCGCATGCAAAATGTGCGCTCTGGGCGCGCCCAGAGCACGCACGCGACATGTTCGACAGAATGCCAATGTGGTCTAGAGTGCTCGGTTGAGGCTGGCAACTAACAGGACCAGGCTAGGGTTTGCAAGAAAGCTAATGGACATGGGGGTTAGGCCAGGAGACCAAGCTTGCAATGCTAACTAAAAACCATGTCAAAACAGGTCATGCCTACAAGGTGTTTGACAAAATGCCAAGAACACCTAGGCATTTCTTGGAGTGGTCAAAATCTCCAGAATGGGGTCTCTTAAGGTGTAGGAGATGGTGGCCAGGTTAGTTTGTCAAGGGAGAAACTTGTTAGTGCAAAATTTGAGAAAAACAGTTTTGGCAGAAACTAAAGCTGTCATTTCATGGACCAAAAATAATCCAATGGGTTCATGCTCTTGGACTTAAGGGTTTTGTAAGAAGGACTACAAGTAGGAAAAAGAACCATGGATGAAAGAGTAAGTAAAGATATGGTTGCAGTACAAATCTTCAAGTTGGACCAGAATGAAAAAGAGGTTGATTCACTCAAAATTTCAAAGGACATAACTGGGTTTTTGCATAAAGGTGGATAATATACTCCTACTGACCTCCCCTAATTTTGGTGGAAGTTTTAAAGAAATATTTAAATAGGTTGTAGTGCAAAATTGCCCACTGGGCCAGATTTAAAAATTAGGTGTAGAGCTCAAAATCTCCAATGAACAGAAGATGTTTTTGCACAAAAGTGATTTAGGGATATCATATGTCATCCCCAAATTTTGGTGAAAATTTTAGATGCATTTATCAAATGGTTGCAGTGCAAAAGAGGCTCTAAAAAATCACTTTGAAAGAATAAGGCTCAAGAAAAACAATTATGCAGATAAAACCACTGATTAAGTATTGTTTTATTGAGAGAGTGTAGAAGTCCAATAATATTTTTGGAAGTTTCCACTTGGGGGAAAAACTCATCAATATTAAAGAAAAATGGTTTTGAAGTCAACAGAAAATCCAGAGAGCAAAAACTTTTAAACTCTTGGCAAAAAAAATTAATACTAAAAACATGGTTAAATTTTTGGGGTGTTACAACACTACCCCCCTTAAAAGAAAATCTCGTCCCCGAGATTTGTTAAGGGTTGTATTGAAAAAAAAATTACTCTCACTTATCACAAAAAGAACCGTCTTGCTACTGTAAATAAAACGTAGCTACAGTGGGTGGCAATAAGTGGTGCAAAACTACAGTGTGGCACACTGGCGAGGCGTGGAAATTTTTTACGGTCAGTGTCTACTATCATTTACAGTAAATTTAGAATAAACTTCTAAATTACTAAAAATATACGTTGGTCGTACCCGAGAGCACAGTGCTCTCTGTGGCTGACAAGTGGACCCGGGGTCCACTGTCGGTCTCTTCCTCTACCTCTAGCTCCCTTTTCTTCCCCTCTCCCGCGCGCTTTCCCGCGCTTTCTCCATCGGCGATGTCTAGCTCGTAGGGCATCTAGGCCGTACTGTGGTAGTGCGCGGCGTGCTAGCTGCCGGCGCAGCGTGCACTCACCTCGCTGGCCAGTGCGCTGTCGGCACTGCTCGCGGATTCGCCTCCGAACATCGGCGATCGAGCGACGAGCGGCGCTGGTGGACTTCGCCCACGGTACACCGATCTCGAGCTATAAAACGACCGCGGTGCTCCTTCTTCTTCCACCGTCTGACCTCGCTTCTTCTTCTCCTCCCGTCTTCTCCATTTCTGTCTGCAGGAGCTCGAGACGAGGCTCTAATGGCGGAGGCGATGCCGGACTGGTACGTGATCCTTATGTGAAGAGGATTGGCGACATTGCTGGGGCTCTCCGTGCTCCTGTGTGTGATGATCCTTGATGATCGTCGTGATGCAGCCGCTCGAGTGCTAGTTCTCCATGGTGGCGGTGATCACGATGATTAGGCGCGGTGTTAGGTTCTAACTGCTATTAGGGTGCCGGAGGTAATTTGTACCCGAGTAATTACTCAGAAATCTCTCACTATGAGACTGTGAGGTGTTAGGGAGGCGATTAGTTTGGTGCAAAATGTGCACGAGGCTTTGCACCAGGTCGAGTGGTCGTGAGTCTGCTGTAATGGTGCTGCGTGAAATAAAAATCTGTGTCATGAAGAAATGTATGCTGCAACAACTCCGAGAAAATCTTACTTCAGAAAAATTTACTGAGGGTGAAAACAGTTAATAATTTTTTTAACCAAAGTAAAATCACTCATATTGACGGAAACTAACGATTTAATTCATCGCACAAATTTAGGATAACACACACAAGTTGCAACACAAACATAACTGCAAGGACCATAAACACAGTAATGACATCTACAACGACAATGGCAGTTGGACAGGGTCCTGAGAAAAAGTCTCTGGAATTGGGGCACACTCTTCTTCTATCGGGGGAAGTGGATTGACCAGTCGATGAATGTGCCTCTCCTGGTTGGGCCTCAGGGGTCTGTCGATGGCGATTTGAGGATTCAAATCAGCGAGGCTCGGGAGATATCCCATTACTCGCTGAGTCAAACATTCTTGAGCGAGGACATACTGGGCCAGATTGGCCAGTACTGGGTCTCTCTCGATTCGTTCACTGGGAAAAGATGCTACCTCTCCGGGTGCTGCACGACTCAGGAAATAATAATATCCCCGTTCGCTGGCATAGGGGACCGTGAACCGAAGACGTGTAAGTGCCTCATACGCAGCAGCTTCTATGGCCATATGAGGAGTCGGCATGTATTTCCCTATGAAGGAAGCTTCTGTGGGGTCTTGGTTTGGGTTTGCGGGAGGGACGTGCACCACTGCCCAATATTTTGAGGTGGATGGGGTGATCCTTGATTTGAGTAGCTCGTACTGAGGTGGATGGGTAGCACTCATGGTACTGCATGTAAAGTCCCGCAAAACTTTAACAAAGCTACCTAGGGTTGCATCTGGAGTCCTCAGATAAATCCTAGGGATTGGCATGGCTATGGAAATGGTTGTGCGAGTGGTGCTCAGGGTGAGGGGTACTCGGCAAGATCACGGGGTGGCCTCTTATATAGCATTGGGGCTAGGTTGTTTACCATGGTGAAAGGTAACTAGTCGATCGGGTCTGCTCCCTGGGGTCGGGGTCAATGCTACAGTTACACATATCCCGCAAAAGTGACGTATTACTGTGGGAGTCGGCGGCGTGATATAGGTAGCTGTGCCTGAAAGAAATGCAACCGCATGCTAACATATTTAATGCAAGGCTACTATTTAAAACAGAGGCACACAAGCAAGCTGCGATTATTTAAGTCGATGTAGGATTACAAAATCACAGGGCGTGGGCATACTGAGACTCGGTACTACTCGAGTGACTTAGTCTACCTCGTTTATATCTAAACGAGCCTGCCTTGTGGACGTCGAGGCTTCTCCACGGGTTTTTCCGTCGGGATTAGCTGGAGGGGATTGAGGGGCTGCCGATTCGGGGTAGCGATGATGACCATCCCGGGGATTGTTGGCCACAATCCCGCTGGAGCGTGTTCCCAAAATGCGACAAAGCACTTCTGGGGACACCAAAGTAATGTGGTCGATGGCTGGGGCAGTCCTCAAGGTCTCGATCGGATGTCCGAACATCACGACTGGGTTGTCGGCGTCGAGCTCATCTCCTGCTCTCGCTGGGGCTTGGCGAACCAGCTCTCCACGAGCTGCAATCGGATCAAGGGTGATTTGATCGAACAATTCCTCTAGTGCACCTACATAGCGCACCAGATGCAATAATGCAGGATCTGTCTCGTGATCTCCGTTGACAACTTGGGGTGGCCTACCATACCCGTCATGGCTGGGGTAGTAGTAGAATGAGCGACAGTTAACTCTGGGCGACAAGTGCCGGAGTTGAACTATAGCCTCTCGAGCAGCTAGTTGAATGGCTTGTGGCTCAAAGGAAGTTGTCCTTCCGGTGAACCTGTAGGGGCGTTCTGGTGATAGACCCCTACCATAGATGTGTACAGTGGCCCAGAATTGACGGCACTCACCACTCATGGGTCCTTGGTACACAACATATTCTGGAGGCTCCTCTAATGCAAAGGCACGGTAGGTGAGGTTTGCTAGCACGGTCACAAATCCTCCAAGGTTGTTTGCCGTGGTTTCATTGTGCACGACGAGGCCAGGCATTATGGCTTGGTTTGGGGAAGGAGGCTGGGTTGTGCTGTGTTGAGGTTAGCGCGCCCTTTTATAGAAAAAGAGGGCGGAGTCTTCCTTCGCACGCTTGCGAATGAGACAATTTAGGTGTCAGTCACTGGCGTGTGATCAACAGGCTAGGCTGATAGGTTGGGCACCGACTGCAAAAAGGTGTCGGGTCACTGTGGGGCTATCTTACGAGAGAAGCTTGGCCGGGGTTAGGTTATGGTCTGGTGGTTTGGTTAACCTAGGTTTATTGACCTGGCTAAGATAGGATTAGCCAATGGTCAGCCTGGCTCTGATACCAAGTCTGTCAGGACCGGATTTTCGGGATGTTAATTTCCAGAAAATGGCCCTTATGCTTACCAGCCCCAGGATTACTGTTAGCTGGCAAGACACAAACTTGATACAAAAACTCCAAGCAAAGCACATGATATGTAGTACAAGCCCATTCTGGCCCATGAGTAAACACAAGGTTTCTAGTGGTTGGTGGCGGAAGCGGTTTGTGGATCATCTGTGTCTATGGGACTCCATTTCCCACGGGAACAGCTGACCAGGTTAACTCCTATCTTCGCGAGACTGCTATCACCATTGATTAGGTTCCGGGGCTGTCGTCTCGTTGCTCCTCTCCGCGCAAGAAATCTGGCCAAGACAATAGCCAGGGACAAGCCAGTGAGTACTTTGAATGTACTCGCAAATATTATGAACACAGGAATAATATAACAAAGATAATCATGCTCAGAAATACTCTATGATCACAACGTCAGTCACAGAAATAAAATCCATGATGCACGCAAACAAGTTATTCACGCAACACATGAATAATGCAATTAGAGAGTAGAAATAGAATTCCTCAGTCGGGCGTCTAAGTGACACCACAGAAAGGGCTCATAAGTAAAATAAATAACGAACGTGCCGTAGTCGGGCGTGTGTGCGATGCCACATAAAGGGCTTATATGGTAAATAAATAACAAACATGCCACAGTCGGGCGTCTATGCAACACCACATAAAGGGCTTATAATAAATAAATAACAAACATGCCAGAGTCGGGCGTCTATGCGACACCACATAAAGGGCTTATAATAAATAAATAACAAACATGCCACAGTCGGGCGTCTATGCGACACCACATAAAGGCTTATAACGGAATAGTCACAGTGAATATCCCAGAGGTAGAACCGTCCTAGAGATACTCAATGAATCAAATAGTGAACATCGTTAGTCCATAAGAATATTAATCACAATCATCATAATGTCATTGGTCAAAATCAAAGTTCAGACTTAGTTGTTTTTCCTCCGAAGACCGACACTAAGACCGACACTTGACCCAACCCAGACTGTAGTCCTTAACCATGGACACGGCTACTCAAATAGGTTTAATCTCTGCAGAGGGTGTACTCTTTACCCACGAGTAATGGATTCCGTTAGGTCATCTGGACTAATTCCGCTCACGGTTTTTCAGTTGAAAACACACCCAACCGCACACACTAGCTTGACTCATCGGTGTCTGGAATCACCCACGACACTCATTAAGCAAAACTTTAAGTGGGGAGGCTACAACCTCGATTAGCATGGGATCACAAAATTTATACCGCGCGCAAACTGGGGAAGCTACCCCCTCGGCTACAACCGAAACACCCATGCCCCCTGACCGGATGACTGGCTTTAATCCATGGCCATGGTAACCTCATCCCGGCCCCTCTATACGGTGTGTGCTAGAAAGGGGTTGACAAATTACTGAACCATACCCTACCTATGGCAGGGACTAGTGGTAGCACGAAACAAGTGTGGGGGTTACTGGAACAAGACTCAATCTACGGTCGACTCAGGAGGTTTATGTGTTACCTGCATGATTAGCATAACAAATATGTTTTCAACCAACAGACATAACCACCACTCATCATGTCTCACTATGCCGTACCGGACACAGTCGTCTCAACGACCGGAGACAAGCTCGTGTCTACCCAAGACAGAGGCTTTCCCGAGTTCCTTCCGGTATGCACGAGAGGCATGTGATGGTGACTACCATCTCAACATATCAAACTCCAACAGCATGAATCATCAATATGCACTCATGAGTTTGAACTTATCATCACAGAAAATAACGAAAAACTCCGAGACGAGAGGTGTTGTAACCGTATCAAACAACACACGACAATATTATGCCAGGGTTCAAAATGCTTGCCTTCAAGTAGTGGGGAGGCGGGGTGCATTCCAAAACTTTGAAAGTTTTTCTCCTCTCTCCAAAATCCTATTAAAAATATTTCTGAATCAATGAATAGTTTCAAAAACAGTACCAAAAAGTTGTCTGAATTTTTTTGAAATAAATCTTAAAATAAACTAGACAATATTTGAGAGCTGTAGGAAAATAAATTAATTCATTTGGAGTTATATTTGAAAAGTTATGGGCAGTCAAAGTTTTGGTCAAAAATCTGTTTTAAAAAATAAAGCAGAAAAAGAAAAACGTTTCGATTACTGACCACGTCGAAGGCGTATTTTGGGATTACGCCTCCACTTATTCCAGCGTGGACGGCGCGTGTGTCACTAACAGTGGTCCAGCGGGCCCACTGGTCAAGTTTGACTAGTCTTGTCCCTCCTCTTCCTCTGCCCCGAGCGGAGGCGGGACTCCGGCGACGCTTGCCGGCGAACGGCGGCACCGTTCGAGGCACCGAGGGTGGAGATGGATCCGCGGGTCCAGGGCGGTCCTCCCGGTGGTCGCCAGTCAGGTGGGGACGGAGGGAGTCGCCGGCGGCGGGCTTCACGGCGGCCAGTGGCTACGGGAGTTTTGGGCGTTTGAACTACGGTGGCTCCCGGTCGTGTTTGAGCAGCTGGGCGACTCCGCAAGACGAAGGGGAGTCGGGTGGTGGTGTTGGCTGGGTGGGGGAGGGCTTGGTTGCGACGAAACTGACTGGAGGGCAGTGGCGGCCGAGCAGGCCGGAGGCGGGGGAGACGGCCTCTCCTGGTCGATTGGGAGCTAGGGGAGTGCTAGTGGAGTGGCTTGAGGCTTCCTGGGGTCTAGGAGGAGCTCGGGGTCACCATTTATAGTGCAGCTAGGTCGGTTCCGCCATCGCCGAGGATAAGCTCGTCGGCCGACCGTTTCTGCTGTGGCAGGGCGTCGTGGCACCGACGAGCGCTTGCAGACGAGCGAGGGGATAAGCTCGGACTGCTCCAGGGGCAGCTGGCGCGCGGCTGCGGCTCGGGCGGCGCCGACCGTGGCAGGGGCTCACTGCGGACGCCGACGTGCCGCCAAGGAGCTCTGACGGCGGTGCTGTAGGGCACCAGGGGCAGCTTGGCGCGTTCCGGTGAGTGGTCGAGGGTGGGGCGTGGCTCTGCAGGGCGAGCAAAAGTCAGGGGCGCGACGCGGTGGCTCGGTGCACGTGCGTGCATGCCCAGAGCACGCACGCGACATGTTCGACAGAATGCCAATGTGGTCTAGAGCGCTCGGTTGAGGCTGGCAACTAACAGGACCAGGCAAGGGTTTGCAAGAAAGCTAATGGACATGGGGGTTAGGCCAGGAGACCAAGCTTGCAATGCTAACTAAAAACCATGTCAAAACAGGTCATTTCTTGGAGTGGTCAAAATCTCTAGAATGGGATCTCTTAAGGTGTTGGAGATGGTGGCGAGGTTAGTTTGTCAAGGGGAGAAACTTGTTAGTGCAAAAATTTGAGAAAAACAGTTTTTGGCAGAAACTAAAAGCTGTCATTTCATGGACCAAAAATAATCCAATGGGTTCATGCTCTTGGACTTAAGGGTTTTGTAAGAAGGACTACAAGTAGGAAAAAGAACCATGGATGAAAGAGTAAGTAAAGATATGGTTGCAGTACAAATCTTCAAGTTGGACCAGAATGAAAAAGAGGTTGATTCACTCAAAATTTTCAAAAGACATAACTTGGTTTTTGCATAAAGGTGGATAATATACTCTTACTGACCTCCCCTAATTTTGGTGGAAGTTTTAAAGAAATATATAAATAGGTTGTAGTGCAAAATTGCCCACAGGGCCAGATTTAAAAATTAGGTGTAGAGCTCAAAATCTCCAATGAACAGAAGATGTTTTTCACAAAAGTGATTTAGGGATATCATATGTCATCCCCAAATTTTGGTGAAAATTTTAGATGCATTTATCAAATGGTTGCAGTGCAAAAGAGGCTCTGAAAAATCACTTTGAAAGAATAAGGCTCAAGAAAAACAATTATGCAGATAAAACCACTGATTAAGTATTCTTTTATTGAGAGAGTGTAGAAGTCCAATAATATTTTTGGAAAGTTTCCACTTGGTGGAAAAACTCCTCAATATTAAAGAAAAATGGTTCTGAAGTCAACAGAAAATCCAGAGAGCAAAAACTTTTAAACTCTTGGCAAAAAAATTTAATACTAAAAACATGGTTAAATTTTTGGGGTGTTACATCACGCCGCTTGTTTTTCACGCTCGGTGCACTCCTTGGCCGCTTTGCTTTCGGCCTTGGACAGTGCCTTCTTGAGGGACGCCACTCCGGTTGCGGCCCCTAGTAAAATCCATCATGCTTCTATTAGCATCAATGATGTTTTCCTTTGAATATAACACTCAGACAGGGTATTACTTACCTTTGTTCTCCTCGAGCTGCCTCCTCATGAGGCCGAGCTCTTCTTCAGCCTACCCAAGGCTCTGCCTCGGTCCAGCGACCTCCGGAGTGGCAGTGGCGGCGGCCAGCAGCAACACCTGCTTATTCACAAAGACATAATATGATTAGACTCCTGGGAAAACATATTTGATCCTCTGTCCGGCTTTTCTTCCCGAACACCAAACAATGCATCAGGGGCTACTGTCTGTACTGTGATACTTTCTTATAACTTAAAATACTTACCTCAAAGCCTATCAGGAGGCTGGCGCAGGCTTCGGTCAATCCACTTTTCGTGGATTGGACCTTCGCAATCACCGTACTCATAAGAGTACGGTGTCGTTCATTAAGGGAAGCGCTCTAAAGCGCTTCCACCAAGTTATCCGACGCCTCTGGATCAGCATAGGTCATCGGCACAAACGGCTTGCCCCCCTTGACGGGCGGCTGCCTGCCTGAATCCGGAATCACTGGAGGTTCCGGCGCAGTATCCGGCTGGGGGCCAAGTCTACTGCGGCCCCCTTCGTCCGAATCCATGGGGATCTTACCCATGAGCCTAGCATCGGGAGTCTCACCTTGAGGCGTCTCCAGGACTACCTCCTCCTGGCCCGGCATCCTTTGAGATAACACCTCGGTGTCATCCGCGGGCCGATGGGTAGAAGCCGTCGGGAGCGAATAGCTATTCATCTCCGACGAACTCAAGGACCCATCCGAGGATGGCAAGTCGATGTGGTCTTTGGGCGGACTGCACAACCAAGTCTAGACATAGTAAGTAAAGATAAAAACATGCAAAGGGTGTTATGGCATCCGGATACTTACGACTTTGCCAGGGGCTTGGCCCTGGGTAGCCACTCCTCCTCGCAATAGGTGGCAGTTGTATAGTGGTCCAGAGGGAGAGTCCTTCCCCTCTTGGACCCTTCGGCCTCCCCGGAAGGGGCGGCCTTCCTTTTCTTCTCCCCCTCGTTTTGGGGGAGAGGGTTTTCTTCTTCCTCATCCTCGTTGTTGTTGGAGGAGTGCGCCTCGGTGTCTTCGGACGACGAGTCCGGCACCACATTGCACCGGAGACTTTTCTGGTCCCCACGGCCTTCTTCTTGGCCTTCTTCTCCGGCACCTCATAAGGTGCCGGAACCAGCATCTCCGTCAGCAGAGCGGTTGCTGGATCTTCAGGCAACAGAGCTGGACAGTCGATCCGCTCCACCATCTCCACATATTCATGTTAGATATGTGCGATGGCTTAAGTTCCTCCCACGAATATGCTGAGGCAAGGCACATCTTGCAAAATGTAGAATGCTTACCGCATTGGCGTGGTGCTTGGCGCCGAGTCCGCGGTCCTCGGAAGTGGGAGGAGGGCTTCATCGGACTTAAACAACACCTTCCAGACGTCTTTGTGCATCGTGTCAAAGAGCTCTTGCAGTGTCTGGTGTTGGGCCGCGTCGAACTCCCACATATTGAATGCCCGTCTTTGACACGTTAGAATCCGGCGAAATAGCACGACCTGGACCACGTTGACAAGCTTGATATTCTTGGTTATCATATTCTTGATGCAGATCTGGTGTCCAGTCAGCTCCGCGGGTGCGTCCCAGGCTAGGCCCTTCCTCTTCCAGGAAGTAAGTCGCACAGGGATGCTGGATCGGAATTCGGGGGCCGCCACCCAGTTGGCATCGCGCGGCTTGGTGATGTAGAACCACCCCGATTGCCACCCCTTCACGGTCTCCGCAAGGGAGCCCTCAAGCCAGGTGATGCTGGGCATCTTGCCCACCATGGCGTCACCAAACTCCGCCTGCTGGCCGACCACTATCTTTGGCTTCACATTGAAGATCTTTAGCCACAGGCCGAAGTGGGGCCTGATGCGGAGAAAAGCCTCACACACGACGATGAACGCCGAGATGTTGAGGATGAAGTTAGGGGCCAGATCATGAAAATCCAGCTCGTAATAGAACAAGAGCCCGCGGACAAATGGGTGGAGGGGGAATCCCAGTCCGCGGACGAAGTGGGCGAGGAACACGACCGTCTCATGGGTTCCTGGAGTCGGAATGATCTGCCCTGCGTCTGGGAGCCGGTGCGCAATATCTGCGGCCAAATATCCAGCCGCCCGGAGCTTCGTAATGTCCTCCTCCTTGACGGAGGAGGCCAGCCACTTGCCTCCCGCTCCAGACATGTTTGGTTGTGCGGAGAAGGTGAGATCTGGGGCACTGGAGCTCGAGTGTGCGAGAATGGATGAGCGAAGAAGGAAGAGAGCGTGGGTGAAAGATGAGAATTCTTATCTCTTTATAAAGGCGGTAGAAATTGTGCGCCTCCCCACTTGCCCGTTAAGATCGCTTATTTCCCAAGCGCCACGATTGATGGCGTGGTTGGGTTACCCATACCCGTATTGATGAGAATCCCGTGATAAGGGGACACGATCTCTGCTTCGATAAGACGTGTCAAGGAAACCGCCTCGCATTACGTGCAATGACTGGTTGTGAAGAATGGTTCGAATAATGACTGAACCATGGCGTGATATCACGCTATAAAAAGTTGTCGGCAGATTAGATTTGTGGAATATTATACTCTCTACGGTGGAATGTGGAATTTGTTTTGTAGAGCCGGACACGATCCTGGTGTTCTTAATCTTCTCTGGAGTATTCGGAGAAGGAACCCGCCTTGCAATGCCGAAGACAATCTGCGCGCCCGACTCATCGTCATTGAAGCCAGGTTCAGGGGCTACCGAGGGAGTCCCAGATTAAGGGGTCCTCGGACAGCCGGACTATATACTTTGGTAGGACTGTTGGACTACGAAGATACAAGATTGAAGACTTCGTCCCGTGTTCTAATGGGACTCTCCTTTGCGTGGAATGCAAGCTTGGATATTCGGATGTGTAGATTTCCTTCTCTGTAACCGACTTTGTGTAACCCTAGTCCCCTCTGGTGTCTATATAAACCGGAGGGTTAAGTCCGTAGGACAACAACAATCATAATCATAGGCTAGCTTCTAGGGTTTAGCCTCTACGATCTCGTGGTAGATCAACTCTTGTAATACTCATATCATCAAGACCAATCAAGCAAGAAGTAGGATATTACCTCCATTGAGAGGGCCCGAACCTAGGTAAAACATCGTGCCCCTGCCTCCTGTTACCATTAGCCTTAGGCGCGTAGTTCTGGATCCCCTACCCAAGATCCGCCTGTTTTGACACCGACAACCACCTCCATCCCAGAGCGTCATCATCGAGCCAAGGCGTGTGGCACCGTGGCGCAACCCGCCGCGCCCGGTGCCTGCTCAGGAGAAGGTGAGCTGCCAAGTGGTACAACTGTCGGCGTTCTGGGAACGGGGGTCCCTAGACTTGCCTGCCGCCGGCCTGCGGCGTGGCTCGAGTACTGGCCCAGTGAGGCCCGTCTTCATCAACCCAAGTTCAAGACCCTCGCAGGGGCCAAGCCTCGCGGGGCGGACGACACAAGGCTTCCTCAGGGGCGGCCTCACCAGGCAGGCTCGCGAGGAGGCAGAGAGATCGAGGCAAGGAGTACCTCGCGAGGTGCTCGTGACGCAAGCCATGACGATCAAGATCAGGCAGGTGCCAGGCGGGCACCAGCCAGTGTAGTGTCCTCGTTTCCTCTTTGATGCAAAGGGGGCAAGCACGGGCGCGGAGTACCGAGGCATCAGGCAAAGGTTTCCATCTCAGTGCAACAAGACCAAGGCCAGCAGGACGGCAGGACAGAGATCATCGTGGAGCCCAAGACAGCGTCATCACCAAGGCCTTTAGCAGTCGAAGACCACCTTTAGTCAGGATAGCTTGTACTAGTTGTCCCCCTTCAAAACGGCCGTTGTTGGCTCCCTTCCCGCTCAATATTTGGTAAGAGGACCAGGGCCTCTATATATAGAGATAGCCACCATAGTAAAAGGCATCTAGATCTCACCTAGAGCCAACAGAGACGGAACAATTCCTCTCCAAGCACACCACCACAAGAACACACCTCGCGAGGCTGTTCTTCCTCTGTACTGTTCATCATCCGCCCTAGAGGCAATCCACCACACCACACACTAGATTAGGGTATTACACCACAACGATGTCCCGAACCATTATAAACCTCGTGTCCCTTGTGTTGTTCATCGTGTATCTTAGATTCACGGTGATGCTTTGGGGCATGGATTGGTAGGGAGTAGATCTTCGTGCGCACCCCAGAGTTCGAACCTTAAGGGTTTTGTCGGAACCTGATAACCGACATTTGGCGCGCCAGGTAGGGGTGCGCCGGAGCTCTCCCTTTTGTCGGCTCGCTCTCCACCACCACCGCGCTTCGCCCTCATGGCGTACAATGCGCCACCGTCTCCGGCGGCCAGTGACAGTGCTCAGACCAGGGGGCTCCGAGCCTTGGCCCCCGCCTTGCGACGGGTGTAGTGGCCGCACAAGTTCAAGCCAGAGATGCCGCCGCACTACGACGGAGCAGCGGATCCGCTGGTTTTCCTGCTGGCACGAGGAGGCCATCCTCAAGGCCAGGGGCGACGACAAGGTCATGGCCAACTGGTTTCCCGTGGCCCTCACTGGCGTCCCGCGCATGTGGCTGCTCCACCTGCCAACGGCTTCTGTGGCCTCCTGGGAGGAGCTGCGCAACCTCTTCCTCACCCACTACGCTACACCGGCGCCCCCGATCATCGTAGCTCTCCTGGGCGGCTAGCAGGCGCCACCCTCGGGCCGCCACGTCAAGCCGTTTGTCCTCCAGATCGGCACCACCCTCACGCGGCACGGAGCTCCTCCGGGTTGGGCGGCACCCAAGGCCGACCCAACCTTCAGCTCGGACGATCACCTCGTCAACACCGCCTGCTCGGGTGTGCTCCCAATGCTTTGCACGCCCACCATCTGCCAGGTGGCCGTCACAAGGACCCTCATGGATGGCGGTGCCGACCTCAACATGCTCTCGGTGGAGGCCTTCGGCCTCCTCCATGTGTCGTTGGGATGACTCCAACCCAGCAAGACCTTCTTGGGCGTCGGAGGTGGTTCCTCCGGCTCCCTGGGGCAGATCCGCCTTTCAGTGACCTTCGGCACCCACGACAACATCCGCATGGAGCTGGTCAACTTTGACATCGCGCACATCAGCCTCCCATACAACGCCATCCTCTGCTACCCCGCCTTAGCCCAATTCATGGCAGCGACCCATCCGGCCTACAACCTCATGAAGATGCCCGGGAGCAGCGACGTCCTCACCATAACTGGAGATACCAAAGATGCTTTGCTGGCGTTCAAGCTTGCCCTCAAGACAGCCGCAGCAGCGCAGCCCGCCGGCGCCGACACCTCTAAGGCCAAGGGGGCTGCGCCAACCAAGAAGAAGAAGCTGTTCACCCAGGACAAGGCGCAGACCAAGCAGGTACCAGTAGATGAGGATGGATCCTCCGGCGCCACCTTCACCATAGGTGCCAATCTCGACCCCGACCAGGAGGTGTTCGCGTGGGAACCCAAGCAGCTAGCGGGGTTCCCAAGGCAGGTGATTGAGCATCACCTGAATGTGTGCCCTAATGTACGCCCCGTGAAGCAGAAAGCAAGGCGGCAGTCCACCGAGAAGCAGGCCTTCATCATCCAAGAAACCCGCAACCTGGAGGCGGCAGGTGTCATTCGCAAGGTTCGCTACCCCTAATGGCTGGCAAACCCCGTTGTCGTGCCAAAAACGGGAGGGAAGGAGGGCATGTGCATCTAATTCACCAACCTCAACAAGACCTGCCCTCAAGATCCGTTCCCACTCCCTCGCATCGACCAAATTGTCGACTCCACTGCAGAGTGCGACCTGCTATGCTTCCTGGATGCATTTTCGGGCTATCATCAAATCAAGATGGCGATAGAAGACATGGAGAAGACGGCCTTCGTAACCCCATGCGGGGTGTACTGCTACACCTGAATGTCATTCAGGTTGCGCAACGCGGGCGCAACCTTCCAGCGACTGATGCATATCGCCTTGGGCCTGCAGCTCGGGAGAAATGCCGAGGCCTACATCGATGACATTGTGGTGAAGTCTCGGGATGCAAAGACCTTGATCCAGGACCTAGAAGAAACCTTCGCGAGCCTTCGTGAAGTGGACCTGCGGCTCAACCCGGAGAAGTGCATGTTTGGCGTTCCTTCTGGCAAGCTTCTGGGCTTCCTCATGTCCCATAGGGCGATTGAAGCCAACCCAGAGATGGTCAAAGTGATCGAAGACATGAGTCCACCGGAAACCCTCAGGGAAATGCAGAAGCTCGCCGAGCGCGTAACTGCGTTAGGGCGCTTCATCTCCAAGCTGGGGGAATGTGCCCTGCCTTTCTTCAAGCTGATGAAGAGGAAGGGCCCGTTCGAATGGACACAGGAGGCCGACGAAGCATTTCAAGACCTCAAGAAGTACCTGACCAGCCCTCCTGTGATGGTGGCACCACGCCCTCAGGAGCCCCTGGTGCTCTACCTTGCCGCCATGCCCTACTCTGCCAGCGCAGCTCTGGTGGCGGTTCGGGAAGAGCGCCAGGTCAAGGCTGCATCGCGACCGGCCGCGGCCCTGACCGTGGCAGCACATGACCAGGAAGGCCTTGCGAAGACCACGGACTCGGCGGATGGAGACCCGCCTCAACAGGAAGACGCCCTAGGGCTGAAGGGCCCTCACCAAGCGGCCAGGTGCTGGGGGCTCTGTCGCGTCAGGAGACGCGTAACCCTCCGGAGGACGTGGACCTTGTCTGCGCACCTACGCTCGTCGAGCATCCGGTATATTTCGTCGGCACGATGCTGCGAGATGCAAGGGCACGATACCCCATGCCTCAGAAGCTCTTGCTCACAATATTGGTGGCCTCGCGTAAGTTGCGGCATTACTTTCAAGGTCACCCCATCAAGGTCGTCTTGGCCTACCCATTGGAAAGGGTGCGCCGGAGCCCCAATTCCGCTGGAAGCGTCGCCGAATGGAACATTGAGCTGCAAGTTGGAATTCAGCACCACCAGGGTCATCAAGGGAGCCGCGCTTGCAGATTTTGTGGCAGAATGGACAGAGGCACCAGGGCTTGAAGCGGGTGAAGATCGGTCGCTCTTCCCAGGACGCGAGGCACCGGACGACTGGGTCATGTACTTTGATGGGGCATTCACGCGACATGGTGCGGGGGCCGGCGCAGTGCTTATATCCCCCACTCAGGACAAGCTCTATTACACCGTGCTGCACTGTTTCCAACATGGCGAGAAGGTCTCCAACAACATAGAAGAATAAGAAGGCCTCATAGCGGGCTTAAAAGATTCATCAGCACTGGGGGTGAAGCGCCTCATCATCAAGGGTGACTCACAGCTCCTTGTCAACTTCTCCATACGAGCCAAAGGACGAGCACATGGAGGCGTATCTTGCAGAGGTACGCAGGATGGAAAAGCAATTTTGGGGGCTGGAGTTGCAGCATGTGCCCTGCGGCACCAACCAAGAGGCTGATGACATCGCCAGGAGGGCATCTAGGCGGCTACCTCAGGAGCCTGTCGTTTTCTAGGAATGGCTCTTCAAGCCCTCGGCAGCACCGTCACTATCAAGCACGGCGCAACCTCGGGAAGAACTCCCTCAACCACCTGCCGCAGGAGCCCCGGCTTGCGGCCCAACCTCGGGAGCATGCTTGCTCCTGGCGCTGGAGCCTCAAGAGGGATGCTGGACTGCGGAATTCAAGGACTACCTGATGCAAGGGACTCTACCAAAGAAAGAGGAGGACGCAGAACGCGTGGCCCGGCAGGCCACGGCCTATTGCATCCAAGACGGAGAGCTCTACCAGAAGCGGCCAAATGTTGTTTCCCTGTGTTGCTTCTCCAGGGAACAGGGGATGGAGTTGGTGACTGACATACACGGTGGGGACTGCGGACACCACTCATCATCACGGACCCTTGTTGGCAAGGCATTTCGCAGCGGGTTCTATTGGCCCACGGCACTCAACGATGCAGTCGAGCTAGTAAAGGCTTGCGAAGCCTACCAATTCCACGCCAAGCAGATCCATCAGCCAGCTCAGGGCCTGCAGACCATCCCACTCTCATGGACGTTTGTGGTCTGGGGGCTGGATATCTTGGGCCCGTTCCCTCGGGCGCCTGGGGGCTACCGCTACCTCTACGTCACCATTGACAAGTTCACCAAGTGGGCGGAGGTGGAGGCCGTCCGCACCATCCCGGCTGGTCCTACAGTTAAACTCATCAAGGGCCTCGTCAGCCAATTTAGGGTCCCTAATCGCATCATCAATGACAACGGTTCGCAGTTCACTAGCAATCTCTTCAGAACATATTGTGCTAACCTTGGAACGCAGATATGCTAAGCTCCGGTGGCACACCCCCGGAGTAACGGCTAGGCCGAATGCGCCAATGCAGAGGTGCTGAAAGACCTCAAAACCAGGACTGTCAAGAAGAAGCTGGAGGCCTGCGGCAGGGGCTGGTACGATGAGCTCCAGTCCAAGTTGTGGTCCATCCGCACTACCGCCACCAAGTCAACTGGCGAGACCCCGTTCTTCCTCATCTATGGAGCAGAGGCGGTCCTCCCTCACGAGGTCAGGCGTCGCTCCACGCGGGTCCTAGCGTTTGATGAAGCACAAGAGGACGCCATGCGGGGGATGGACCTCGTTGAGGGAGTCCTGGATTAGGGGGTGTCTGGATGGCTGGACTGTGACCTTTGGCCGGACTCCCGGACTAAGAAGTTACAAGATTGAAGACTTCGTCCCGTGTCCGGATGGGACTTTCCTTGGCGTGGAAGGCAAGCTTGATGATACGGATATGTAGATCTCCTACCATTGTAACCGACTCGATGTAACCCTAACCCTCTTCGTTGCCTATATAAACCGGAGGGTTTTAGTCCGTAGGAGGAACAACAATCATACCATAGGCTAGCTTCTAGGGTTTAGCCTCTCTGATCTCGTGGTAGCTCTACTCTTGTACTACCCATATCATCAATATCAATGAAGCAGGAGTAGGGTTACCTCCATCGAGAGGGCCCGAACCTGGGTAAAAACATCGTGTCCCTTGTCTCCTGTTATCATCTGCCTAGACGCACAGTTCGGGACCCCCACCCGCCGGTTTTGACACCAACATTGGTGCTTTCATTGAGATTTCCTCTATGCCGTCGCCGTCAGGAAGGATGCCTCATCCCATCTTTAAAGACGGCACTGTTGCTAAAAGAGCTTTGGCTATCGGCCAAACTCTCCGGCTAGGCGGTTTCCTTATGACCGCCAGTTCGGCCACCGCGCGGACGATGACTTTTCGGGTCATCGAGAGCAATCTTCACGTTAACTCGGAACTCACCGAGCAGTTAGATCCGATGGAGCTCTCTTCCTTCAATGAGCTATTGGATCGCATCGCCGCCCTGGGAGTCACTACAGACTACGGTTAGATTGGGCCTAAACCCGATCTGAGAGAGATTAACTCTCCCCAGGTTACCCACCATGTTGCTGTGGTAGAGGAACAATACGGCGACCCTTCTTCTATCTTAAGGACTAGCTATGTCCGGATTCCCGATCCCTCCATGCCGGATTCCCACGGAGGGGAGGACCTCACTCAAGCGCTGAACCTAAAGTCAGGCAGCGGGCTAGATTCATTGGACAACATCCAAGAACCCAAGCTTCCAAGTTCGGAAACTTCTTGGCCCCTGAGTTTTAGATTGGACGGGGTTCCGAATTTAATTCCACCCGCCCACCCAAACATAAGCGATCTATCCCAAATCCGGCAAGAGCCCGCAGAAACAGTACACCATTACTAGGCCAGATTCCTCCTGGTCATAAACAGGATAAAGGATTGCCGTGAGGAGGACGCAATTTCATTCTTCTGCAATAATTGCACGGACATGGGAATCCTCAACGCTGCATGTCGTCGTGAAATTACACGCTTCGCTGACTTGGCGTCCATAGTACGAAAGTACAGTGCGATGGAAAGCGCCTGGAAAACCGAAATCAATTTTTGGGACAGTATGGCCCTGAATACAACCCCGGTCCGAAATAAAAGGGTGCATCATCGCCAGGCACCTGGGTTAAATACCAAAAAGCAAAAACCCTCTATAGGGCATGGAACCGTACTGTAGGGATGGCTCAATGGACCCTGCAAAATTCATAGTACAGAGGGCGCCACTGCAACTCATATCCTTAGAGCATGTTGGATACTACGGCAGGTGGCCAAAAGTGGCGAAGAGCTTCTAACTCCAGAGCACCAGTCCAAGGATACCAGTACGGTTTTAACAGTCTTCGAGACTTTCACATCAAATAATATGCAGAAACGAACACTCCGCGGCCTTGCCGACGTCTACCAAGTAGCAACAATAAACCCATGGAGTGACACGGCTATTACCTTTAATGCCAATGACGAACCTAAATTCTGAACAGCCCGAGCACCAGCCGCATTGGTCCTCGGTCTGATAGCGGACGACTTTCGCCTTACCAAAGTACTCATGGACGGTGGCAGCGGACTGAACCTCATTTACGAGGAAACCCTCCAAAAAATGGAAATAGACTGGAGCCGCATTAAGCGAAGCAACACAACCTTTAGAGGAATAATCCCCAGTCGGGAAGCATGTTGTACAGGAAAAAATCACACTGGATGTGGTGTTCGGCATGCCGGATAATTACAGGTCCGAGGAGGTCACGTTCCAAGTGGCCCCATTCAGCAGCGGATATCACGCTCTCTTAGGGCGAGAGGCATTCACAATTTTTCAAGCTATACCCCATTACGGGTACATGAAGCTCAAAATGCCCGGGCCCAACGGAATCATCACTCTTGCTAGTGACCCGGACATAGCACTCCGCGCCGATAATAAGACAGCCGCACTGGCCCTGGAGGCACTATCCGAAGCCCTAGCGGTCGAGGAACTCACTACGCTACGCTCCACGGTGAATAGGGACGATGTGATACTCGATAAGATATCCAAGTCCACCTCCTTTAAACCAGCGGACGAAATAGTCAAATTCCAAGTCCATCCAACGGACCCTAGAAAAATGGCCTCCATCGGGGCACAATTAAAACCTGATGTAGACGCCGCACTACGAGAATTCCTACGCGAAAATTGGGACATTTTTGCATGGCACCCTTCAGACATGCCAGGAATCCCACGCCGTGTGACGCCCCGAGACCGATGCTCCAGTTGCCTTCCATTTATTTTAGTTGTTGTCGTGTGTTTATTATGTTTGTTGCTATGTTCATGTTGAGTGCTTGTCATATTTTGCTTCTTGCATCATGCTGTTTATGAATTGTATTTTGCCATCCTTGTTGTTGCCATGATCATCTTGCTTTGTCATATGCTTCATGATGTGCTATTGCATTTTGTCATTGTTGCTGCATTTGCATCATGATCATCTTTGTTGTGTGCTTGTTATCTTTGTGAACTCCTTCTCCTCATCTTCTTTGTTGTTCCATCTTTCCCTTCCATCTAAACCATCATCAAGTGCATCACCCCGTCACTAGCTTCTTCCTTCTTATTCTTTTCATTTTTGCTAGTGCCATTTTCTGTCCTCAATAAATGTTCATTCTTTTCCTATAAATCCTGCACTTTGCCTACATCCTCTCTGCTAATTTTCAGCCCATTTGAAAGTGTTTTGGTTGGGTTAAAAAATGGCTCAAGTTTGAATTTAATTCAAACTTGAATTATTTTTTATATCCTTAAAAATGCCCAAAGCAATTTATTGAAATTCTGCAGAAATTCTAGACTCCAGGGATATTCTCATATCTCTCTCCACCCTCAACATTATTCCTGTGCTTTTCTGTCTTGTTTTCTGTCTGAAGAAAAGAGAAGAAGAGAAGCAGCAGTGGCAACAGCGCAGTCCACCAACACTCACTCCCCGCAGCCCACCTGGGCATTTCTTTCCCCGGCCCAGCCGAGCCGAACGGCCACCTGCTCCGCTACAGCGCCGTCTCCCTCCTCTGCCTTCAAGAGCGCCAACGCCGTGAGCTCTGCTTCACGGACGTCGAGGCCAGCACGCCCCGCTCCCCTATATAGCCCCAAGCCCGCGCCCTAGGTTTTCCCTCTTCCCCGTCTCGTCGCCGCCACAAGCCTTCTGCTTCCTCTGTTTGTTCTTCTTCTTCAAGAGCAGAGTGCACGATTCGCTCGCGCAGCCGGAGGACTTCAAGATCGTCTCCGACATGTTCATCTTCTTCCTCGACGTCGACTACGTCCGTTCAGGTGTCTTCCCCGCACAAGGTCACCTCTGCTGCGTCGCCAAGTTCCTCGACGTCTTCCTCCCCGCTTCCTCTGCTTCGCGGATCCGAGGATGTCGCCCCGATCGGCGCGTCCCCACGTCGTGTCCTGCGTTTTCCGGCAAGACCAGGAGCCAGAAGGTCCAAGGACGCCGCGATCTTCTTCCTCGACTTCGTCTGCTTCCTCTGCGTCGCCAAATCCCGGGCCTGGCGTCCTCCCCTGCTTCCTTCTTCCTTGGACAGGAAGCGCGTCAGGTTCAGAGCTCGTCCACGTCGCCTCCAGTTCATCTCCGTGGTCGTCGCTGTGTCCTAGGGTGAGCTAGGTATACCTGCTTCCCTCCCTATTCTTCCTGTCGTGTTTAGATCACTGGAGTCACTACTAGATCCATGCCATCGTTGTACCCTCGCTGCTCCGGCGAATCTCTGGAACTTTCAGGGAAATGCTTCCTTGCTCCGTCTGTATCTTGTCCCCGCTCGCCTTGCTCGGGACCCTGCTTAGTTTCACCTCGCCGCATCGCTGCAATCTTGCCTCATGTGCCGCACGCACGCCGCTGCACGCCTGCACGCCCCGCCGTGGCCGTGGCCGAGTGCCTCGACTTGCAAGGCCGGCCCTGTTTCTCTGTATTTGTTTCGTCTGGGTTCAGGCTTCGGATACCTTCGAGAAGTAGGCATCTTCAGCCGAGTCCTTTGCATCACCAACACCATCGCGTGTTGCTCCGCACCAACCTCGCACACCAGCAACTCCCGCGCGCAACCAGAGCCTCGCCCGTCGCCTTGCAGCCGCCCAACACCAAGGCTTGGCCTCCATGACCGAAACCTCGAGCTCGTGCTGCACCCGCTGTTGCTTCGTGCCTGCTCGTCGCAGCGCATCCACCTCCCAATCCCGAACACCCGCCGCCGCCTCCTGGGCCCCGCCGTTACACCGTTGCCCGCCGGTGCCGCCGATGTCTTCTTTAATGCAGAGGAGAAGAAACCCCGTCCATCGTGGAGCTAGTTCAAAATGAGTCGTGCCCCATTGTGTCAACAGTAGTAGCAGCAGTGCAGCAGATCAGTGAGCAGAGTTCTACCTGGGAGACCCGGGTTCGAATCCCTTTGGGAACATCTTTTAGAGGAACAACAATTTTTGCCCATGTTGCCTCTATGACAGTGGGACCCCATTCGTCATCCTCTCTGTGCACACACCCCTCTCCACACCCACACTCCTGCCACCTCAGCACCCAAGCCCACTCGTCATTGACAGTGGCTGCCCCTGCCCATGTCCCTTATTGTTTTCCTTTTGTTTTGCATATTAACAGCAATGCCATCATTTTGAATTGCCAATAATTAAATATCCATGCATCCAAATGAAACATGTCATATATGCTTCTTGCTCAGTTTTTCATGTTCTTTCACTTTGTGCAACTTTCATCCCTGTTAAAAATATTTAAAATTTTTGTTTGCATTAATTTGCATAAACCACATGTTAAAATGATTTATTTCATAACTAAATAACCGTAGCTCGGTTTTAAATAAACTTTATATGTAAATGGGGTGGAAAAATGCCTAGTTTAACATGGTGCACTTTATTTTCCTGTTTAACATCATTAAAATATGGTTTAGGGCAGAACAGTACTAAATTCGAAATATGCACATGGGGATTTTCCGGAATTGTTGTTTGTTGTTTCCGGCCTCATTTAAACTTGCCTAGATAGGTAGTATTCATCTGCTTCACCCCTTGCCATGTTTAACAACATTTAATATTGTTGTGTATCCAGAACCGAGAGTGAACTAAATAATTGATGTGGTGTTTCGTCAATATGCAACTCGTTGCATATTGAGCTCCACTTAATTTGTAGTATTGTTTGTTGCACTTTGCCATGCCATGCCTCTTTAAACCGGACATGCATCATACTTGTTTGTGCATCATGCCATGATTATGCTTGTGTGTTTACCATGTTGTTTGTTTCTTTCCGGTGTTGCTTCTTAGTTCCGGTAATGTTGCGATTGTGAGGATTCGTTCAACTATGTCCGTTCGTCTTCTTCATGGACTCGTTCTTCTTCCTAGCGGGATTTCAGGCAAGATGACCGCTACCCTGGATCTCACTACTATCATTGCTATGCTAGTTGCTTCGTTCTATCGCTATGCTGCGCTACCTATCATTTGCTCTTCAAGCCTCCCAAATTGCCATGTCAGCCTCTAACCTTTGTCACCCTTCCTAGCAAACCGTTGTTTGGCTATGTTACCGCTTTGCTCAGCCCCTCTTATAGCATTGTTAGTTGCAGGTGAAGTTGAAGATTGCTCCATGGTGGACAGGATTATGTTGGGATATCACAATATCTCTTATTTAATTAATGCATCTATATACTTGGTAAAGGGTGGAAGACTCGGCCTTATGCCTGGTGTTCTGTTCCACTCTTGCCGCCCTAGTTTTCGTCATACCGGTGTTATGTTCCCGGATTTTGCGTTCCTTACGCGGTCGGGTGATTTATGGGACCCCCTTGACAGTTCGCTTTGAATAAAACTCCTCCAGCAAGGCCCAACCTTGGTTTTACCATTTGCCTCACCACCACCTACTTTTCCCTTGGGAGTAATTACCCAAGGGTCATCTTTATTTTAGCCCCCCCTGGGCCAATGCTTGTCTAAGTGTTGGTCCAAACTAGAGCACCATGAGGGACCATCCCTTGGCAATTGGGTTACATCGGTACCTGTACGCTTAGCTTATCCGGTGTTGCCCTGATAACAAGATATGTGCAGCTCCTATCGGGATGTCGGCGCATCGGGCGGTCTTGCTGGTCTTGTTTTACCATTGTCGAAATGTCTTGTAAACCGGGATTCCGAGACTGATCGGGTCTTCCTGGGAGAAGGTATATCCTTCGTTGATCGCGAGAGCTTATCATGGGCTAAGTTGGGACACCCCTGCAGGGTATAAACTTTCGAGAGCCGTGCCCGCGGTTATGTGGCAGATGGGAATTTGTTAATGTCCGGTTCTAGATAACTTGACACCAGATCCGAATTAAAACGCATCAACCGCGTGTGTAGCCATGATGGTCTCTTCTCGGCGGAGTCCGGGAAGTGAATACGGTTTCTGGGTTATGTTTGACGTAAGTAGGTGTTCAGGATCACCTCTTGATCATTGCTAGCTTCACGACCGTTCCTTTGCTCCTCTTCTCGCTCTTATTTGCGTATGTTAGCCACCATACTTGCTTAGTCACTGCGGCAACCTCACCACTTTACCCCTTCCTTTCCCATTAAGCTTTGCTAGTCTTGATACCCATGGTAATGGGATTGCTGAGTCCTCGTGGCACACAGATTACTACAACAACAGTTGCAGGTACAGGTTATGCGATGATCATGACGCGAGAGCGATGTTTGCTTGTTTTGAAGTTCTTCTTCTTCTGCTTCTTCTTCGATTAGGGGATAGGTTCCAGGTCGGCAGCCTGGGCTAGCAGGGTGGATGTCGTTTGAGTTTCTATTTGTGTTCCATCCGTAGTCGGATGTTGATCTCTTGTAAGATGATGTTGTATTCGTGTGACATTGTATGCCTTTTGTATGTATCCCCATCTATTTATGTAATGTTGATGTAATGATATCCACCTTGCAAAAGCGTTTCAATATGCGGGTCTATCCTTGGTGGGACCGTCGAGTTCCTTTTGGATAGGGTCGCATATTGGGCATGACAAGTTGGTATCAGAGCCTCGACCGACCCTAGGAGCCCCCCTTGATTGATTGTGTAGTTTGGCCGTTGTTGATGCTAGAAGAAAACTGTTTTCGGAGTCTAGTTATATCGAAGAGTAGGAATTCTTTTTATTCCTCAGCCCCTTCGTCGCTCTGGTGAGGAATCTTGACGTAGGTGTTTTGAATTACTCCTCTTCCCATTCAAATTTTTCTTTAGGTTCACGCAGTTGGTTTTCCGATCGTTGGTCCTCAGCTCTTTTCATCCGGTGCATTTCTCGTCAAGTCGACTCGAGCCTCTTTATCGTTGCCAAGTTCAATCCTTAGTTGTCCTTTATTTTTCCCACCCGCCCTCCCTTCTTCTTCTCGGAACCGGAGTCCGTAATCGAGTATCCATCCTACTCATGCGAAGTCTTTGCTTTCTTTCCTCAATTATTTCAACCGGTGTTTTCTCTTCAAGACATTCGTCGATTCCCCTTCCAGTTACCTGTATTTTTACCGCCCTCCCACCCCTTTTCTTCCCGGAGTCTGAGCATCTATTCGAGAAGCTATTTCATTCGTGCGGAGCCTCTTCAGGTTTTCCATCAATTATTTCAACCGGTGAATTCTCGTTTTGTTCGACATTCCTCATCTCTTTTATTTTCCGGTGGATTCAATTCTAGTTTTTCAGTAGTGATTATATTCTTTCCCTCAGCTCAAGTGTTTTCCCTGCTCGTTCGCCTCTCACCAGTTTATTCTTCCGGAGTGTTCAAGATATCTCAGGAGATTTGTCTGTGTTTGAATTAATTCAAGGTTGTCACCTCATTCAAATATTTCAATTGTTCCGGTGCATCATCTATCTTTTCAACAATCCTTTCCAACGGTGTTTTTCTCTCTAGTGGGCCCTAACCCACAGGTCTTTTCCCAGGATCTTACCTGACTCTTCTAATTCTCCCGAGTTTATCCTCGAATTCTTTTCAAGTGTGATGTAAGAATGAATTTCATCAGTCACATGCCTTTTCAAGATCGATTTCAATTCTTTTCATCTTTGGTTCAACCCTTCCTCTTCGTTTTTCATTCTCCCGGAGTATCTCAACAATTTTTGTGTTCTTTCTCGTCGTTCTCAACTTTTGAAGACCGAAGAAGAGTTTCTCTTAAATCTTGCCCGTTCTCCCGAAGATTCATGTCGCTAGCTTGATGCTATCTGCTCAAATTGTTTCCTGTCGTGCAATTCTTTTTCATCCATCCGGAGTATTTAAGGAGTTGCTTCCCTCTTGATCATCCAGAGGTCATCTTTTCGGAAGATTTCTTCATTCTAAGTTTTCAGCGGTCGTCTCAATATTCTTCTGGTGCTTCGTTCAAGTAGTCTTCAATCAGTTCACGATCTCTTTGTTCTATTGTCCCTAAATTCCCTCAAGTATCTTCATGCTTGCTCTAATTCTTCCCGATGATTCTTTCTCTTTTCTTCGTTCATTTTCATTTCTAACGGTGGTTCGTTCAACATTCCTATTCCTTGTCGGCATATCAATTCATTCATTCTTTCCAATCCTACCGGTGGTGCATGAAGATTTCCCAAGCTTTCGCTATATCGCCCTTTATCCTTTCCAACGCGAATAAGTAGTATGCAAATCCATTCCTTCCCATCGATTTAATTTGTGGAGGATAAACATAACATAATTCTTATTCTTCTTTCATCAAGTTGATCAATCTCTTCTTTCGGAGTTTGTTCAGCATATATCACATTCTTGGTTCGAAGCTTTTTCATCTTTTCTTTTCTGGAGTTCCAAGTTTATTTCTTGCTTGTCTCGTCACGAAGCTCCATCTAAGTCATCGCAAGTTCATCTCGTTCTTTTTCAACATTCGTTTCTTTAATCCTTTTAATACTGGAGTTCTTTGAGAGTTCCTCACGGTGGTTCTTCATGATTTAATTCATTCTTTCAAGTATTCATCAAGATTCTTGTTGGTGGAGTTCCAGTATCTTTTCTTCTGGTGTCTCGAAGTGCAATTAATTCTCCGTATTCTTTTGAAGTGGAGTTTTGCATTTCTTTGATCTTCTCAGATATTCAAGCATTTGCTTGTGGCACAGTTTCACCTCAAATTTGAGAGGATTTTCCATAAGTCCACAACAAACATATTTTTTTGTTGTTGATTTTCTCAGCAACCTCGTTAAATCTTTTCTTCTAAGGAGGCTATCTAATTCATTCGTGGTGAAATTTGTTGTTCTCTTATCCGTTCTTTCAGTCCACTATTTTAATTCTACCGGAGGCATTGTGTTGTTCATCTCATCAAGGTCATCCCATCTTGTGAAGTTCATGTTCTATTCCTTTTCTATCTTGTTCTAACCGGAGTGGTTTCAGTGTATATCTTGTTTCCATGAGCATTTGATTCTCGTCATATCGTCGTTCCTCTTTCTACCCGAGTGCTCTCGACTTGGTTCATCTTTTCTCTTGCGCCCTTATTTCACCTCATCCTCTTTCTTCCCGTCTCGTTCCTAAGATCTCGGGACGAGATCTTCTGTTAGTGGAGAAGTGTTGTGATGCCCCGAGTCCAATGCTCCAGTTGCCTTCCATTTTTTTTAGTTGTTGTCGTGTGTTTATTATGTTTGTTGCTATGTTCATGTTGAGTGCTTGTCATATTTTGATTCTTGCATCATGCTATTTATTAATTGTATTTTGCCATCCTTGTTGTTGCCATGATCATCTTGCTTTGTCATATGCTTCATGATGTGCTATTGCATTTTGTCATTGTTGCTGCATTTGCATCATGATCATCTTTGTTGTGTGCTTGTTATCTTTGTGAACTCCTTCTCCTCATCTTCTTTGCGGTTCCATCTTTCCCTTCCATCTAAACCATCATCAAGTGCATCACCCTGTCACTAGCTTCTTCCTTCTTATTCTTTTCATTTTTGCTAGTGCCATTTTCTGTCCTCAATTAATGTTCATTCTTTTCCTATAAATCCTGCACTTTGCCTTCATCCTCTCTGCTAATCTTCAGCCCATTTGAAAGTGTTTTGGTTGGGTTAAAAAATGGCTCAAGTTTGAATTTAATTCAAACTTGAATTATTTTTTATATCCTTAAAAATGCCCAAAGCAATTTATTGAAATTCTGCACAAATTCTGGACTCCAGGGATATTCTCATATCTCTCTCCACCCTCTCCATTATTCCTGTGCTTTTCTGTCTTGTTTTCTGTCTGAAGAAAAGAGAAGAAGAGAAGCAGCAGTGGCAACAGCGCAGCCCACCAGCACTCACTCCCCACAGCCCACCAAGGCCTTTCTTTCCCCAGCCCAGCCGAGCCGAACGGCCACCTACTCCGCTACAACACCGTCTCCCTCCTCTGCCTTCAAGAGCGCCAACGCCGTGAGCTCTGCTTCATGGACGTCGAGGCCAGCACGCCCCGCTCCCCTATATAGCCCCAAGCCCGCGCCCTAGGGTTTCCCTCTTCCCCGTCTCGTCGCCGCCACAAGCCTTCTGCTTCCTCTGTTTGTTCTTCTTCTTCAAGAGCAGAGCGCACGAGACAAAACCCCGCCGGCGTCCGGCGTCGCTCGCGCAGCCGGAGGACTTCAAGATCGTCTCCGACATGTTCATCTTCTTCCTCGACGTCGACTACATCCGTTCAAGTGTCTTCCCTGCACTAGGTCACCTCCACTGCATCGCCAAGTTCCTCGATGTCTTCCACCCCGCTTCCTCTGCTTCGTGGATCCGAGGATGTCGCCCCGATCGGCACGTCCCCACATCGTCTCCTGCGTTTTCCGGCAAGACCAGGAGCCAGAAGGTCCAAGGACGCCGCGATCTTCTTCCTCGACTTCGTCCGCTTCCTCTGCATCACCAAATCCCGCACCTGGCGTCCTCCCCTGCTTCCTTCTTCCTCGGACAGGAAGCACATCGGGTTCAAAGCTCGTCCACGTCGCCTCCAGTTCGTCTCCGTGGTCGTCGCTATGTCCTAGGGTGAGCTAGGTATACCTGCTACCCTCCCTATTCTTCCTGTCGTGTTTAGATCACTGGAGTCACTACTAGATCCATGCCATCGTCGTGCCCTCGCTGCTCCGGCGAATCTCTGAAACTTTCAGGAAAACGCTCCCGTGCTCCGTCTGTATCTTGTCCTCAAGTGCCGCACGCACGCCGCTGCACGCATGCACGCCCCGCCGTGGCCGTGGCCGAGTGCCTCGACCTGCAAGGCCGGCCCTGTTTCTCTGTATTTGTTTCATCTGGGTTCAGGCTTCGGATCCCTTCGAGAAGTAGCCATCTTCAGCCAAGTCCTTTGCATCACCAACACCCTCGCGTGTTGCTCCGCGCCAACCTCGCACACCAGCAACTCCCGCGCGCAACCAGAGCCTCGCCCGTCGCCTTGCAGCCGCCCAACACCGAGGCTTGGCCTCCATGACCGAAACCTCGAGCTCGTGCTGCACCCGCCGTTGCTTCGCGCCTGCGCGTCGCAGCGCATCCACCTCCCAATCCCGCACACCCGCCGCCACCTCCTTGGCCCCGCCGTTTCACCGTTGCCCGCCGGTGCCGCCGATGTCTTCTCTGTTGCAGATGAGAAGAAACCCCGTCCGCCGTGGAGCTAGTTCAAAATGATCCGTGCCACATCGTGTCAACAGTAGTAGCAGCAGCGCAGTGGATCGGTGAGCAGAATTCTACCTGGGAGACCCGGGTTCGAATCCCTTCGGGAACATCTTTTAGAGGAACACCAATTTTTGCCCCTGTTGCCTCTATGATAGTGGGACCCCATTCGTCATCCTCTCTGTGCACACACCCCTCTCCACACCCACACTCCTGCCACCTCGGCACCCGAGCCCACTCGTCATTGACAGTGGCTGCCCCTGCCCGAGTCCCTTATTGTTTTCCTTTTGTTTTGCATATTAACAGCAATGCCATCATTTTGAATTGCCGATAATTAAATATCCATGCATCCAAATGAAACATGTCATATATGCTTCTTGCTCAGTTTTTCATGTTCTTTCACATTGTGCAACTTTCATCCTTGTTAAAAATATTTAAAATTGCTATTTGCATTAATTTGCATAAATCACATGTTAAAATGATTTATTTCATAACTAAATAACCGTAGCTCGGTATTAAATAAACTTTATATGTAAATGGGGTAGAAAAATGCCTAGTTTAACATGGTGCACTTTATTTTCCTGTTTAACAACTTTAAAATATGGTTTAGGTAAGAACAGTACCAAATTCGAAATATGCACACGGGGATTTTCCGGAATTGTTGTTTGTTATTCCGGCCTCATTTAAACTTGCCTAGTTAGGTAGTTTTCTTATGCTTCACCTCTTGCCATGTTTAACAACATTTAATATTGATGAGTAGCATAAACGAGAGTGACCTAAATACTTGAATGTGGTGTTCCGTCGATATGCAACTCGTTGCATATTGAGCTCCACTTAATTTGTAGTGTTGTTTGTTGCACTTTGCCATGCCATGCCATGCCTCATTAAACCGGTCATGCATCATACTTGTTTGTGCATCATGCCATGTTTATGCTTGTGCATTTACCATGTTGTTTGTTTCTTTCTGGTGTTGCTTCTTAGTTCCGGTAATGTTGCGATTGTGAGGATTCGTTCGACTACTCCCGTTCGTCTTCTTCATGGACTCGTTCTTCTTCCTAGCGGGATTTCGGGCAAGATGACCGCTACCCTAGATCTCACTACCATCATTGCTATGCTAGTTGCTTCGTTCTATCGCTATGTTGCGTTACCTATCATTTGCTCTTCAAGCCTCCCAAATTGCCATGAACCTCTAACCTTTGACACTCTTCCTAGCAAACCATTGTTTGGCTATGTTACCGCTTTGCTCAGCCCCTCTTATAGCGTTGTTAGTTGCAGGTGAAGTTGAAGATTGCTCCATGGTGGACAGGGTTATGTTGGGATATCACAATATCTCTTATATTATTAATACATCGATATACTTGGTAAAGGGTGGAAGGCTCGGCCTTATGCCTGGTGTTTTTTTCCACTCTTGCCGCCCTAGTTTTCGTCATACCGGTGTTATGTTCCCGGATTTTGCGTTCCTTACGCGGTCGGGTGATTTATGGGACCCCCTTGACAGTTCGCTTTGAATAAAACTCCTCCAGCAAGGCCCAACCTTGGTTTTACCATTTGCCTCACCACCACGTACTTTTTCCCTTGGGAGTCGCTCTCTCGAGGGTCATCTTTATTTTAGCCCACCGGGCCAATGCTTGTCTAAGTGTTGGTCCAAACTAGAGCATCGTGCGGGACCATCCCTTGGCAACTTGGGTTACGTCGGTACTTGTACGCTTAGCTTATCCGGTGTTGCCCTGAGAACGAGATATGTGCAGCTCCTATCAGGATGTCGGCGCATCGGGCGGTCTTGCTAGTCTTGTTGTACCATTGTCGAAATGTCTTGTAAACCGGGATTCCGAGACTGATCGGGTCTTCCTGGGAGAAGGAATATCCTTCGTTGATCGCGAGATCTTATCATGGGCTAAGTTGGGACAGCCCTGTAGGGTATAAACTTTCGAGAGCCGTGCCCGCGGTTATGTGGCAGATGGGAATTTTTTAATGTCCGGTTGTAGATAACTTGACACCAGATCCGAATTAAAACGCATCAACCGCGTGTGTAGCCGCGATGGTCTCTTCTCGGCGGAGTCCGGGAAGTGAACACGGTTTCTGGGTTATGTTTGACGTAAGTAGGTGTTCAGTATCACCTCTTGATCATTGCTAGCTTCACGACCGTTCCTTTGCTTCTCTTCTCGCTCTTATTTGCGTATGTTAGCCACCATACTTGCTTAGTCGCTGCTGCAACCTCACCACTTTACCCCTTCCTTTCCCGTTAAGCTTTGCTAGTCTTGATATCCATGGTAATGGGATTGCTGAGTCCTCGTGGCTCCCAGATTACTACAACAACAGTTGCAGGTACATGTTATGTGATGATCATGACGCGAGAGCGATGTTTGCTTGTTTTGGAGTTCTTCTTCTTCTGCTTCTTCTTCGATTAGGGGATAGGTTCCAGGTCGGCAGCCTGGGCTAGCAGGGTGGATGTCGTTTGAGTTTCTGTTTGTGTTCCATCCATAGTCGGATGTTGATCTCTTGTAAGATGATGTTGTATTCGTGTGACATTGTATGCCTTTTGTATGTATCCCCATCTATTTATGTAACGTTGATGTAATGATATCCACCTTGCAAAAGCGTTTCAATATGCGGGTCTATCCTTGGTGGGATCGTCGAGTTCCTTTTGGATAGGGTCGCATATTGGGCATGACACGCCGGCTGGCCGAGCACAGCCTAAGCATCCTAAAAGGATTCAAGCTAGTCAAACAGACTCTTCGGCGTTTCTCCAAACCCAAGAGACATGCCATGGGAGAGGAGCTAGCCAAATTATTCGAGGCCGGATTCATCAGAGATATGAAACATCCAGACTGGCTAGCAAACCTGGTAATGGTACCAAAGAAGGACAAATCCTGGCGCCTATGTGTTAATTTTAAGGACCTCAACAAGGCCTGCCCAAAGGATCCCTTCCCCCTTCCCCGCATCGATCAAATTATCGACGCTACCGCAGGACATGATTCATTGTGTTTCCTTGATGCATACTCCGGCTACCATCAAATTAAGATGGCAGAGCCCGACCAGGCCACAACGGCATCCATCACCCCATACGGCCCATTCTGCTTCAACACAATGCCCTTTGGGCTCAAAAACGCCGGCACAACATATCAGCGCATGATTCAGACATGTCTGGCAAACCAGATCGGCACAACAGTGGAGGCATATGTAGACGATGTGGTCGTCAAAACCAAGCACGTCGAAACTTTAGTAGACGATTTGAGGCTCATGTTCGATAATCTCCGAACATATGACATTAAGCTTAACCCGGAAAATTGCGTTTTCAGCGTACCAGCCGGAAAGCTGTTGGGCTTCATTGTATTCGGTAGAGGAATTGAAGCAAACCCAGCCAAGATCCGAGCTCTCTCACATTTGGATATCCCAAAGGACCTCAAACAAATACAAAAATTGATGGGATGCATGGCGGCTTTAAGCCGCTTTATCTCCCGTTTAGGAGAAAAGGCATTACCCCTTTATCGCCTCCTCCGACGCACCGAACACTTCAAGTGGATGGACGCCGCCATGGCCAGACTTGAAGAAATAAAAGCCGTATTGGCAACAAACCCGGTCCTGGCCGCGCCCAACATGGGCGAACCAATGCTATTATATATCGCGGCAACTCATCAAGTGGTGAGCGCGGTGCTCGTTGTCGAACGAGAAATGGACGGACACAAGTTCCCCCTTCAAAAACCGGTCTACTACATGTCCACTGTCCTAACTCCATGCAAGTCACGGTACCCGCATTATCAGAAGATAGCGTATGCGGTGTTCATGGCATCCCGGAAGCTGCGACACTACTTTCAAGAGTGTTTGATAACAGTAGCCTCCGAAGTACCTCTTAATGACATTATAAACAACCGCGACACGACGGGCCGGATTGCCAAATGGGCCATTGAGCTCCTCCCGTTCGACATAACCTATAAGCCACGGCGAGCTATTAAGTCGCAAGTTTTGGCCGACTTCATTGCCGAATGGACTGAAGCCGAACTCCCTAAAGAGTACGACGCATATTCCAACTGGATCATGCACTTCGACGGCTCCAAAATGTTGGCTGGTCTGGGGGCTGGCGTCGTTTTGACGTCCCCAACCGTAGATATGGTTCAATACGTACTCCAGATAATGTATACGGACTACAACAACGCAGCCGAATATGAGGCCCTTCTACATGGCCTCCGGGTGGCAGTCTCCATTGGCATTCAACGCCTAGAGGTGCGCGGGGATTCGAACCTCGCGATATCCCAAATAAATGGAGACTTCGATGCCAAGGATCCGAAAATGGCAGCTTATCGCAATGCTGTCCTAAAAATGTCAGCTCAGTTTGAGGGGCTAGAATTTCACCATATAGCCCAGGATAACAACCAGGCAGCGGACGTATTGGCACGATTGGCGCAAAGGGCGATGCCGTCCCTCTCAATATCTTCCTAGAGAGGCTGTTCAAGCCATCCATACTATGGGAGGGGGAATCCAGAAATAATAACCCGGACCCAACCGCACTGCCCGATACCAAACATTCTGACACAATTGGCGGTTCTGCCAACGAAGTAACATACTCAGCCCACATAATAATGGCAGTCATTGCCCCGTGGACGGAACCATTCCTAGCCTACCTAACCAGGCAGGAACTTCCTGAGGACCAAAATGAGGCCCGCTGCATAGTGCGGCGATCTAAAGCCTATAAGGTCCATGAGGGAGAGCTTTACAAGAAAAGCACAAGCGGAGTCCTTCAAAGGTGTACCTCCGAAGAGGAAGGGCGGAATCTTCTGGCTGAAATTCATGCCAGACTCAGTGGGCACCACGCCGCAGCCCGGGCCCTTGAAGGCAAGACCTTCCGTACAGGATTTTATTGGCCGACGGCCCGGGCAGATGCTCAGGACTTAGTCCAACGATGCGTCGGTTGCCAGCTCTTTGCTAATCAAAGCCACATGCCACCCACCGCCCTCAAAACTATACCCATAACCTAGCCCTTTGCGGTCTGGGGGCTTGACATGGTTGGACCCCTTAAAGGAGGAACCCACAAGCAAAAATACCTACTAGTCATGGTGGATAAATTCACCAGACCTGTTAAGACGGCCGAATCCGGACCAGTGATAGACTTCATATCAGGGGTCGTACACCGTTACGGCGTCCCCCATAGCATCATCACTGATAACAGCACGAACTTTACGGCCGACAAGGTTAAACTCTGGTGCAAAAACATGGGCATCAAGCTCGACTATGCTTTAGTCTATCACCCTCAAACTAATGGTCAAGTCGAGCGAGCAAACAGTCTAATCATGAACGGCATCAAAACCAGATTAGTGCGGTCCCTCGAGGAATCTAACACGCACTGGGTAGAGGAGCTCGACTCCGTACTCTGGGGGCTACGGACCACTCTGAATCGTACCACCGGATTTACACCTTTCTTTATGGTATACAGCGCAGACGCAGTTCTGCCCTGTGAAATCATTCATGACTCACCTCGCGTTTGCATGTACGAAGAAAGGGAAGCCGAGCTCGATCGGCAGCACAGTTTGGACGCATTGGAGGAGGAGCGCGATGTGGCAAAAGCCCGTTCCGCATTCTATCAACAACAAGCTCGAAGATATCAAGGCAGAGAAGTACGGGCCAAAACTTACAACATTGGCGAGTTAGTTCTACGCATGCCGGACAAGAAAAAGGACAAACTCAAGCCCAAATGGGAAGGTCCCTTTATCATCGACCAAGTCCTGACCGGTGGAGCGTACCGTCTGTGAGATGCATCAGATAACCGACTCGAGCCGAACCCATGGAACGCAGCCCGTCTCCGAAGATTCTACGCCTAGCGCCGGATTCTGAGTTCGTCTCCTTCCTCCGTCTATATTTTACATATTAGCTGTCTTTTGTTTCTCTCCTTCTCCCCCCTTTTCCTATTACAGCCTTTGAAAGCTTGTTTGCGCATTATTTGCACACACTTGACGCGCTATCCGCGCTCATTATACCTGGGGGCTTCTTTAACATAAGCTTATTTATATGGGCTTCATGCCCAACACATGTGTCACCCTTCCGCATGTTCCTTTTATTCACCATTATATGCATCGATATGACTTAAGTTTTGGCCAAGCTGGGTTGCCTGGCTCATGTGCTTACCCCTACGTTCCCGATTGTTCGGCTAGACGGTAAAGGGAGCACCTCTGCAATTGTTACTGCCGGGTCAGCCAGATGTGTACCTCAGACTGGGTGAAGCTGGAAGCTAGCATTCTTAAGGGAATATTCCGTTGGTGAACTAAAAGATGATTTCTTATCTATTTTATTTATCTGCCCCCAGATGTTTTTCTGCTTTTTTCGCAGTCCGAACATGCACTTTAGGGCATGCCTCCCAGGAAAAGGAACCCCTAACGGAACTATTCTCCCTGGAAGATGTTTCTTACTAACCATGTAATATAACATAACTAGTTGGGCACTTGTCTGATACAGCACTAATGACCCCTACACCTGGTCTCCACGCATGCCCAGGTTCTTATATAGCCGCGAGGGTATTCGGACACACTCCGGTCCCGAGGTTGAAGCGAAATGGTACGCTATGACAAACGATCTACAATCCGGCTAGAAGGCATTTTACATGTCATCTTAAATTACATAGTCAACTTGACTGGGCATATTCCTCTTCAATGCCATCCAGCAGGCTGTCTAGTTTACAGTCCTGTTGGGAATACTTTGCGGCCAATTCTACTTGTCCGTACACTAAGCTCACAGGGATCTCCTTCCCATCGGCCCCCGCAGGTCCGACCTCGGCCATGTGGTTTGGGTCAGCCTTCGTGTATCGCGTCTTCACCATGGCCCAGGCCTCCCTGGCGCCTTGACGGCAGGTCGATATCTTCCATAAGCGGAAGCGCTGCCGCGCTCCCTGAAGCCTCTCTGCGAGCTCTCCAAGGCCTTCGGGCTCGGTGACAGATGGCCACAAGGCCTGGGCGACGCCTTTCATCACCTGCCGAACTCGTTCGTGTAGTTGCAAGAGCTCGGGAAGAAGGTCACCCATAGAACCGGGCATTTCCTCCACAGGACGGCCTGTGAGCATACCTACAGACATAACTCTGTTAGTCGACTTCCTCGCCGAACTCTTTTTCAAAGTTCATTCAAGCACTTACTAAAAATGCCACGTCGAAGCTGCCGATTCTCCTTGACGGAGTCAGATAACTGGGCACGAACATCCTTTAGTTCCTCACCCAACTGGGTGTTGGCATCTTGGAGATTGTTTTTCTCCTGCCTCACCCTTGTAAGCACATTCTCGCCAGCCTTTAACCGGCGCATGAGCTGTTGCTTGTCCGGATCTATCCTGGCGCCATCTGCAATATTATTGTCAGACTTATACACATGCCGCACTTCACAAATTACTTTTCTTTTGAAGCGTATATTACCAGAGGGGGTCTCTTTGGCTTCCCCCGCTGCGGCTAGTGCGGCCTCAAGTTGGGCTTTGCACTCCTCCAGCTCCTGGGACAGTTGGGTATTTTTTCTGTAAGATCCTGCACAATAAATGATCCTTAAATCAGTTATTCTAACTATTTCAAGTCTCGGGGGCTACTGGCATATATAACTGTCAAATTCTCTCACCCGTATGTCTTTTACATACTGCTCCGTGGCTCTGGCTAGACCATTTTGAGCGGCACGGAGGTGCGCATCTCCCGAATTAAAGGCATCCAATGCCTCTGGGGAGAAACATGTGTCACGAAGAACTGTCCGGCGGCGCCTGTGATTCATGGCACTCTCCACCTCGGAATTGGTGGCAGATAACCTGTCAGCATCCTCTGTCGGAGGAGCACCCGACGCATGCCTCGTGTTCGCCTCCGCTTCTGGACCTGGCTTTGGAGCCTGGTGAGCGGAGGATTGATTGGCAACCTCTCCGGATACAGTTCGGCGAGCGCTCTTCTTCCTGAAAAGGCACGAGCGTTAGTATGCCTCCTAGGAATAAAGCCTGGGAGTAAGGTGACACACCGTACCGTTGCGCCGGAGTCTCGATCCGGACCGCACTTCTTTTTAGCCTGCTGGGCGTGCTGCCCCTTGTTGGCTAGCCGCCGCGGGCTCGACCTTCCGCCTCAAGGGCGCCCCCTGCGAAACGCCATCAGAATACGGTGATCAAAAATAAGCACGGATGGGTCATTTTCAAAGTGTTGGGACTTTGATCTTAGTTACCTTCGAGGCGGGAAGTATTCCGGGGTAATCGGCCGTAATGGTGACCAAGGCATTATCGATGCTCAGTTGGTAAAATACCCCGTCGATCAGCTCCACTGATATGTCCGGATCCTCTTGGGAGGTCAGATCGAGGAACCGTTCCGGACCCTCGGGTTATGGAGGCGGGCTATTTATATCCTTTACGGCCCGGCGCAGTTCCTGCGCCGAAATCACAAAATGAGATACTTGACTATGGGAGTACGGATCGGATAGGCAAAAATAAATGTCCGCTTACCCAGCTTGGAGGATTGTTCATAGAAAATCCGCCCTGCGGATTGACGCGGAGAAATTCCTCCTCTTCTCCCTTGTACAATGCGGACAAGATCTTCATCAGATCGGCGACCGATCCCGGCCCCTTACGGCCGTAGCGGGTGGCATCATCCTCCCCATTGAAATCCCACATGGGGTGGCCTCTATATTGGAGCGGCTGCACCCCCCGCATAATGCACGTGGCCATGACCCCAATCATGGTCAGTCCGGAATGAGCTAACAACCTTATCCGGCTCATCAGGTAAAGGACGTCCCTGTCGTTTTCCCTCTGACGGCTCTGTGGACGCCAGCTTAGGCGTTTCTTCAAAGGAGCGTTATTAAACTCAGGGAGGCCGACTCGAACAGGGTCCAGCAGGGGGACATCTTCTATATAAAACCATGCCGAAGGCTAGTCTTCGGACGCCTTATTCGGGGTTCTGGATAGATATCCGGTCCCAGCGATGCACCATAGTTCGGCTCCGCCCACTTGATATATTGACCCCTCTTGAGAACGGGGCACAAGGCAGAACAGCTTCTTAGACAACGCAAAATGAGCGTCGACGCCCGAAAACAGCTCGCAAAGGGCCACGAAGCCCGCAATATGCAAAATGGAGGAAGGCATAAGGTTGTGCAACTGGAGGCCGTAGAACTCCAGGAGCCCCCGGAGAAACGGATGAACTGGAAATCCGAGCCCTCTTATCAAATAAGAGATAAGGCACTCCCGCTCTCCTTTGGAGGGGCTGGGGTTGCTCTCCGCTTGCTTTCCGCCCTTATAGGTGGCGAGTCCGGCTCGAACCGGAACCATGAAGGCTGGGGGGAAAAATCCCTTGGTTTGGAGCGCCACTAGCTCACTGTGCGGGACGGAGCATCTCTCCCAATCTCCAGGCTGAGGGCTGGGAGGGCGAGAAGAGGAGCCGCGTCGACTGTCCATGATGGAATGGATTTTTGTCAGATGCGCTCTGATGAATGCTCGCGCAGGGAGGATGGTGTGATTCGGACCTAGATCCTCGTCTCTTTTATAGGCAGCTCATTTGCGCAGCTAAGGGGATAAATGTAAAAATACCCTGGCTTTTCGCATTCGTTCAACACATGGAAGATGGCCATTATTGGGCGTGGAAGGCGAGGAGCGCAATATTTACAAGAAGCCGGACGCTATTCAACAGGTACACAGGATTTGGAGAAGAACCCGCCTTGCAATGCCGAAGACAATCTACGCGCCGGACTCATCGCCATTGAAGCCTGGTTCGGGGGCTCCTGAGGGAGTCCTGGATTAGGGGGTGTCCGGATGGCCGGACTGTGACCTTTGGCCGGACTCCCGGACTAAGAAGATACAAGATTGAAGACTTTGTCCCGTGTCCGGATGGGACTTTCCTTGGCGTGGAAGGCAAGCTTGGCGATACGGATATGTAGATCTCCTACCATTGTAACCGACTCTGTGTAACCCTAACCCTCTTCGGTGCCTATATAAACCGGAGGGTTTTAGTCCGTAGGAGGAACAACAATCATACTATAGGCTAGCTTCTAGGGTTTAGCCTCTCTGATCTCGTGGTAGATCTACTCTTGTACTACCCATATCATCAATATCAATCAAGCAGGAGTAGGGTTTTACCTCCATCGAGAGGGCCCGAACCTGGGTAAAAACATCGTATCCCTTGTCTCCTGTTACCATCCGCCTATACGCACAGTTCGGGACCCCCTACCCGTCCGCCGGTTTTGACACCGACACTCGTGCTTGGGGAGGAACACCGTCGGGGGGCCGCATTACAAGCAGCAAGATACCAGCAGGCGCTGCGGCGATACCACTACTGCACCATCCGCCCCAGGACTCTTGAGGTAGGTGACCTCGTGCTCAGGCGGGTGCTCTCCAGGGAAGGGCAGCACAAGCTCTCACCCATGTGGGAGGGCCGCGCGCTTGGAGACCCATGAAGGGGTGCCCATTCCAAACGCGTGGAACATTCAGCACCTCCGGAGGTTCTACCCTTGAAGTAAGGCCCAGTGTGTCGGGGGTTGGGTGCGACACATGCCAAAGGATGGCTTATCATGGTGGGGGCGAGTAGAACATCGCCGGTGCCTGGAAACGGGATGAGGCGAAGACATGCACGCTGGCGGATCTTACCCAGCTTCAGGGCTCTCCTAGGAGATAACACCCCTACTGCTGCTCTGCGGGGTCTCCGCATGATCACTAGGGCAAAGTGACTACAATGGTGCTCCTGGAGCTGTATCGGGAGGCAGGAGAGGGCAAGGCTAGCTCTCTCCTCCTTATGCTATCTGGCCTATCTCTACCAAGGTCCGAACCCTTTGCATGGGTGCCCCGGGGGGTTTATATAGGCCTACCCCCCAGGGGTACAATGGTAATCCGGCTAGGCGCGGGTCCCAGCCGTCTGTCTCTCAGACCATCGTCCTTCCCGCCGGCTTCTGGGGCCCGCCGACTGGCGGGTCCCGCGGACAGGCTTGATATTGTAGCGGCACTCCTGATGACGCAGGTTTGGTCATTGGGTCGTGGCAACAGTGCTGCCGTCTATCGGGCGATCACTGTCGCCATTCCCCATCCTATCTGATTAATGGCTCGTGGGGCCTTGGGGAGGAGTCGGCCGACTCCAGGGAGGCCGACTCCCACAGGTCTGTCTTCGGGGCGCTCAGGCTGCCTTCGGTCCACCCACTGACAGGCGGCGCCGCGGTCTTCGGGTCGTACAGGCCGGCGTCATTGGCACAGTGCGTTGTGCACTGTGGCTGAGGTCAGGGTAGGCATGGCAACAGTGCTGCGCCTCGCCGGAGAACTTCCAGCGATACGGCTCACTGTAGCCATGCCGGCCCTTCGTAAGCAGGGGGAACGGCCACGCCGTGACCGTACCCCGCATCGTACTTCGAGATAAGGGAGGAGTCATGGGCCGACTCTCCATGGTCGGCCCCTCTGGAGGTCGCCAGCATGGAGTCGGCTTATGTCGAAGTCGTCGTCTAGGACTCGGCTTGTCTTGGAGTCGTCGTCTGGGACTTGGCTTGTCTTAGAGTCGGCTCCTGGGACTCGGCCTGAGGGGCGCGGCCTGCCCCGATGTCTTGAAAGATCCTGGGACTCGGGTTAGCCTACCCGTGGCCCATTACTCCGACAGTAGTCCCCGAAGCTGGTGAAGCCCCACGGACGCTGCATTGTGGGGTTTCAACAGTTTCAACCTCCCCGGAGCGGACTCTGGAACTCGGCTGCCGCCTTCCCTTGGGCCGACTGTCGAGAGTCTGATGTTTTTCTAGCAAGGAGCCGCAGCTCAAAAGTCGCGGCGGGAAACCAGGCGGTGTGCCTGATACGCTTCCCTACATCCATCGGGGGGGTCCTATCACGTGGCGCCACATGGAGAGGACAGCCTGCCCGCCCACGCGCACGACGGGACGGGCCGTCAGGCGGGGCCTGCCACTACCGTGCCTCGGCATACGAACGGATCCGTTGCGGCCGTGGACGGTTGGTCTTCGCACGTTGTTACTGCGTGAAGTAACTTCGTGGGGTAAATCGTGGGGCGGCGTGGGGCATCGCGCGCAGTTAATCCCACGCCCGCCCCCTCGGCTTCTCAGCCCATAGGGCTATAAGTAGGCGGGGGGAGCGGAGCGGCACTGCACTCACGCCCTTCTCCCCTATTCCCCTGCCTCATCTTGCCTTCTCTCCCTCCTGCCTCTGCCGTTGAGCGAGAGCACTCCACACCACGGCGATGAGTTCTTCCTCCGCCGCGGCCCCCGCCGTGCGCTCCGGCCTGTGGGACGGCTCGGAGGTAGAAGAGGAACACATTGAGTTCCTCCGCCAGACACGCTGTCTCCCCAGCGCGGACCTCGTGCGCGCCCGCCCCGCGCCGGAGGGGGAGTCCCGACCGGCGCCGGAGGAGGGAGAGCGGGTCATCTTCCGCTCGCACCTCATGCGCGGCCTGGGGCTGCCGGCGAGCGGCTTCTTCCGCTCGTTCTTGGAGTTCCACAGCCTTCAACCGCACCACCTCACTCCGAATACGGTGGTGTTGCTCTCCGCCTTCGCCACTCTGTGCGAAGGTTTCCTCGGTGTTCTCCCCACCCTCGAGCTGTGGGGAGAATTCTTCTCTTCTAAGCTCGGCATGCAAGTCGCCGGCATACCGGCTCAGTGCGGCACCTACATCGCGGTGCGGCGCTCGACAGCCGACAACCCTTTTCCTCCCATCTCGCTGATGAAGTCGGTGAAGATGTGGTAGCGCTCATATTTCTACGTGAAGAACCTCTCCTCTGACGGTGACTGGGTCAACCTGCCGCCTTACAACGCCGCCCCCCTAACTGGGAGGCTCCCCAGCTGGTCTCACCGAGCCAAGACGCTGACTCCCGCCGGAGCCGCCGCCGTAGCGCGACTCCGAGTCTTGACGCAGTCGGAGGGTCTCGTCGGGGCCGACTTGCTGGCCGCCTTCGTGGCGCGCCGAGTTCTCCCACTCCAAGGCCGGCCTCACCTGATCTATCAGATGAGCGGACTCTGAGACCCAAGTCGGATGAGCACCAAGGAGATGCCCCGCAAGGAGGTGGTGAACTTGGTGAACCATATCGCGCACTGCGAGTTCGAGGAGGACTGGCAGTTCGGCAAGGAGCCGTACTCGCGCGACAACCCCCCACCGGTGGTAAGTCGCGTCCCCCTATTGTTTTGCCTTCTTTGCGGCCGACTCCGGCTTCTGACTCTTGTTGGTTTCTTCTGAGCTAGAACCCCCTCATGCAGCCTGCAGCCGGCGCCACGAGACAGCCCCGCGAGTATGTTCCCGATCGTGCGGATAGCGACGTCGACGACCCCGACTAGGGGGCGGCGGCGATGGAAGCCGACGCCGAAGGCGGGGGAGAAGGAACAGAAGGTGGCTTCAGGCCCTCGGCCACCTTTGCCGACTGGCCTGACGACGAAGCCGAAGGGGAAGTAGCTCCGTGCCACCAGCCGAAGAGGCGTCATGCCGGGCCGAGTGCGTCCGGCAGCAAATTGAAGAAGCTCAAGAGGGCGGCCGCCACGACCAAACGGGAGGAGGCGGCCGCGAAGGCCAACCGCTTCCGAAGGGAAGTGAGAAGGCCGCCGCTGGTCTGTGTGTAAGTCTTTATGCTCTTTTATTTTCCTTCGTTGAATCTTGTCCGAGTCTTCTTTTATTCTCCCTCCGTTCTTCTTCAGGGCCCCTCTTTCCCTTGAGAGAGTGGCCGTCCCCTCCATCATGGGGTCGGCAGAGACGTCCGCCAATACTCGGCGGGCCGATCCCGTCACCGACCTCCGGGAGGCGATGGAGCGAAATGCACGGGAGAAGCGCGACGAGGAGGAGGCCGACCGTCTGGAGAAGGCGCAGGATGAGAAGGCGGCCGCCAACGCCCAAAAGAGGCTGGAGGATGCCGAAGCCGCCCTTGTGGCGAGCCGGCGTGCCGAGGAGGCCGCCCGTCGCCGATCGGCGATGCTCGTCCCCCCATTGTCGTCTGCGCTGCCGCCTCCGGAGTTCATGGGGCAGACCGGAGAGGCCGGCACCGAGAAAATCGTCGTGGAGAAGGAGAGCGGCGAGGCTTCTATGTCGGACACTCTCGTACCGCCACCGCCGCCTCCGCCGCCGTCTGGGAGACTGCACGGCAAACAGCCAGTGGGCCAGTCGGAGCCGCCGATCGCGGACGAGGCCGAGGCGCGGCTGCTTCTTCAAGTCGCCTCGCCGGTGCGCTGCTGTCTTGAGAGGGCGACCTCGGCGCCGTGACCTCGGGAGACCGGCGCTGCCAGCTCGGCCACCCTAGACGCCGAGGCCACAAGCACCGCGCCCACCGGGTGGTTGCGCGGAGGCGGCACCGGGCCGCTGAACCAAGCGCTCCTGGACGTTCAGGCGAATCTGCGCGCTGAAGGCAACGCCCTTCAAGCCTGCACCAGGGCGCATCTAGCCGTGCGGACATCCGTCCGAGTATGTTTCCCTCTTCTTTTTGATTCTTGTTTTTCTCTGTGGTGGCGCCCCAGCGCACCCACTGGGTGTAGTCCCCGAGTTCCAGGCCGGCTACTGAGCAGGCGGTTCGGAACTCCCTCTGGCGAGTTCCAAATACTAACTTTGTCTCCATTGACTTATTGCAGGAGTATCATAACCTCCGCGCCACTGCCTTCAACCGCAATGTTGAGGAGTTGAACAAGAGGACCACCGACTTGACAGAAAGCCGGAGTAAGCTCTTTCTCCTTTCCTTCGCGGGGGCGCGCTGGCGCACCTGCGGGCTGTAGTCCCCGAGATTCGGGCCGACTGCTGAGCAGTCGGGCCGAACCTTCCCGGCGATCTACTTTGCTTGATGACTTATTTGTCTCTTCTTTCGTTCTTCAGGCGCCAACGCCACTCTTCAGGAGCAGCTAGGCAAGGCCAATACCTCCCGGCATGCCAAGGAGGAGGAGTGTGGCAAGCTTGCCGCGGAGCGTGACCTGTTGGCGGCGCAGCTGGCCGAGCAGAAGGAGCTGCTCAAGAAGGCGCAGGACGAGGCCGAGAAGAGGGAGACCGCTCACCTGGCCGAATTTGAGAGTGAGCACTCCTCCTGGACTAACAAGGAGGCGATACTGACCTCCGGCTTCCATGAGATCGAGGATATCGTTGATGGTAAGTTTCTTTCGTTTCTTCGGGCTTCCGACTATGTGTTAGGCCGACTTCTGATTTTTCGACTTGCTTCTTTTTTGTCTTGGCAGACTTCTTCCCTGGTCACTCGCAGGCAGTCCCTCTGGCCATCGAGGCTGCTCGAGAGGCGCGGAGGGCAAACGGTGAGGAGATCGCCGCTAACGCCCCTCGAACCATCGATGAGCAGCTTCTGAGCATTGAAGCCCGTCTTTGTCCGGCTCACCGGCTGTTGCGCCGGCTTCAGCGTGCCGGTGCCCTGGTGGTTGCCACCCTGTGGCCAGACATGCCGGCTCTGCGCACCGCCAGTCGGACCGCCGACTGGCTGGAAGTCGCTGACGGCCGTCTTGAGGCTTGGAAGGGCTCCTCGGCCCGGGCCGGAGCGCGCCGTGCCTTGGAGTTCGTCAAGGCGTGGTATCCAGGGCTGGACCTGGACCGTCTGGCCGCATTCCGATCAGAAGCCCAGGCCGAGCTGGAGGCCGTGGAGGGCGCCCTTATCGAGCGTGCGGCGGCCATCGCCGAGTACACGGACACCAGTGTCTTCGTGCCCGAGCGGGCTGAAGGCGGCGAGGAAGTGCCGCCAGAGTGGTTCGGGATGAACCCGGAGTATGGTGAGGACTCGGCGGAGGTGATCGACTCCAGCACCAAGGAGAAGGATGAGGCGGAGGACGGAGGCGAGGCGGAGGTGCCAGAAGACGGAGCAGGCGGCCAGCCTCTGCTCGACCGCGCCTCCAACAACGAGCCGCGTGGAGAGAAGGCGACTGCCACCGGAGGCGACCAAACCGAGACCGCCCCGCCGACTGCCCCGGCGCCTGACACCGCCGTCTCCTTCGATCCTCTGATCCCAGATGCCGCCTCCTAGGCTGCCTTTTCCGCCTCTGTTTGTCTGTCTTAGTAATCTTTTGAAAACTTTGTTAGATTCGAACAGTTCCACCCGCGGGGTGTATCTTGAACTTCTATTCGAAGATTCGGCCAAGGGCCTATGTAAATATTTATCCGATTTCCGTCTTTCCTTGCTTACTGCTCTTTAGGCTTTTCCCTTTGCCGCCTTCCTTTAGTTGCTGCCTTGCCAGTTGGACAGCCGCTCTGCGGACTGTCGCTGGGTCAAGTGATTGGCTACTTCGGGAAGGCAAGTACTTGGCCGTTTAGAGTTTCTTTAGCAAGTCGGTTAGAAAGCGACAGGCCGACTACCCAAGAGTCGGCCGTCCTTGATAGAGGCTAAGACGGTGAGCCGACTACTCATGAGTTGGCTTTCTGTTTTAGAAATGCTGGAGGCTGTCTTACGCTATGTTCGTGCTTTAGGTCCTTAGCCATTTTCGTGTGGGCGCCCGTTCTTCCTCACTCCTGCCCGCCTCACAGTCGCTCTGCGAGCTGCAGCTTTGGCAGGAGGCAGATTGGGCACCGCACACTACTTGTCTGACTGCAGGAAGCGCCTCATAGCGCAAGGCGGCGAGTCCCCGGGCCGACTAGTCTGGCCCGGTGCCAAGCGGCTTGTAATGAAAGTAATGTACTCGAAGGCATAATTCTTATCATACAGATAACAAAAAAGGGCAGTCCCTGAGCTCGTCTCGGGGGGCCCAAGGTCTTGGTACTTTAATACAAAGGGGGTAGTGCGATACATACTGCATCAACTGTAAAATCTTCGAAGTAGATTTGCATTCCACAGGCGCTCTGTTTCTTTGCCGGAATCGTCCCTCTTGCACGCTCGAGGCTTGTGAGCGTCGATTATGTAGTAGGAGCCATTGCCCAGGACTTTGATGATGATGAAGGGGCCTTCCCAAGGCGCCGACAACTTGTGCTGGCCGGCTGTTCTCTGAATCAGCCGGAGCACAAGGTCGCCCTCTTGAAACAATCTCGGCTTGACCTTTCGGTTGTAGTATCGGCGCAGACTCTGCTAGTAGATGCCGGACCGGCTGAGTGCTAACAGCCGGCCCTCTTCCAGCAGGTCAACGCCGTCTTGGCGTGCTTCTTCAGCTTCCTCTTCGGTGTACATGGTGACTCGTGGAGAGTCGAACTCTATGTCCATCGGGATGACGGCTTCGGCACCGTAGATGAGGAAGAAAGGCGTGAAGCCGGTTGACTTGTTTGGAGTCATGCGCAGACTCCAGAGGACGGATGGTAGCTCCTCAACCCAACAACCGGCCGAATGCTCGAGTGGTTTGACCAGCCGAGGCTTGATGCCGGACAGGATGAGGCCGTTTGCTTGCTCCACCTGGGCGTTTGACTGCGGATGGGCAACGGACGCTAAGTCCAGTCGGATGCCCTACGTCGCGCAGAAACGGGCCAAGGCGCCTTTGGCAAAGTTTGTGCCATTGTCGGTGATGATGTTGTGCGGTATGCCATACCGCACCGTGATGTCGGCGATGAAAGTCACTGCAGTCGGACCGTTCAACTTCTTGATGGGCTTTGCTTCTATCCACTTGGTGAACTTGTCCACCGCGACAAGCACATGAGTTAGGCCGCCTGGGGCCGTCTTGAATGGTCCCACCATGTCCAGGCCCCAAACTGCGAAGGGCCAGGCGATGGGGACTGTCTTCAGGGCGGAAGCTGGCTGAAGTGGCTTGGAATGGAACTTCTGGCACCCCTTGCATTTTTGGACTAACTCTTTAGCCTCTTCCAGGGCAGTCGGCCAGAAGAAACCATGCCGAAAGGCTTTGGCGATGAGTGCTCTTGAAGCTGCGTGGTGGCCGCACTCGCCCTGATGAATGTCTCTGAGAATTGCTTGGCCTTGTTCTGGCTCCACGCAGTGCTGGTAGACACCAGTGACACTGCGCCTGACTAGCTCTCTGTCGATTATGGTGTATGCTGCCGCTCGGCGTTGCACTTGCCGAGCCAAGGTCTCGTCAGTCGGCAGTTCTCTGTTTACTAGAAACTTGAGGATGGGTTGTGCCCATGAGGGTGCTGCTATTTCTTCAACTACTACCACTGCGACTTGGACAAGGGTGGCTGGGCTGGGAGGCGGCGGGCTGGAGTCTGCGGCCGCTTGCTTGACGAAGTCCCCGGGCTGACTGGCGCAGTCCCTGAGCCGACTGGCGCAGTCCCCGGGCCGGGCTCTGAAGTCCCCGGGCCGGCTTCAACTATGATTTTCTTGGGGCCGTCTGCTGGGGCTCTTGAGTCGGATCCGACTTCTTCTGGAGGAGCCGGCACAAAGATGGATTCTGACTCTGGTGAAGGCTTGATAGACGGCTTGAGGAGGTGCTAAAGAGCGACTCTGGATGGTATCGCTTGGCGGGTGGAGCCGACTCATGCCAAGGCGTCTGCTTGGTCGTTGTCGTTCCTTGGCACGTGGAGGAACTCGCACCCCTCGAAGTATCCACTGAGTTGCTGCACCAGGAAGCAGTAGCTCGTCATGTTTGCGTCTTTGGCGTCCCAGTCACCAGATGATTGCTGGACCACCAAGTCGGAGTCGCCATAGCACAGGATCCGGCGAATGCCGAGTTCTTTGGCAAGCCGGAGCCCACGAATGAGTGCCTCGTATTCGGCGACGTTGTTGGAGGCGGCGAAGTGGATCTGCAGCACATATTTGAGCTTGTCGCCTTTGGGGGAGGTGAGGACGACGCCGGCTTCCAGGCCGGTGCGCATCTTTGAGCCATCGAAATGCATCCGCCAATGGGTGGAGTCGGGCGCTGGCGGCAGGTACTGGGTCTTGGCCCAGTCGACGAGGAAGTCGGCCAGTGCTTGCGACTTGATGGCGGTGCGGGGCTGGTAGTAGATGGTGTAAGGAGCCAGATCTATGGCCCATTTGGCTACTCGGCCGAAGGCATCTCGGCTTCCAATGATCTCGGCCAGCGGAGCCGTGCAAACCACGATGATTGGATGCTCTTGGAAGTAAGGCTTCATCTTCTTGGCGGCAAAATGCACACCGTAGCACATCTTCTGGTAATGGGGGTAGTTCTGCTTGGAGGTCGACAGCACCTCTCTCAGGTAATATACCGGTCTCTGGACAGGGAGCGCCTTGCCTTCCTCTTTGCGTTCGACTACGATGACTATGCTCACTACTCGGCTGGTGGCGGCGATGTACAGGAGCATGGGCTCTTTAGGAGTCGGAGCCGCCAACACAGGGGGAGTACTCAACATCTTCTTCAGCTGGAGGAATGCTTCATCCGCCTTGTGGTTCCACTCGAAAAAGGTGGTCTTCTTCATCAATTGATAGAAAGGCAGAGCTTTCTCGCCCAGCCGACTGATGAATCAGCTGATGGACGCCAAGCAGCCGGTGAACTTCTGCACATCTAACAGTCGGATGGGTGCCTCCATCCTCTCGATGGCCTTGATCTTCACAGGGTTGCACTCTATGCCGCGTTCGGAGACCAGGAAGCCAAGGAGTTGGCCGGCTGGTACTCCGAAAATGCACTTCTCAGGGTTGAGCTTGATCTGGAATCGGCGCAGGTTCTCAAAGGTCTCCTTGAGGTCTTCTAGCAGCGTCCCACGTTTCTCCGTCTTCACCACCACATCATCCACGTAGACGTGGGCATTCCTGTCGAGTTGCTTGAGGAGGCACTTCTGCATGCAACGCTGAAAGGTGGCGCCGGCATTCCTTAAGCCGAACATTATCGTCAGGTAGCAGAAGGCTCCGAATTGCGTGATGAAGGCGGTCTTTAGTCTATCTGCCGGGTTCAGCTTGATCTGGTGATATCCTGATATGCATCTAAAAAACTCAGCAGCTCGCATCCGGCTGTGGAGGCTATCACCTGATCGATTCTAGGCAGGGCAAACGGATCCTTTGGGCAGGCTTTGTTGAGGCTTGTGTAGTCAATGCACATCCGCCACTGCTTGTTTTTCTTCAGTACCAAAACCGGGTTTGCAAGCCACTCTGGAAAAAACACCTCCATGATGAAGCTGGCCGCAAGAAGCCGGGCTATCTCTTCTCCAACAACTCTTCTCTTTTCTTCTGACAGGCGGCGCAAGGGCTGCCTGACGGGTTTCACATCTGGCCTGACATGTAGCTTGTGCTCGGCTAATTCCATCGGTACACCTGGCATGTCTTTGGGGGACCATGCAAAGATGTCTCGATTCTCACGGAGGAAATCGACGAGCTCGCCTTCCTATTTGCTGTCAAGGTTCGCACCTATGACAGCGTGCCTCTCTGGGTGCTCCGAGTCCAAGGGTATCTTCTTGGTCTCTTTGGCTGGCTTGAACGAGCCCTCAGCTTCCGACTCCTTGGTGTCGGGCGACATCTCTGGCTGCTTTCCTGCCATCGCCACGACCCGGTCAAGGAGCCACTTCTCAGCCGCGATCACCAGGGACTCGGCCAGCCGGCTGCTCTCGGTCGCGCAGGCGGACGACTTCCTGTAGTCGCCGGCTACGGTCAGAATTCCCTTGGAACTCAGCATCTTCATCTTGAGGTAGGCGTAGTGAGGAACCGCCATGAACTTCGCCAAGGCAGGTCGGCCAAGCAGTGCGTGGTATGGGCTTTCAAGGTCCAGTACTTCGAACCAGACTGGCTCTCGGCGGAAATGATCTTTGTCTCCGAAGAGGACGTCTATCAGGATCTTGCCGATTGGTGAGCAGGAAAGGCCGGGTACAATACCATGGAACACAGTCCGGCTGCTCTGAAGCTGTCTTCGCTTGATTCCTAATTTCTCCATTGTATCCTTGTACAGGATGTTGATACTGCTACCTCCGTCTATCAGTACTCGCGAGAAGCGGGCGGCCCGCCTATCAGTGGCCAAGGTGGCACCTAGGACAAGGGCATAGGAACCCGGATTCGGCATCACCTCTGGGTGATCCGCTCTACTCCAACTGATAGGCCTATCAGACCAATGCATGAACTCTGGAGTGTTTGCTGCTACTGCATTCACTTCTTGCTGCTGTTGGCGCCTGCTGCGCCGGTCATCTGCTGCACTGGTGAACACCACATAGGCTCTGTGCTCTTCTGGGTATTCGTCTTGCGCTGCGCCGACTGGCCGAGCAGCCGGCTGCTGGGGCGGCGGCGGAGGCGGCGGCCCAGCAGGCGGAGGGGGAAGGAGGCCGTCTCCCTTGGCGATTCTAGTGAGCCAGTGGCACTTTCGGGTGGTATGGTTCGACGGCTTCGCGCCACTGTGGAACTTGCAGGGACCATCCAGAGTCTGCTCATAGGAAAAGGCCGGCAACCAATTGGATTTGCCGCCTTTCTGCCGTTTGGCCAGAGGCTACCCCTCCGGCTATTGATCTTCAACTATCGCAACCTGCCGACTGTTGGAAGTCGACTGTTGGGCCTTGCGTTTGTTGTCATTCTGTTGTTGGCGCCGACTGGTGTCTCCAGCTGGAGTTCTGGGAGCCTGAGGGGCCACCTTGCCAGCTGCATTGACTTGAATCTCTGTCTTCATGGAGGAGTCGGCCGTGGCATACTTGTCTTCTATGACTAGCAGTTTGTCGAGGGTTTCGGGCTCGTCGCAGAGGAGCCTGTGCTTGAGGAGGGTGCCTTCTCGGCACCCGGCAGTGAAGTACTCGATGGCCTGCACCACACCCTCGCAGGAGTTCCAAAGCTCGCCCCAGTGCGTGAGGTAGTCGCGTGTCGACTCATCAGGGCCTTGCGTGCACAAGGAAAGCTGGCGCGGCTTGGGAGGTCGCTTGTATGTGCTCGTGAAGTTGTGGATGAAGGCTTCGGTGAAGTCGACCCAGGTGTTTTTTTTGAGGGGGTTAGACAGTAGGAAAGGCTCCTACTGCATTTGTATTGCTAAATCACATCAAGCCAAAGTTACAAGTGTTACATAGTGTATGTACAAGTGGGGGAGTAGTCGACCCAGGTGTTGATGTTGCGGGGCTTCAGACTGTTCAACCATGTCCGGGCCGTGCCCTGGAGCATGAGGGGAACGTACTTCACGGCAACCCGCTTGTTGCCGTTCGCTATGCTGACGGCTGTGGAGGAATCTATCAGCCAGTCTTCCGGCTTCACAGAGCGGTGTACTTGGGCGTGTCTCGAGGGAGCGTGAACCCTTTGGGAAGGGCTCGTCTCGGATGCGGGGTCCGAAGCAAGGCGGACCCAGCTCGTCCTCTTCTTCCAGCGCCAGGGATCGGTGGAGTCGGTCGATCCGATGGCGGGCGTCGTTCTCTCCGACTCCTTCTCGACGGCCGAGGCGGCCGCCGAGAGTCGGGTGCTCAACAGGCGGCGGGGAAACTCGCCGTTCTCTTCTTGGTGGGGGAGGCAGGTAGTCGTCCCACCGCTCTACTGCTCTCGGACGGCCGTCTTGGTCGCGCTCAATGGTGATGTGAGTCCGACTGCGACTGACACCCGACTCCTTTTGTTTCCTTCCGCGGACTCCGCCAGTCGGCGTCCGAGATGTCGCGCCTTGATCTCGGCGGGGAGGCAAGTCATCGTTCGGTTGCTGCAGCGCATCCAAGCGGCCGCCGGCCGCGTTCTGCGCAGCAACCGCGTCGAGGAGCTGCTGGACTCGCTCCGTCATCATGCGGCGCTCTTCGCCTTCGAAGTTCTTCAACTCGTCAGTCGCCGCTTGGGCAGCGCGGATGTTCTCCGCTAGGGTGGCGTATACGGGGCGTTTTGCCCCAAACAAGTTGGCGATGGTCGCGCCGTGCTGCCGGACCGCGCCTAGACGGCTCGGCCCAGTTGGAGCCGGTGAGCCGCCCACAGCACGATCCATCTCGCGCTGGTATGCTTCTGGCAGGCGCCTCATGCTCGCCAGCCTCTTGGCGCCTTCGATGATCTGAAGGCGGCGTGTCTCCAGCGTCTCGGCGTCTGCGTCCTCTGGGATGGGCGCAGTTAGGTCTTGCAGGGCCGCCGCGAGCGGCTCCTGAGCTTCTTCGCCGGAGTGCTCGTCGTGGCTGATGACAAGCACCTCCGTGACGGCGCTTCCGCCACTCTCCTCGTGAAGAAGCGGCTCGTCGTAGACCACCACGTTGGTGGGGAAAGTGTCAAGCGACACGGCGTCGGAGTCGACCAGCATCGGGTCGGTGGAGCCGACGGACTCCAAATCCACGGCAGGCTCGCCGGTGACATGGAGTTGGTCGAGGAGGCCCACGAGGAGACTCTCGGGGCCACCCGTGCCTGCGTCAGATGCAGGCTCGTCGGAGAGGCGCACCTCGCCGACAAGTTCAGCGAGGCTGCTTGCTGCACAGGGGGGCCTTAGCACCGCACCGCACTGTCGTGCTTACTTTTATTCCCAGTCGATCTTGTTATTACAAGATACCCTGAGAATATTTTGTGCGTACTGCCTTGCAGTTCTTTGCTACATGAATACCACTACGGATAATTTCTCGAACTTACCGAGTATCCACTCATCCCCAGTTGATTCATGTATGTCACCAATCCTCGAAATATCATTCGATCTTCCCAAAATCTTGAGCATCCTATTGCTCTCGAAATTCTTGATTGCTTGCATTATGGTTAATCCCATAAGTCCAGTAATCTTGTTGACATCCATTGTCATTGTCATTTTGAGTCTGTTGATTCGATTTGTTGTGAATGCTCGCAATCCTCAATCAGATCCTAGAATTCATCCTTCCGGCTCAGACGTCGTTTTAATCATGAGATGGTTCTCGCCAATTAAATTGTCGTCGATTGTGCCCCTAAGTCTATTGAACTTATCCATCCTTGATCCGAGCGTCTGCTTCTGATCCTTCGCTTTGTCAATCATAATTCCTTAGCAATTGAGCTCTAAGTTATTCAGTTGTTTCTATAATCCAATGTCCTTGCCTTGCTTCTTCCTCTAGTTGTGTGTCGATACTCACCCCAGATCCTTTGTTGGATTTTATCCGACAATGTCCTTCATTTGGATATATACCGCATTTGGTAAATTTTATCATCTGCTTTGTCAACCATGCTCTGCTATCGAGCTTGTGTCATTTACTCCTAAAGTTTGTGGTATATGTTCCTAAGAGGCCCCGATGGGTTGGACATCTGCCTTCTCTAAACTGCGTGAACACGGAAACTAATATGGGTCATACTCTACAAGTGTTATGTCAGATAAAATTTCAACACACAATCTCGTCGAAGGCGAGAAGTGAATGAAAGGTTATGCATTAAAGAAGTGGGAGTCGACCTTGAACTTTGTGTTCATGCCCATGGACACGATGTAGATCTTATCATTAAAAGCTTCTCTTAAATTAATTATTCCCTTGGTATAAGTTCATCTTATATCTAGGATCTGGCCTTTTTCAATCGTGGTTCGTCCATATTGTTCTTCTTTGTTCCCATTTCTCGGGCAATTTTAAACAATTGTCTTCTATGGATTAATACCTCAGTCCAACCTCTACTTGGATTCGTCGTCGAGTATTACCCCCCTGATATCTCGAGATTGTCATGGAACTGCATAACTTCTTATGAGTTCTTCATCAAGTGCTACCTTCCCACTGATTCCAATTTTTCATGGGCTCTGAGTTATTAAACACTCAAAGGCACCGATAACTGAATCGAGTCTGCACTACGGTTCAACAACTTTTGATAATCTTCTTTAAGTACGAGTTTGTACCCGATCGCGTCATTTCTACCCTGTTCGGCTACATCCTTACCGTGCTAATCTTACGGTGAGCTAATCTTACATCGATCTTCCTCGTCATATCATTTCACCTTGAACATCAAACTTGATTTCGAGTTTGTGTCGTACCCTTGGTTCCAATAACCTTTTGCTTCACCATTCATTTGACTTGATGTCATCGCCGATCGATTACATCTTTAAATCTCTCGACAAAGTGTGTCATGATCTTCATCAACCTTATGAGCTCTTCCAGGATATCAAATGAGTTCATGATGAGAAATACCATCCTTTCCCTCGATGATTTGTGTTGTCATCGACCCCTTTAATGCCTCCCCTCCAACACAAACTTGTTCGTGTTCTGTGTTATATCTTGAGTTCCTTGCTATCCAGCCTTTGTTCTTAATTACCTTGGAGTATTACCATCTCTTTTGTCAAGAATGTGGTGAGAATTTCACCACCTCTTAAGAATTCTTGATATAAAAATGCTTCTCGCCATCTCCGTTCATTCCTTGGACCCCGTATTGTTTTTTTAACCGGAATACCGACAATTGAGCTATGACGTGTGAATTCAAAACTATTGCTTTGAAGTTAATGGTCGATAGTTCATTCTTAGACTATTGGTTATGGAATCACCATTCTAACATTGATCATGCTACCTAACCCCATATTTCGGGTGCACCTTTCAACCATTGTTAAATTGTGTATGTTTTCCTCAAGCATACATCAATATATCATTTTGATCTGGCAAATGTTATCTCCTTGTTCACATAATTGTGGAAATCCATCCTTTGGAAATTTTGATGAATTGTCGCTGAGTTCATCAGCCACCTCCTTGTCCTCTCCTTGGGTTAATGATGAACTGTTGTTAATGGAAATCACTTCATAGTTCATTTCCCGAGAATCTTACAATGACATCTCGTCAATTTTTGTTGCACCTTTTCTTCTCAGGCATCCTGAGTCTGAGTTATGTTGACACCAATCAGATCTGAATCTCGGTCAGATATGATGGTTGGAACATATTTCCAAGAGTTATAAAACTGGCCTATATATGACCTGGTAAGGTGATGTCATGCCTAGCACACCTGGCCGGAGGACCTAGTGTTATAGTTTCCTTTTTAACTAGGTTAAACATTTTTCAATGAGGAGAATTGAATGCCTTGTTTAATAAGTTATCCTGATGGATCCTTTGTATATCTCAAGTCCGACCTTTACTTGAAGACCATGTCAATGCTATCTCGAAACATGTCTATGGTACTCCGATTTTCAACAGGAACATTTGAAGCACAATGCCAAATGTTTCCTGCTCAATTATCCAAACACCGTTGTATGGGTAATGGGTAATGTCATGAAATTTCTCTCCCCTTTCCTAAAGGGTTTTCTACATTATATCCTGTCGTGGATATTTTGCTCTCCTTGTCCTTGGGAAGGATATACTCCTGAAATATGTGTTTAAACACACTTTTCCTTTCCATTGTTCTGTTTAACCTGATGATCACATTTTCCTTTCCATTGGTTTGTTTGACCTTTCTTGTGATCTATATAACCTATGCAGTAATAATTCACATCTTATGTAAACACCTCGGTGTACAACTCTGCCAGTGAGACCCTGTTACTTTTGTTGATGACATTTCGGTAACCACTGTTGGACGAGAACTTTGCCTACTGGTCCGCCGCGTTCAACGAGCAGGAAAATGGTTCTCTTCGGCCCTCGCCCTTGGTACTAATGTTGTTGCCAACATAACTGATAGGCTATCCTCTGACATACCTTGCTTGCATGATCATGCAAGACGTCTCCGCCCTTCCTGCTTTTAACCCACTTGGTGGGCCCATAACCCACAGTTCCTCAGGATCGAAACCTGACTCTCCTGTACACCCACTGTTCCCAAAGTTATCCCTCACGCGTGGCCTCATGTGTAATTCACGAGCCACCTTCCGGTGAGATCATCAATCTGGTATCAGGCGCAATACTTATTCCCATTGCTCTGAACCCCTTTCACACTTCACTTCAGGCAACGAACGATTGCCTATGCGCTTGAAACTTCTATTTTGCACCTTCTTACTTTGCTCTCGATATTGTCTTAAATTTCAATTCGAGAGTTACTTTCCGCCACCTTCCTCGTTGTTGTCTACCAGATAGTCTACCCTTCAGAGGTCCATTCTTCCGGTATACCCCCTTAATCTCTCGTTAGTATGATGAAGACTCCGAAGGAAGGATGGCCACTTCATCATGATGACCTAAACCAGAAAAATGAATACATCAACGAAAAGGATCAACCTCTTCGAAAGGGCAGCCAAGACCGAGAAGACTCGTTAGGTTTTTCGCTACCAACACCTTTCCCCCCCCCTACTCCACCGCTTAAATCTCGGGACGAGATTTCTTGTAGTGGAGGAGAATTGTGACGCCCGGATATTTAGGCTACAGTAATTCCACGCTAATGATGCCACGTCACCTCGGTTATTGTTGTTAATCTCGCGATGGTTCAAAAACGATTCAAATTCAGATTTAAAATCAAGTCAAACAATTAAAGTTTTCAAAAGTCAAATCTAAAAGGTTCTTAATGTGACAAATAAATCATGGATATTATTGGTGGAGTAACAACATCTTTATAAGATATTTAAATACCCTAAAGTGATTAAAACAACATCAAAACAATTAGTTATACTCCTAATATATTTTACCAAATACTAAAATATTTTTATTCTGAGGTAAAACTTCTTAGAACAGTGGATTATTTTGACACACTATTTTTGGGGCTATTTTTATATTTTGCTAAACCAAAAATAAAGTGCAACTAAAATAAAACAGAAAAGAGAAATGATAAAAAAAGGAAAAGACAAATCTAACTAAAAATAAAAAAAAGGCAGACCCCCCCCCCACTGGGCCATCTGTGGCCCAGCTGGCCGGGCCCAACCAGCCCACCTGGCCCTAACCGGCCCACCCCGCCGCCATATCCCCCCCACTACCCAAACCCTAACCCCACCGACACCCACTCGCCCCCCACTCCCCCTCGTCGGTTGGACCTGGATCGGGATCTCGATCCCCTCGCCCCTCCACCCCGACGCCGACGATCCCCGCCGCCCGACGCCGTTCGTCGCCGCCCGGAGCACGACGTCGCCGAGCTACATCGCCGGCCTGCTTCCTCCTCCCCACCGGCCTGCCTCTTCTTCGCCGCGTCGTCCCCGACCCCCTCCTCGACCCCCGTTGCCCCGTCCTCTGCAACCCACAGTGAGGCCCTCGGCCTCCTCTTCCCCTCTCCGCCGCTCGTCGTGCTCCTCGCTACGACCCCGCCCCGTGCTGCTCTGCAGCGTGCGCGACGAGCCCACGCGCCCGTCGCCTTGGCCGTGCCCATGTTTCCCCCCGCTCTGCTCCGCCTCTGGCCGCGACCAAGCCCGCATCCGCTTGGCCCGCCTTCCCTGCTCCCGTGGGCGCCGAGCCTCCCCACCGGCTCCGGCGTGAGCCCCCGCTGTCGCTAAGGCCACTGCAACCGCCGTGCGCACGCGTCGCCGCCCCTGGTGTTGGCGCCGTCGTCTCGTCCCCCCGCCTCCGCCTCTGGCCCCGCAGGCCACCGCCACGCCGGCGGCCAGTTCTGCCACCCCGCGGCGTCTCGGGTCTGCCCTGCGGGTGCAAACGCCCGGGCGCCCGCTGCCCGTGGCTCCGCTAGCGCCCGATCCACTAGGCCCCCTGGGGTCAATGACAGGAGGGTCCCGCCTCCAGAACGTTAAAAAAAGATAAAAAGATAAAAGAAATACCTAATTAAAAATAATGATTAATTAATTAATAACTTAATTAATCATGTTAGTTAATCTAATTAAGCCTAATTAATTAACCTAATCACTTTAATTAAATTGACTAATCCTGTTTAGTTAACTGTGTCAATGACAGACGGGACCCACACGTCACGTTGTCCAGTCAACCCCTGTTGACCTCTGACGTCAGCATGACATCATGCTGATGTCATAAATCCAATTTCGAATTAAATTAAATAATTAATTAAATTCCAGAAATTAATAAAAGCTTTAGAAAATCATATCTTTTAATCCGTAACTCGGATTGAATTATTTTCAACATGAAAGTTGCTCAGAATGATGAGACGAATCCGAATACGCAGCCCGTTCGTCAGCCACATGTCCCTAGCATAGCAAACGTGCAACATTTCACCTCCGGTTCATCCGTCCGAAAATGCGAAACGCCGGGGGTACTTTCCCGGATGTTTCCCCCCTTCGCCGATATCACCTACTACCGCGTTAGGGCACACCTACCACCGCGTATTGCCATATTACGTTTTGTGATGCTTGATTGCTCTGTTATTTATTATGTTCCCCTTCCGTTACTTCTTTCCGGTAGACCTCGAGACTGCCGGTGACCCCCAGTTCGACTACGGAGTTGATGACCCCTCCTTGCCAGAGCAACCAGGCAAGCCCCCCCCCCCCCTTGATCACCAGATATCGCCTATTCTTCTCTATACTGCTTGCATTAGAGTAGTGTAGCATGTTACTGTTCGGTTACTCCTATTCTGTTGCATAGCCTGTCATTGTTGCTACAGTCATTGATACCTTACCCGCAATCCTAAATGCTTAGTATAGGATGCTAGTTTATCATCATTGGCCCTACACTCTTGTCAGTCTGCCTTGCTATACTATCGGGCCGTGATCGCTTGGGAGGTGATCACGGGTATATACTGTACATACATACATATTATACAGATGGTGACTGAAGTCGGGTCAGCTTGTTGAGTACCCGCAAGTGATTCTGATGAGGGGGCTGAAAGGACAGGTGGCTCCATCCCGGTAGAGGTGGGCCTGGGTTCTCGACGGCCCCCGACTGTTACTTTGTGGCGGAGCGACATGGCAGGTTGAGACCACCTAGGAGACAGGTGGGCCTGGCCCTGTTCGGCGTTCGCGGATACTTAACACGCTTAACGAGATCTTGGTATTTGATCTGAGTCTGGCCATTTGGTCTATACGCACTAACCATCTACGCGGGAGTAGTTATGGGTTTCCCGACATCGTGGTATCAGCCGAAGCCTTCTTGACATCAGCGACGGAGCGGCGCGCGCCGGATTGGACTGGAACACCTACTCTTGTATAAGGGAGGCTAGGTCTGCTTCTGGCCGCCCTCGCAACGTGCAGGTGTGCAATGGGCGATGGGACCGGACCCCTGCGCGCATAGGATTTAGACCGGCGTGTTGACCTCTCTGTTGTGCCTAGGTGGGGCTGCGGCGTGTTGATCTTCCGAGGCCGGGCATGACCCAGGAAAGTGTGTCCGGCCAAATGGGATCAAGCGTGTTGGGTTGTGTGGTGCACCCCTGCAGGGAAGTTTATCTATTCGAATAGCCGTGTCCCTCGGTAAAAGGACGACCCGGAGTTGTACCTTGACCTTATGACAACTAGAACCGGATACTTAATAAAACACACCCTTCCAAGTTCCACAGACAACCCGGTGATCGCTTTTCTACAGGGCGACGAGGAGAGGATCGCCGGGTAGGATTATGCTATGCGATGCTACTGGAGATGCTACTTGGAGATGCTACTTGGAGATGCTACTTGGAGGACTTCAATCTACTCTCTTCTACATGCTGCCAGACGGAGGCTGCCAGAAGCGTAGTCTTCGACAGGATTAGTTATCCCCCTCTTATTCTGGCATTCTGCAGTTCAGTCCACTAATATGGCCCTTTACACATATAACCGCATATGTAGTGTAGCTCCTTGCTTGCGAGTACTTTGGATGAGTACTCACGGTTGCTTTCTCCCCCCTTTTCCCCCTTTCCTTTCTTTCTGGTTGTCGCAACCAGATGCTGGAGCCCAGGAGCCGGACGCCACAGTCGATGACGACTCCTACTATAACACAGGTGCCTACTACTACGTGCAGCCCGCTGACGACGACCAGGAGTAGTTTAGGAGGATCTCAGGCAGGAGGCCTGCGCCTCTTTCGATCTGTATCCCAGTTTGTGCTAGCCTTCTTAAGGCAAACTTGTTTAACTTATGTCTGTACTCAGATATTGTTGCTTCCGCTGACTCGTCTATGATCGAGCACTTGTATTCGAGCCCTCGAGGCCCCTGGCTTGTATTATGATGCTTGTATGACTTATTTATGTTTTAGAGTTGTGTTGTGATATCTTCCCGTGAGTCCCTGATCTTGATCGTACACGTTTGCGTGCATGATTAGTGTATGATTGAATCGGGGGAGTCATAGGATCTTACCCAGTTTCAGGGCTCTCCTAGGAGATAACACCCCTACTGCTGCTCTGCGGGGTCTCCGCATGATCACTAGGGCAAAGTGACTACAATGGTGCTCCTGGAGCTGTATCGGGAGGCAGGAGAGGGCAAGGCTAGCTCTCTCCTCCTTATGCTATCTGGCCTATCTCTACCAAGGTCCGAACCCTTTGCATGGGTGCCCCGGGGGGTTTACATAGGCCTACCCCCCGGGGGTACAATGGTAATCCGGCTTGGCGCGGGTCCCATCTGTCTGTCCCTCAGACCGCCGTCCTTCCCGCCGGCTTTTGGGGCCCGCCGACTGGCGGGTCCCGCGGACAGGCTTCATACTGTAGCGGCACTCCTGATGACGCAGGCTTGGTCATTGGGTCGTGGCAACAGTGCCACCGTCTACCGGGCGATCACTGTCGCCATTCCCCATCCTATCTGGTTAATGGCTCGTGGGGCCTTGGGGAGGAGTCGGCCGACTCCAGGGAGGCCGATTCCCACAGGTCCGTCTTCGGGGCGCTCAGGCCGCCTTCGGTCCACCCACTGACAGGTGGCCCCGCGGTCTTCGGGTCGTACAAGCCGGCGTCGTGGGCACTGTGCGTTGTGCACTATGGCTGAGGTCAGGGCAGGCATGGCAACAGTGTCGCGCCTCACTGGAGATCTTCCAGCGATACGGCTCACTGTAGCCATGCCGGCCCTTCGTAAGCAGGGGGAACGGCCACGCCGTGACCGTACCCCGCATCGTACTTCGAGATAAGGGAGGAGTCATGGGCCGACTCTCCATGGTCGGCCCCTCTGGAGGTCCCCAGCTTGGAGTCGGCTTATGTCGGAGTCGCCGTCTGGGACTCGGCTTGTCTTGGAGTCGTCGTCTGGGACTTGGCTTGTCTTGGAGTCGGCTCCTGGGACTCGGCCTGAGGGGCGCGGCCTGCCCCGATGTCTTGAAAGATCCTGGGACTCGGGTTAGCCTACCCGTGGCCCATTACTCCGACACAGTGCTTGTGAAGAAGGCCCGGTGCCTATGAAGAAAGACCCAGTGCCTATAAAGAAGGCCCGGTGCCTGTGAAGCTCGCCGCCCCAAGAAAGGCCCGGTGCCTATGAAGAAGGCCCAGTGCCTGTGAAGCTCGCCGCCCGTGACACTCTCACGTAATAATGAGTTGGGGTTGTACACGCCCCGGAGTCTCGGGAGTGCCGCCGTTGGCCTCGGGGGCTCCCGCCCACGCCCACTGGCAGCACTTAGCCCCGCGCTGGTGAGAAGACGTCGAAAACTAGACTAGGTGCCGGACGTGGCTTTTCATTTGCTTTCCGCAGTTGGCTTGTTCTCCCTTGTTTGTACTTTTATTGGAGTTGCTTCTGGTGTCGTTTTCCATCCTCTGCCCCCGTTCTCCGTCTTTGGCTTTTGCCCTGCTTGCTCTCTCTCTCTAAGCCTCATGAGGGGGGGGGCTGCGTGGGCACCCACGCGAGCCCTTCCTCGCCTGCTTTTCGCGAGGCTCCCTTGCTCAAGTCCACGGCGGGAGCACCCCTCTCGGTCCATGCCCCACAGGCATCGCGACACGAAGCGCCGGACCTAAGCTGGCCAACCTCGCGACAAAGGTTCAAAAACAATTCTCCTGGCTGATCTTTGCAGACCTTAAGATGCCCGGCGAGGCCTCAAGCAGGTACCTCGTGAGGAAAAAACTATGGCAAACATCTCGAGCTAAGTTGTTCCTACGCGCAAGCACATAACCGCGACACCATAACACAACATAGGGATGATAAAAATATCATGATCATTAGGGAATTATGGTCTGCTGCACGCCCCCACGGGGCTCCACATTTCTCTCTCTCTCTCAATGCTGGAAAAGGAGGAAAACAAAAAAAATGGTGCGCGCCCTGCGACAGCTCGCGAGGAGGGATCGGCACCGTCCTCCCGAGCTCAATCAGACTCCGCCTCGCGCTTCACCGGGGCACGGTGGCGGGACGACCCGCTACCGCCCTTGAAGCAGGCGCGGCGACGTGGTGGCTGATTGCGGCCACCGCTGGAGGAGCTGTCACCAGAGGAGGAGCCGCTGAAGCTCGGCGAGCTGCGGACACCGCCAGGAGCGGGCTCACCTTCGCCCTTGTCGCGGCCGTCAACGAGGCCAAGCACCTCGTAGCTATCATCGTCTTCGGGGAAGAACCCAATATGGCGGCCATCTTCTCCGAACACCCTCACGTAGAGGGTCGCGTCGCCATCGAACTTGAAGTGGAGGGTGCACCGCCGGCCCAGGCCACGCGCGCGGGCAAACGTCTACCAGCCGCGGGCCAGGGCCACGTTCCCGGTGACGGAGATCTCCACCACGACCCAGGAAGCCCTACTACAGCAGCCGTTCGCCTGCAGCTAGAGCCCACCAGGCCCATCGGCCGGCAGTTCGTCGACAAAGAAGCGGGGGAGCTGGAGCCAGTTGCCGGCCGGATCTGCCAACCACACGACAAACTCCGGCAACACATCTGCCGAGTGAAAGCGTGGCCGGGGAGGCCGCGCAGCCACGGTACATCTTCCTCTATCGACCGGGCGGCCATCACCACGCGAAGGACCACCACCGCGACCACGAGGGGCCGCTGCGGGAGTCGCGGGGTGCTTGTGGGGACGACCACGACCTTGCTTGGGCGGAGGAGAGCCAGGCCCTTCCTGGCGAGTCTTCCCCTTTTCCGCGGCCGGGAACCTCTTCACCGGCGCCATGGAATGCGGCGAGCAACCGGAGCAAGGAGGAAGGAGAAGCAGGTGGGGAGAGGAGAGATGTGCAGTGGGGGATTTTGCCCCTCCACATTTATAGCCCAAGGGAGGCCAACCGCCGACCTCCACGATCACAGGTAATCATGACTCCTTTTGCATGCAGCAGGGACTTGTCAAATCGGGCAGTTGCCGAGGCAGCGTGGGGAAGCAGAGATGCCCACGTCCAATCAACCGCCACGCGGCGACCAAGGCCGCAGGCTGTTGGGGCCCATGGCGCTCCGCACTTGCTCTTTGGCTTCGCTGATAAGCCAAGTCCGAGCGCACCTTGGGCCCAGGGGCTACTGTCGGCGTTCTGCGAACGGGGGTCCCCAGACTTGCCTGCCTGCGGCCTGGGGCGTGGCTCGAGCAGTGGCCCAGTGCGTCCCGTCTTAATCAACCCATGTTCAAGATCCTTGCGAGGGGCCAAGCCTCGTGGGGCGGACGACACAAGACTTCTTCAGGGGCGGCCTCACCAGGCAGGCTCGCGAGGAGGCGGAGAGATCAAGGCAAGGAGTACCTCGCGAGGTGCTCGTGACGCAAGCCATGACGATCAAGATCAGGCTAGCGCCAGGCGGGCGCCAGCCAGTGCAGTGTCCTAGTTTCCTCTTTGATGCAATGGGGGCAAGCGCGGGTGCGGAGTACCGAGGCATCAAGCAAAGGTTTCCATATCAGTGCAATGAGACCAAGCCCAGCAGGACGGCAGGACGGAGATCACCACGGAGCCCAAGACAGCGTCATCACCAGTGCCTTTGGCAGTCAAAGACCACCTTTAGTTAGGATAGCTTGTACTAGCTGTCCCCCTTCAAAATGGCCATTGTTGGCTCCCTTCCCGCTCAATATTTGGGAAGAGGACTAAGGCCTCTATATATAGAGATAGCCACCACAGTAGAAGGCATCTGGATCTCACCTAGAGCCAACATAGATGGAACAATTCCTCTCCAAGCACACCACCACAAGAACACACCTCGCGAGGATGTTCTTCCTATGTACTGTTCATCATCCGCCCTAGAGGCAATCCACCATACCACACACTGGATTAGGGTATTACACCACAACGGTGGCCCGAACCAGTATAAACCTCGTGTCCCTTGTGTTGTTCATCATATAGCTTAGAATCACGACGAAGTTTTGGGGCATGGATCGGTAGGGAGTAGATCTTCGTGCGCACCCCAGAGTTCAAACCTCAAGGGTTTTGCTGGAACCTGATATCTGACAACAGCGGCCTCCAGGGGAAGCGAGCATGCTTCCTGCACACCCGCGTCAGGCCCGCGTGCCACCATAGGAGGTGGCGGCGCGCGTGCACCAGGACCAGGTTCCACCCCCTCGACGGGACCCAGTGGCCACAGCAGGATGCCGCACATTCACCCCGGAGCTCCGCAACGTCGTCTGGCCAAGCAAGTTCAAGCCTGACCCGCCCCCACGCTACGACGGCACCGCCGACCCCGCTGAGCTCCTGCAACTCTATGAGCTAACCATCGAGGCGGCCAGCGGCGACGAGAAGATCATAGTGAGTTGGTTCCCGATGGCCCTCAAGGATGGCGCGCGTTCTTGGCTCCTGAAACTTCCTGAGGGATCGGTCTCTTCCTGGGGGGAGATGTGCGGCCGCTTCATCACCAACTTCCAGGGCACTCGTGACCGTCCGCCGGCCGCGGGTGTCCTACGCCGCATCAAGCAGCAGCCAGGGGAGACCCTGCAGAAGTACATCCACGGCTTCAACAACAATCGCCTCAAGATCCCCAAGGTGTCGGATGAGGCCATCATCTCAGTGTTCACTGATGGCATCCGTGATGTCAAGATGAAGGAGTTGCTCTCCATCCATGCGGATCTCTGCACAGCCCTGGAGATGTTCAACATGGTGAACAAGTGTGCAAGGGCTGAGGAGGGGCGCCTCTCCCTCCTCGAGCTCCCTGATGCTGACCCAGAAGACAAGAAGGCCAAGGCCAAGGACGTGAAGCGCAAGGGGTCGGCCTTTCTCGCGGCAGAGCCAGAGACGAAGCGCGGCTGCGATCACCCCGAGTCGTCCAAGAGCAACCGCCCGTTCTGCATCTTCCACAACGTCCACAGCCACAACACTAATGACTGCCAGGAGCTCAGGGCTCTCCACGACAGGTGCCTCAGTCGACGCCCCAAGCATAATGATCGAGGCTACGGCCGTGGAGGTGGCCGAGGTGGAGGATGTTGGGACGGATGCAACCATCGCCAGGAGTGGCGCGACCATCCTCGGGAGGACCGTTGGCAAGGCCAACCTCGCGAGGACGCTTGGAGGGAGCAGCCTCGTGAGGAGCGCCCTCAGGGCAATGCCGGTATGCCTCCACTACCTCCACCACCAAGAAGGAATGAAGATCACCACCAGGATGAGGGGCTGGGGGCTTCCAGGAGCCTCGAGCCATCGCCTGCATCTTGGGCGGCTCACAGGCCCCAGCTTCTCACCGCATCTACAAGAAGTTCGCGCGCGAGGTGAATGCTGCGCTCCCCAAGCTAGAAGCAACTCGCCCTCGCAGGTGGTCCAAATGCGCCATCACCTTCAGCTCCTCAGACCAGCTCAAGTGTGCGGCCACTGCTGGCGCGCTCCCCATGCTCTGCTCTCCCGTGATCAGCAACGTGGTCATCAACAAGACTCTCATCGATGGTGGAGCAGGGCTCAATGTCCTGTCTGTTCAAACATTCGACATACTCCAAGTGCCGTACTACCAGCTTCAGCCAACCAATCAATTTTCAGGAGTGACTGACGGCTCCACACACCCGATAGGGCAGGTCCGCCTCCCTGTCACCTTCGGCGAGCGCAACAACTACCACACCGAGCTCATCGACTTCGACATCGCCGACATCCGCCTGCCCTACGACGCCATCCTAGGGTACCCAGTGCTGGGCAAGTTCATGGCAGCAACGCACCACAGCTACAACGTCCTCAAGATTCCTGGAAGCAGCGACGTCATCACGGTCGTATGCCAAGAGAAGGATGATATGTGCTCCCTCGAGCGCGCCTTCCAAGCTGCAGCAGTCCAGAACCCTGGAGATGAGGGCAGTGCCCTCCCTCCTGAGGTCGCCCCCCAAGAGGAAGAAGCTGCAGCTGGGTCAGGGATCCCGTGGGGAACACTACTAGGAAAACGGCTATAGCTAATATGGACATTAATGGCGCACCACGTATGTGTATATAGGTATGCCATTAAACTCCAAATACTAATGGCGCACCACATCCACGGTGCGCCACCACTAACAATTTTTTTTTCAAAACTAGTAATGGCGCACCAGGGGATAGTGCGCCATTACTAGTTTAACTAGTAATGGCGCACCACACCCTCGGTGCGCCACTACTAACAAATTTTTTAAATTTTTTTTTCAAAACTAGTAACGGCGCACCAGGGGATAGTGCGCCATTACTAGTTTTAACTAGTAATGGCGCACCACACCCTCGGTGCGCCACTACTAACAATTTTTTTTTTCAAAATTGTAATGGCGCACCGTGGGTGTGGTGCGCCATTACTAGTTAAACTAGTAATGGCACACCACACCCACGGTGCGCCATTACAAACTTTGACCAAAAATTCCACAGAATGCAACCCCCCTGTGGACCGCCTTTTCAGTTTTAAAAAAATAAATGAAAATGATGGAAATTTCAAAAAAATAAAAGAAAAGAAGTTTCCCATGTGATATGTGGTCTACTTGTTGGGAAAATTTACAAATATGAATTTCGACTTTATTTGCAAAATCTCTCTGGAATTTGTAAAATGGGCATAACTTTTGCAAACGAACTCGGATTAAAAAGTTTTTTATATGAAAAATCATCTACTCGAAAAGTTACATCCGAATTCAACCGGGGGAACCCCGTTGAAGGTTTTTAGAATCCCAAAAAACCTAACAGAAAAAAGATACGGGGCTTTTAAGATCTAGAGGGGGAAAAGTGGGAAAAATTTCAAACTTAGTAGTGGCGCACCATTTGCTAGGTGCGCCACTAGTAACAAAAAAAGTTAGTTTCAAATTATTTTTTTTGGAAAAAATGTTCAAAATATGATAATATGAACGGAAGTTGAAATATTTTTTCAAAATTTCATCACACTCATAAACATGAACAAAGTCCTAGACATCAACAAGGTTTAATAGGATTGATATGCTAGATATATCAACAAGTGCTTGTTAAGTGAGCTGGTGCTGGGGTTAGATAGAACTCTGAAGTTAAGCATGCTTGGGCTGGAGTAGTGTGAGGATGGGTGACCTTTCGGGAAGTTTGACCACGGAGTGCAATTTGACTTCATATTAAGCATATTGACCCGAGATTAAGCCATAGTGACCCGAGATTAAGAAAAAAACGAAAAAAAATTCTGAAAAAAAATTGAATTGTTTTTGAAAGAGTTTCTAATTTTTTTTTGAAAAAACTTGTTAGTAATGGCGCACTTCTATGTGGTGCGCCATTACTAAGTCAGATAGTAATGGCGCACCTCTAGGCATAATAATGGCGCACTATAGGTGCGCCATTACTATCTGTGATAGTAATGCCGCACCTATGCTGCGCCAGTACTAAAAATTACTAGTGGCGTGACGATAGTGGCGCACCTGTAGTGTGCCATTAATGGCCAAAACAGATGCGCCACTAATTAGCCTTTTCCTAGTAGTGGAAGCATTGCCCATGGACGCCGCGCTGAGCCTCGCGTCCCCAAATGTGGTGCCTTCACCCATCGCATAGGAAGGCGCACCCGGTGCCCCTCTCAGGCTAGGCTCGGGGGCTCTCCTCAGGAGGGCCTCAGACTTAGCTAGGGTCATGAGGGAGGCGCTCGAGCACCATGTGGAGTTGCTCTTCAGAGCACACTTCCCAAGAGAAGGCATCAAGCGAGAGGTGCCAGCCGTTCAGGATTCATCAGCAAGGCAATCGAGGAGATTCAGGAGGCAAGGGTTCTGCAAGGCGATCGTCGCCTACCACAAGGCGTGACTCACTGCCCTGGCGAGGGTATGGAGTTCCGCATCTGCATCGACATCCCTGGGCTCAATAGGGCCGCATCTCGGTAGCTCTTCTGGCCGTCTCGTGTCGGTCGGTGTGAGGGCCCCCCTCACAGCTACGTCCGCATGCCATTCGGCTAGCCCGACGCGGCTGTGGTGTTCCAGCGCTGTGCAAGGGATGCCCCGGTGGCTCGCGAGGCCAGGCATCCGGCAATCCTGGTGGAGATGGAGGAGCACCCCCAGGAGCCTCACGGGCCCTCTGGGCCTCCCGAGGCTCGGCACCAGGGCGGTTCAGGAGGAACGACTCCGGCAACGGGCGCCTTCAGCTACCCCGACACCTCTTCAGCAACGGTACGAGGTGACATCTCTCTAGTTCGTTCAGTTTGGGGGCGCGCCTCGGGCTACATCATCCCCAGGCTGCATGGGTCCGTCCCTGCGGCATGTATCCCTTTTGCATCTGTCAAAGCTAGTTTACCTTCCTTCGCAAGATACCTTAAGATTATCAAGTGCCTGACCGGCGCTTCGTCTCCAAGAATGTCTCGCACCCTTGCGAGCCCTCCCGTGACCGCCTCATGATTAAGGACTGACATGACGTCCGTGCTCGGGTCCGTCCCTACAACGTTGCTAAATCCAAGAGGCTGAGCTCTGGCTCACAGGCCAGTCCCCGTGTACGTCACCTCCCATGGCCCTTGGTGCCTTGTTCTCGCATGAGCTAATCATGGGAGGATGAGTGAGGGCACACGACTTGGTGCCCCCGTGGCCACGGGAACCGCGCGCCGGTTGTTTTTCTTCAGGATCTTTGCTTGGGTCCATCCCCGCAGCGTCTGTGCTCGGGTCCATCCCTGCAGCATCGATAAACCCAACATCTAAGCTCTGTCTGGCGGGCCATCCCTGTTCACGTCACCTCCTGGGGTCGTTGGTGTCTGACCTTCTCATGCAATATCCTCAAGAAGCTCATTCATCGCAGGCTACCTAACCATCTTGTAGGACTGATACAAGTACTCTCAATCAAGCCCAGGCGCAACCTACCTTAAGTGAGGGCCTCGTGAGTCCTGCGCTTGCTCACCGGTGCCCATATGCACCTCCTCCAGCCCTGTCGTGCAAGCCACGTGTCAGGGCGGGGCTGTACACGCCCCCGGGGCTCTACTCGGAGGGAGCCCCCTCCCACGCACCAGTGGAAGCACCATGGTCCATGCTGGCCATCGACACTTCCGAGGAGCGGCTATGCCCGTGCAAGAGCGGAAGCGATATGCTCCGTGCTGGTGATAAACAACTGGGGGGTGGCCTCGCAGCTGCATTAACCTCAGGGAGCTTCCGGGCTCGGTGGCTAGCCTCACCGCGCTGCTCTCCCTCGAGAGGGTGGCGCGAGGGGGCTCGGCACAGGGGCTATGCTCAGGTCACGGCTGGCGTACCCCACCGCACCAGGCCCCACGGGCCTGGTCGTCGCGCGCCCCTCCCGAGCGAGAGCCCGACGAGGAAAGGTAGGATGGTCGGTTCGTATGTCAATGGGGACTCCTGAGCATCGCGTCTCAGGAGCCTAACTGACCATGTAGCCCCTCATGCCTTGGTCTCGTCCTGGTGATCCGGACGACCCAACGGCGGCTGAGGCATGCGCGAGGCCGGGCCCTACCGACATAGAACGGCAAGACCTGACTTTCGCCCTTATCAAGCCGTTCGTAAGTCAAAAGGGACTCCTGAGCATCGCGTCTCAGGAGCCTAACTAGCCACGTAGCCCCTCACCCCTTGGGCTCATCCTGGCGATCCGGACGACCCAACGGCGGCTGAGGTATGCGCCGGGCCGGGCCCTGCCGACGCAGAACATCAAGGCTTGCCTTTGCATTTTTCCTAAGTTGTTCGCACGTCAAGGAGGACTCCCGAGCATCACGTCTCAGGAGCCTAACTGGTCACATAGTCCCTCACCCCTTGGGCTCATTCTGGCGATCCGGATGACCCAACGGCCGCTGAGGTATGCGCGGGGCTGGCTCTGCCAATGCAGAACAATAAAGCAGAAGGAAAAAAATTGAAGGACCATAACCTAATTATTACAAAACATATTGTTCCAAGCAAACAGTTTTAAACGCCTCCGCGAGGCATGCTGCATGATACAGGAGAATAGGAAGGAGCAGCATCACCAAGCTACCTCTTCAGCCTTGGGTGCCGCCATCACCCGCTAGCAGAGCCCCGCCTCCAGGCGCGTCACCCGTCCCCTCGGCCCCGGCCGGAGGACCAACGACAATGAACTTGCTCAGCAGGGCGTCCACGGAGCCCTTCACCGCGGCAGTAGTAGCGTCCTATGAGTCGGAGTCCATGGGATCGAGGAAGGAGGAGAAGTCATAGCCGGCGTCTCGGAGATAAAGATGGCTGAAGACGCACGTTAGGGCCGAGGAAGAAAGTAGGCGAGCCTCACCTTCCACCAAAGAGCCAAACCCGTCGACAGCGTCCTCGAGAGCTGCCACGACCTCAGGGAGCAGAGTGACAAGGTGCTACGTCTTGAGCTTGCGTTGGTTTTCCTTGAAGAGGAAAGGGTGATGCAGCAATAGTAGTGTAAGTATTTCCCTCAGTTTTTGAGAACCAAGGTATCAATCCAGTAGGAGGCTCCTCAAAAGTCCCACGCACCTACACAAACAAACAAAGAACTCGCAACCAATGCAATAAAGGGGTTGTCAATCCCTTCACGGCCACTTGCGAAAGTGAGATCTGATAGAGATAGTATGATAAGATAAATATATTTTTGGTATTTTATAATATAGATGCAAATAAAAGTAGATTGGAAGCAAATATGATAAGAGATAGACCCGGGGGCCATAGGTTTCACTAGTGGCTTCTCTCAAGATAGCATAAGTATTACGGTGGGTGAACAAATTACTGTCGAGCAATTGATAGAAAAGTGAATAATTATCAGATTATATAGGCATGATCATGTATATAGGCATCACATCCGTGACAAGCAGAACGACTCCTGCCTGCATCTACTACTATTACTCCACACATCGACCGACTCCTGCCTGCATCTAGAGTATCAAGTTCATAAAGAACAGAGTAACGCATTAAGCAAGATGACATGATGTAGAGGTATAAACTCATGCAATATGATATAAACCCAATCTTTTTATCCTCGATGGCAACAATACAATACGTGCCTTGCAACCCTTTCTGTCACTGGGTAAGGACACCGCAAGATTGAACCCAAAGCTAAGCACTTCTCCCATGGCAAGAAAGATCAATCTAGTAGGCCAAACCAAACTGATAATTCGAAGAGACTTGCAAAGATAACTCAATCATACATAAAAGAATTCAGAGGAGATTCAAATATTTCTCATAGATAAACTTGATCTTAAACCCACAATTCATCGGATCTCGACAAACACACCACAAAAAGAGTTTACATCGAATATATCTCCACAAGAGAGGGGGAGAACATTGTATTGAGATCCAAAAAGAGAGAAGAAGCCATCTAGCTAATAACAATGGACCCGAAGGTCTATGGTAAACTAATCACAACTCATTGGAGGGGCTATGGTGTTGATGTAGAAGCCCTCCATCGTCGATTCCCCCTCCGGCAAAGCGCCGGCGAAGGCTCCAAGATGGGATCTCGCGGATACAGAAGGTTACGGTGGTGGAAATTGTGTTTCGTTGGCTCCCTGGATGTTTTCGGGGTACGTAGGCATATATAGGAGGAAGAAGTACGTCGGTGGCCGCCCAAGGGGCCCACAAGACAAGGAGCGCGCCCTATAGGGGTGGGCACGCCCTACCCTCTCGTGGCCGCCTCGGCTGCTTCTTGACCTGCACTCCAAGTCCTCTGGATCATGTTCGTTCCAAAAATCACGCTCCCGAATGTTTCATTCCGTTTGGACTCCGTTTGATATTCCTTTTCTTAGAAATACTGAAATAGGCAAAAAAACAGCAATACGGGCTGGGCCTCTGGTTAGTAGGTTAGTCCCAAAATTGATATAAATGTGTAAAATAAAGCACATAAACATCCAAAAGGGGTAATATAATAGCATCGAACAATAAAAAATTATAGATATGTTAGAGATGTATCAAGCATCCCCAAGCTTAATTCATGCTCGTCCTCGAGTAGGTAAATGATAAAAACAGAATTTTTGATGTGGAATGCTACCTAGCATAATTCTCAATGTAATTTTCTTTATTGGGGCATGAATGTTCAGATCCAAATGATTCAAAATAAAAGTTCATATTGACATAAGAAATAGTGATACTTCAAGCATACTAATCAAAGTAATCATGTCTTCTCAAAATAACATGGCCAAAGAAAGTTATCCCTACAAAATCATATAGTCTGGCTGTTGCTCTATCTTCATCACACAAAGTATTTAATCATGCACAATCCCGATGACAAGCCAAGCAATTGTTTCATACTTTAATAATCTCAAACTTTGGCACTTTCACGCAATACATGAGCGTGAGCCATGGACATAGCACTATATGTGGAATAGAATGGTCGTTGTGGAGAAGACAAAAAGGAGAAGATAGTCTCACATCAACTAGGCGTATCAACGGGCTATGAAGATGCCCATTAATAGATATCAATGTGAGTGAGTAGGGATTGCCATGCAACGGATGCACTAGAGCTATAAATATATGAAAGCTCAACAAAAGAAACTAAGTGGGTGTGCATCCAACTCGCTTGCTCACGAAGACCTAGGGCATTTTTGAGGAAGCCCATCATTGGAATATACAAGCCAAGTTCTATAATGAAAAATTCCCACTAGTATATGAAAGTGACAACATAGGAGACTCTCTATCATGAAGATCATGGTGCTACTTTGAACCACAAGTGTGGAAAAGAGATAGTAGCATTCTCCCTTATCTCTTTTTCTCTCATTTTATTTTTTTCTTTTCTTTTTTCTTTCTTTCTTTTTTTCTTTGGCCTTTCTTTTTTTATTTTTTTTCTTTCTCTTTTTTTTATTTTTGGCCTTTTTCCTTTTTTTTCTTTTTGTAAAGTCCGAAGTCTCATCCCGACTTGTGGGGGAATCATAATCTCCATCATCCTTTCCTCACTGGGACAATGCTCTAATCATGAAGATCATCACACTTTTATGGATTTACAAATCAAGAATTACAACTCAAAGCTAGAACAAGATATGACTCTATATGAATTCCTCCGGCGGTGTACCGGGATATGCAATGAATCTAGAGCGACATGTATAAAAATTATGAAGGTGGCCTTGCCACAAATACGATGTCAACTACACGATCATGCAAAGATCAATATGACAAAAATAATGCGTGCCATATGAACGGAACGGTGGAAAGTTGCATGGCAATATATCTCGGAATGGCTATGGAAATGCCATAATAGGTAGGTATGTTGGTCGTTTTGAAGAAGGTATATGGTGGGTGTATGGTAACGACAAAAGTTGCGCGGCACAAGAGAGGCTACCAATGGTGGAAGGGTGAAAGGGTGCATATAATCCATGGACTCAACATTAGTCAAAAGAACTCATATGCTTGTTGCAAAAATTTAGAAGTCATCAAAAACAAAGTACTACACGCATGCTCCTAGGGGGATAGATTGGTAGGAAAAGACCATCGCTCGTCCCCGACCGCCACTCATAAGGAAGACAATCAATAAATAAAATTGTGCTCCAACTTCATCACAAAGCGGTTCACCATACGTGTATGCTACGGGAATCACAACCCTCAACACAAGCATTTTTCATAATCACCTCAACTAACATGACTTTAATATCACTACCTCCATATCTCAAAACAATTATCAAGCATCAAATTGATCATAGCATCCAATTCTCTTTCTATGATAGTTTTTATTATACCCAACTTGGATGCTCATCATTCTGGGACCAAATTTGTAACCATAGCAAATACCATGCTGTTCTAAAAGACTCTCAAAAAGATATAAGTGAAGCATGAGAGACTAGCTATTTCTTAAAAATTAAGCCACCACCGTGCTCTAAAAGATATAAGTGAAGCACTAGAGCAAAAACTATCAAGCTCAAAAGATATAAGTGAAGCACATAGAGTATTCTAGCAAATTCTAATCAAGTAGGCTTCTCCCAAAAGGTGTGTACAGCAAGGATGATTATGTTAAACTAAAAAGCAAAGGCTAATATAATACACGACGCTCCAAGCAAAACACATATCATGTGGCGAATATATAGCTCCAAGTAAAGTTACCAATGAACGAAGACGAAAGAGGGGATGCCTTCCCGGGGCATCCCCAAGCTTAGGCTTTTGGCTATCCTTGAATATCTTGGGGTGCCATGGGCATCCCCAAGCTTAGGCTCTTGCCACTCCTTATTCCACAGTCCATAAAAGCTTTACCCAAAACTTGAAAACTTCACAACACAAAACTCAACAGGAAATCTTATAAGCTCCGTTAGTGAAAAAAAACCCACCACATATGGTACTGTAACAAACTCATTATTTATTTATTTTGGTGTTAAACCTACTGTATTCCAACTTCTCTATGGTTTATAAAATATTTTACTAGCCATAGATGCATCAAAATAAGCAAACAACACACGAAAAACAGAATCTGTCAAAAACAGAACAGTCTGTAGCAATCTGTAACTAAGGCAAACTTCTGGAACTCCAAAAATCCTACCAAAATAGGAAGTCGTGGACAATTTCTCTATTGATCAGAAGCAAAAAGAATCAACACAAAATCACGTTTCCGTGATTTAACAAAACTACATTCGCGTGTGCAAAGTTTCTGTTTTTCAGCAGAATCAAATCAACAATCATCATAGGTTATCCTATAGGTTCTACTTGGCACAAACACTAATTAAAATATAAAAACACATATAAACAGAAGGTATATGCAAGATTTATTACTAAACAGGAACAAAAACAAAAACACAAATAAAATTGGGTTGCCTCCCAACTAGCGCTATCGTTTAACGCCCCTAGCTAGGCATAAAAGCGAAGATAGATCTAAGTAGTGCCATCTTTGGCACTCAATTCATAAGTAGATCGCATGATAGATTCATAAGGTAATTTGAATTTCTTTCTTGGAAAGTGCTCCATGCCTTTCTTTAATGGAAATTGGAATCTAATATTCCCTTCCTTCATATCAATAATCGCGCCAATCGTTCTAAGGAAAGGTCTACCAAGAATAATAGGGCAAGAAAGATTGCAATCTATATCAAGAACGATAGAATCTACGGGAACCAAATTTATATTTGCAACAATGAGAACATCATTGATCCATACCGTTGGCTTTTTAATGGTGGAATCCGCAAGATGCAAATTTAAAGAGCAATCATCAAGATCATGGAAACCTAGAATATCACATCAAGTTTTAAGAATCATGGAAACACTAGCACTCAAATCACACAAAGCAAAACACTCATGATCTTTAATTCTAATCTTTATAGTAGGTTCGCACTCATCCTTCAGTTTTCTAGGTATAAAAACTTCCAAGTTAAGTTTTTCATCATAAGATTGCATCAAGACATCAACGATATGTTTGGTAAAAGCTTTATTTTGACTATAAGCATGTGGAGAATTAACAACGGATTGCAACAAGGAAATACAACCTTCTAAAGAACAATTATCATAATCAAATTCCTTGAAATCCGAGATAGTGGGTTCAATACTATTTAAAGTCATGACCTCTCCAATCCCACTTTACGAAGTTTAGCTTCGAGATCTAAATACTCCGAATTCTTGGGATGCCTTCTAGGTAAAGTTGACTCATCTTCAGTCCCATAATTATCACGATTCATATTGCAAAACAAAGATATAATAAGAGACGCATCAATAACTTTAAGATCTTCATCATTATTTTCATTGAAACTAGAAGAACACGCCTTTACAAAGCAATCTTTCTTAGCACGTAATCTAGCAGTTCTTTCCTTGCACTCGTCAATGGAAATTCTCATGGCTTTGAGAGACTCATTGATATAATGCTTAGGAGAGGAAGATCTAAGTTTAAGAGAATCAACATCAAGCGAAAGTCTATCAACGTGCCTAGCCAAATCATCAACTTTGAGCAATTTTTCTTCAAGCAAAGCATTAAAATTCTTTTGAGAGATCATAAATTGTTTCACACTATTCTCAAAATCAGAGGGCATCTTATTAAAATTACCATAAGAATTATTGTAGGAACTTCCATAATTATTACAGGAATTACTAGGGAACGGTCTAGAATTAAAGTTTCCTCTATAGGCATTGTTACCGGAACTATTCCTACCAACAAAATTCACATCCATAGATTCATTATTATTCTCAATCAAAGTAGATAGGCGTATCACTGGGATCAAGAGGAGTATTTTTAGTAGCAAATAATTTCATAAGTTCATCCATCTTTCCACTCAAAACATTGATTTCTTCTATAGCATGTACTTTTTTACTAGAAGATATTTTGGTGTGCCATTGAGAATAATTAGCCATAATATTATCAAGAAGTTTTGTATCATCTCCTAACATGATTTCCGTAAACGTGCCTCCCGCGGCCGAATCTAAGAGATTTCTAGAAGCAAAGTTCAAACCAGCATAAATTTTTTGTATGATCATCCATAAATTCAAACCATGAGTAGGGCAATTGCGAATCATCAATTTCATTCTTTCCCAAGATTGGGCAACATGCTCATGATCAAGTTGTTTAAAATTCATAATATCGTTCCTAAGAGTGATGATCTTAGCGGGAGGAAAATACTTAGAGATAAAAGCATCTTTGCACTTGTTCCAAGAATCAATACTATTTTTAGGCAAAGACGAAAACCAAACTTTAGCATGATCTCTAAGTGAAAACGGAAATAACTTCAATTTAACAATATCGTTATTCGTATCTTTCTTCTTTTGCATAGCACATAAATCAACAAAGTTCTTTAGATGAGTAGCGGCATCTTCACTAGGAAGGCCGGCGAATTGATCTTTCATAACAAGATTCAGCAAAGCAGTATTGATTTCACAAGACACAACATCATTAAGAGGAGCAATCGGAGTACTAAGGAAATCATTATTATTGGTATTGGAGAAATCACACAATTAGGTATTATCTTGCGCCATGGCAACAAGTAATCCAACACACAAGCAAACAGAAAAAGGGCAAGCGAAAGAGAGAGGAGAAGTTTGGGAAAGAGAGGGCAAATAAAACGGCAAGGGTGAAGTGGCGGAGAGGAAAACAAGAGGCAGATGGCAACTAATGTAAATGCGAGGGAGATGAGTTTGTGATGGGTACTTGGTATGTCTTGACTTGAGCGAAGACCTCCCCGGCAATGGCGCCAGAAATCCTTCTTGCTACGTCTTGAGCTTGCGTTGGTTTTCCTTGAAGAGGAAAGGGTGATGCCGCAATAGTAGCATAAGTATTTCCCTCAGTTTTTGAGAACCAAGGTATCAATCCAGTAGGAGGCTCCTCAAAAGTACCACGCACCTACACAAAGAAACAAAGAACTCGCAACCAACACAATAAAGGGGTTGTCAATCCCTTCACGACCACTTGCGAAAGTGAGATCTGATAGAGATGGTATGAGAAGATAAATATATTTTTGGTATTTTATAATATAGATGCAAAAAGTAAAGATGCAAATAAAAGTAGATTGGAAGCAAAGATGATAAGAGATAGACCCGGGGGCCATAGGTTTCACTAGTGGCTTCTCTCAAGATAGCATAAGTATTACGGTGGGTGAACAAATTACTGTCGAGCAATTGATAGAAAAGTGAATAATTATGAGATTATCTAGGCATGATCATGTATATAGGCATCACGTCCGTGACAAGTAGACCGACTCCTTCCTGCATCTACTACTATTACTCCACACATCGACCGACTCCTGCCTGCATCTAGAGTATTAAGTTCATGATGTAGAGGGATAAACTCATACAATATGATATAAACCCCATCTTTTTATCCTCGATGGCAACAATACAATACGTGCCTTGCAACCCTTTGTGTCACTTGGTAAGGACACCGCAAGATTGAACCCAAAGCTAAGCACTTCTCTCATGGCAAGAAAGATCAATCTAGTAGGCCAAACCAAACTAATAATTTGAAGAGACTTGCAAAGATAACTCAATCATACATAAAAGAATTAAGAGGAGATTCAAATATTTCTCATAGATAAACTTGATCATAAACCCCACAATTCATCGGATCTCGACAAACACACCGCAAAAAGAGTTTACATCGAATAGATCTCCACAAGAGAGTGGGAGAACATTGTATTGAGATCCAAAAAATAGAGAAGAAGCCATCTAGCTAATAACTATGGACCCGAAGGTCTGTGGTAATCTACTCACAACTCATCGGAGGGTCTATGGTGTTGATGTAGAAGCCCTCCATGGTCGACTCCCCCTTCGACAGAGTGCCGGCGAAGTCTCCAAGATGGGATCTCGCGGATACAGAAGGTTACAGTGGTGGAAATTGTGTTTCGTTGGCTCCCTGGATGTTTTCGGGGTACGTAGGCATATATAGGAGGAAGAAGTACGTCGGTGGCCGCCTGAGGGGCCCACGAGACAGGGGGCGTGCCCCACCCTCTCGTGGTTGCCTCGGCTGCTTCTTGACATGCACTCCAAGTCCTCTGGATCATGTTCGTTCCAAAACTCATGCTCCCGAAGGTTTCATTCCGTTTGGACTCCGTTTGATATTCCTTTTCTTCGAAATACTGAAATAGGCAAAAAACAGCAATACAGACTGGGCCTCCAATTAGTAGGTTAGTCCCAAAAATGATATAAATGTGTAAAATAAATCCCATAAACGTCTAAAAGGGGTAATATAATAGCATGGAACAATCAAAATTTATAGATATGTTAGGGACGTATCACAGGGCTCTCCCTCTGGGCCGTCACCACCGCCTTCTTCAGGAGATCGCCCCCAAAGAGTGACCGCCAAGCCTTAGGGAACCTTGCCTCGAGGGAGGCAAGGGTGCTGAGCTCCATGGCGGCGGCCTCCTTGGCCTCGGCAAGGGACGCCAGGGCCGCCTCCGCCTCCTCCTTCAACTTTGTCAAGCGGTCGCAGTCCGCAGCCTACTCTAGGGTTGCCTTCTTCAGCTCGGCATCTCAATTAGCAGTGGCAGCCTCCTGGGCCTTCAGCTTCTCCTCATGCTCCTAAAGCTGGCTGGCCTGGGTGGCCTGTTGATCCTGAAGGGCCCTCAGTTCAGCCTCCACCGTGAGGCACCGATCCTCGGCTTCCGTGGCCTCCCTTCGTGCCAGGTCGCGCGCGGCGGCAACCACCCCAGTCACCTTCTATGCCTCCTCTAATAGAGCCCCAGGCTGCTCGGACGGACGTGTCGGCTTGGAGCCATCCAGAAATCAGCTCCAGGCATCCCAACACTATGCGCCGCCCTTGCCTCCTCTAGGGTCTCGGAGGCGGCAGGAGCACCATGACCCGGCTGCATGTCGGGCAGGAGAGAAGACATCCTCGGCGCCAAGACAGGAGGAACCATGGCAACGGGAAGGGCTGGGGGCTCCGGAGGTCGGGAGACCTCAGCAACCGTAGCGAGGATGGGTGCTGGTGGGGTCAGCCCCGCTGAAGGCACCGACACCTCCTGAGGACGGGCTTCCGCGCCATAGGAAGAGGACACCACCGCCGGAGCTGCAGGGGCCGCAGCGCTCTCCTTTTCCAGGGCTGCGGTGGCTACCCCAACGCGCTCGACCGCGGCAACTCCCATGCCTTCCTTCTGCTTCTTTGACGGCTGCTGCCTAATGACAGACGAAGACGCTAACATCACGTCAGGAATCAATAACAGAACTAAGGGAAGAGACTTACTGGTCGGCGAGGACGTAGTTCCTCTTCACGCTCAGCAGCGAGGGCTGAGCCGGGGCAGTCGGAGCCGCACTCTTGGGAGCAGGAGAACTCGCGGTCGGCACCACTCGGGACACTGCTGGTGAAGGCGGAGTGCTGCTCGGGGGGATCGACGCAGTCCTGCCCTTCTTCATGGCCGACCGCTTGGGCTGCTTTGACGAGGCCACCCTGAATCTCGTGGTGACCCCGGAGGGGCGAGCTAGCTCCTCCACCGGAGGCGCATCGTCATCATCATCGTCAGGAAAGTTGCGAAGGATCTCCCCTTGCCTCGGGGCAGAGGATTCCTCCATGACCTTATCCTCGGTAGCCTCGGAGGATTGGTGGCCGGAGGACAGGTCCACCAAGGAAGCAGGCAGCGGGGAAGACCCATCCGCACGGGCCCGAACTCGTCAAAGACCGGCATGGCAGCAGCAACCTCCTCCCCATCGACGCGGCGGTACAGCGGGAGCCAATCCACTGGAGGACCGCTCAGATCCTTCCCAGTCAAGTAAAGCGACACCTTGCTCAGCTCCTCCTTAGGAAGGGCGTCCTGACGCAGGCGAATCTTGTCGTCGGCGCCCCCGAGCTTCCACAAGGGGCAGGAGCGATCTTGGAGCGGCGCTAGGCGCTGCATCAAGAATTCCTTGACGATCATGGCCCCCTTTAGCTTCTCGCTCTTTAGGTCTTCCTCCATCTTCTTCATCAACGGCTTCAGGGTAGGGTCGGTGATCTTCTCAGAAAGCCACCCCTTCTCGGAGGAGGGGAACTCGGTCGGTAGCTCCAGCAAGTCATGCGAGCACTTGTGTCCATCAGAACCCACCTCTTCAGGGCGTCCTCCACCTTCTTCCCGGCGCGGGAGATCGTGTTACTACCCTGGGCTGCAACGAAGCCGACGCACCCAGCGGGATGGTCGCTGCCCATGGGGAGGAATAAGAAGTGGCTGAGCATGGCGACGGAGGGCATCACCCCCACGAACGCCTCGCGGTAGAAGGAAAAGACGGACAGGAGGAGGATGGAGTTGGGATAAATATGGAGCGTGTGAAGGCCATAATGCTAAAGAACGGTGTAGAAGAAGCGGGAGAATGGGGGCACCAGCCCTGAGTAGACGTTGTGCAGGAAGAAAGGGTAGAAGGTACTGTTCGCAGGTTCCAGCGCAACGCCGGTGACCCGGAGCACAGTCTCCTTCCACTCGATGTCCCCGCTCGCCGTCAGGAGAAGCGCAGTTTAGAGCTTCTCCTCAGTGACGGAGGGCGCGAATAGCACCGGCTCGTACCAGGTGGAGCCGGCAGCCGGGGCTAAGGCCCTGGTCTTCTCAGCGGCCATTGGGCAGAAGATTGGAAGAGAAAATCGGCAGATCTGGTGAGTTCCTCTGGTGTTGGGAGAAGGGGATCTAGAGCAAGACAAAGAGGAGGGAATGAAAGCCCAGCGGCAGATGGCAGCCCTTTTGTCAGACGGAAATAGTTGCTGAGGCAGCGTGGGGAAGTGGAGACGCCCACGTCCCATCAATCGCCACGCGTCATCAAGACCACAGGCGGTTAGGGCTCGCAGCGCTCTGCACTTGCCCTTTGGCTTCGCTTGGAAGCCAAGTCCGAGTGTGCCTTGGGCCCGGGGCTACTGTCGGTGTTCTGGATATGGGGGTATCCATACTTGCCTGCCCGCATCCCACCAAGTGGCTCCATCGACGGCCTGGTACGGCCCAGCTTCGACATCAACAGCTCAAGACCCTCATGAGGGGCTAAGCCTCGCAAGGTGGACGACGCCAAGACCCCCAAGGGGATTGACCTCTTCAGGCTGGCTCCCAAGGGGCAGAGAGTTCTATGCAAGGTGCACCTCATGAGGCTCAGCTGACTTGAGCCATGACGACCAAGGCCAGGCGGGCGCTAGCTGGCGCAGAGCGCCAGTTTCCTCTTTGGTGCAAGGGAGGCAAGCTGCAGGCACGGAGTCTTGAGGAATCAGCCAAAAGTTTCTATCCTGGTGCAACAAGACCAAGACCGCCAGGACGGCAGGACGGAGATTATCACCGATCCCACCGCAGCATCATGACCAGGGGCTTTTCACAGGCGAAGACCGCTTTTGTCAGGATAAGTTGTACTACTTGTCCCCTTTCAAATACGGCCGTTGTGGGATCCCTTCCCGCCAACATTTGGGAAGAGGACCAAGGACAACATAAATAGGACTAGCCACCACCATAGGAGGCAATTGATCTAGTCCAGGACGGATCTTGGATCGGATCCATTCTCACCCAACCACCTCACCAGCTCTCTTGAGCTGAAGAACACCTCACCTCCTAAGGCTAGTTCATCCACTGTACTAGTTCATCCTCAACCCCTCGAGGCAATCCACCAAAACACTGGAGTAGGGTATTACACCGCAAGGTGGCCCGAACCAGGATAAACTATTGTGTCTCTTGGTCTCTTCGATATCGTCGCGCTAGGCTTAGGAGGATCGCGAGTAGGCAGGCTGGGTAGGTTGAGATTTCTGCACGCACCCCAGAGTTCGAACCTCTCAAGGGTTTGCGGATAACATAATCCGACAACACCCTATCCTTACTAAAGGTGGTCTTCTCTGCAAAGCTTCTGGTCGTGACGCGACGGTGGGCTCAACGATGACCTCCCTCCTGCTGAGGCAGCGTCCTTGGTTTTGTTGCACCAGCATGGAAAGATTTGGGGGATTCATTGGGAACCAGCGTACGTCCTTGCCTCCTTAGCACCAAAGAGGAAATTGTCCTCTCCTGCACCCGCTAGCACCCTCCTGCCCTTGGTCTTAATGGCTCACGTCATCGCGTGCCTCATGAGGCTGGAGGCTTGCATAGAGATCTTCGCTCCTCGGGAGTCCGCTCCCCTGGGGGCCTTGGCGTCGTTCTACTTGCGAGGCGGGGGCCTCGCGAGGGTCTTGTCAGTGAAGTCTTGTGGCTGGGCCATACCGGGCCATCGATGGAGCCATGCGTTGGGCCACAGGCAGGCAGGTCTGGGTACCCCCTATACCAGAACCCCGCGACAACTCCTTAGTAGCGCATGCACACAAACAACAAATCCTTGCAACCTAACGCGAATAAGGGGTTGTCAATCCCTTGATGGTTACGAGTAAGATTAAATTGTATGTATTTGATAGATAGATCATACAAAAATACAAAATAAAATAAATAAAAGAAAAACGTAGCAAGGTATTTTTGGTTTTAATATATGATAAAAGATAGACCGGGGGGGGGGGGGCATAGCTTTCACTAGAGGCTTCTCTCTTGAAAATAGCATCCGATGGGTAGACAAATTACTGTTGGGAAATTGATAGAAAAGCAGATAATTATGACAATGTCTAAGGCAATGATCATATATAGGCATCACATCCGAGACAAGTAGACTGAAACTATTCTGCGTCTACTACTATTACTCCACACATCGACCGCTATCTAGCATGCATCTAGTGTATTAATTTCATGAAAAACGGAGTACCACCTTAAGCAAGACGACATGATGTGGACAAGATAAACTCACATATGCATAAACCCCATCTTTTTACCTTTAATAGCAATGATACATATGTGTCATGTCCCTTTCTGTCATTGGGATTGAGCACCGCAAGATCAAACCCATTAAAAAGCACCTCTCCCGTTGGAAGGAAAATCAATCTAGTTGGCCAAACCAAATCAATAGATCTGAGAGAAATACTGTTGGGGAACGTAGTAATTTCAAAAAAAATCCTACGCACACGCAGGATCGTGGTGATGCATAGCAATGAGAGGGGAGAGTGTGTCCACGTACCCTCGTAGACCGAAAGTGGAAGCGTTAGCACAACGCGGTTGATGTAGTCGTACATCTTCACGATCTGACCGATCAAGTACCGAACGCACGACACCTCCGAGTTCTTGCACACGTTCAGCTCCATGACGTCCCTCGAACTCCGATCCAGCCGAGCTTTGAGGGAGTGTTCCGTCAGCACGACGGCGTGGTGATGATGATGATGTTCTACCTATGCAGGGCGTCGCCTAAGCACCACTATGATATTATCGAGGTGGACAATGGTGGAGGGGGGCAACGCACACGGCTAAGAGATCTCAAGGATCAAGTGTTGTCTCTATGGGGTGCCCCCTCCCCTGTATATAAAGGAGTGGAGGAGGGGGCCGGCCAAGGGGAGAGGCGCGCCCTAGGGGGGGAGTCCAACTCCCACCGGGAGTAGG